>NW_028324301.1:2500-360000 GCF_058129835.1 Hydra viridissima
TAACCCTAACCCTAACCCTAACCCTAACCCTAACCCTAACCCTAACCCTAACCCTAACCCTAACCCTAACCCTAACCCTAACCCTAACCCTAACCCTAACCCTAACCCTAACCCTAACCCTAACCCTAACCCTAACCCTAACCCTAACCCTAACCCTAACCCTAACCCTAACCCTAACCCTAACCCTAACCCTAACCCTAACCCTAACCCTAACCCTAACCCTAACCCTAACCCTAACCCTAACCCTAACCCTAACCCTAACCCTAACCCTAACCCTAACCCTAACCCTAACCCTAACCCTAACCCTAACCCTAACCCTAACCCTAACCCTAACCCTAACCCTAACCCTAACCCTAACCCTAACCCTAACCCTAACCCTAACCCTAACCCTAACCCTAACCCTAACCCTAACCCTAACCCTAACCCTAACCCTAACCCTAACCCTAACCCTAACCCTAACCCTAACCCTAACCCTAACCCTAACCCTAACCCTAACCCTAACCCTAACCCTAACCCTAACCCTAACCCTAACCCTAACCCTAACCCTAACCCTAACCCTAACCCTAACCCTAACCCTAACCCTAACCCTAACCCTAACCCTAACCCTAACCCTAACCCTAACCCTAACCCTAACCCTAACCCTAACCCTAACCCTAACCCTAACCCTAACCCTAACCCTAACCCTAACCCTAACCCTAACCCTAACCCTAACCCTAACCCTAACCCTAACCCTAACCCTAACCCTAACCCTAACCCTAACCCTAACCCTAACCCTAACCCTAACCCTAACCCTAACCCTAACCCTAACCCTAACCCTAACCCTAACCCTAACCCTAACCCTAACCCTAACCCTAACCCTAACCCTAACCCTAACCCTAACCCTAACCCTAACCCTAACCCTAACCCTAACCCTAACCCTAACCCTAACCCTAACCCTAACCCTAACCCTAACCCTAACCCTAACCCTAACCCTAACCCTAACCCTAACCCTAACCCTAACCCTAACCCTAACCCTAACCCTAACCCTAACCCTAACCCTAACCCTAACCCTAACCCTAACCCTAACCCTAACCCTAACCCTAACCCTAACCCTAACCCTAACCCTAACCCTAACCCTAACCCTAACCCTAACCCTAACCCTAACCCTAACCCTAACCCTAACCCTAACCCTAACCCTAACCCTAACCCTAACCCTAACCCTAACCCTAACCCTAACCCTAACCCTAACCCTAACCCTAACCCTAACCCTAACCCTAACCCTAACCCTAACCCTAACCCTAACCCTAACCCTAACCCTAACCCTAACCCTAACCCTAACCCTAACCCTAACCCTAACCCTAACCCTAACCCTAACCCTAACCCTAACCCTAACCCTAACCCTAACCCTAACCCTAACCCTAACCCTAACCCTAACCCTAACCCTAACCCTAACCCTAACCCTAACCCTAACCCTAACCCTAACCCTAACCCTAACCCTAACCCTAACCCTAACCCTAACCCTAACCCTAACCCTAACCCTAACCCTTTAACCTTAACACTAAACTCCTGCTTGATATCCTCGTCCCCAGGTTTCCAAACCGTAACCCCAACCCCCTCTAATCCTAACCCCCTTACCCTCTAACTCTCCCCCCCTCAAAAAAACAAAAACCATAAAAAAGCAAACAAAACGAAAAAAAACTTGCTTCCCTCCTCCCTTTTAGCTCTAGGATGCAATACCTTTTTGCCGCCCTCCGCTAGAAGGGAGTAGGGAGTAACGAAAGCATGACATCAAAGTAGCGTTTCGTATGAGATTTGTTTGCCAAAATTTGAGCGTTTTTAAAAAAGCCAAGACTTCCTCAGAGGGGTTTCTTCTTTTCTCCTAAAGCTATCGATCGATTAAAAAGCTCAAAGCAAAGAAATTCAAAACAAAATACAAAAACGGGAAGTTTTAGTTTCTGCACCACAAGCCAAGCACTAGTTCAAACTGGAGATAATAAAAGGAAATCGAATGATCTCACTTCTCTAACCACTGAGCTGCCATTGGTCGGCAGTCTCTTGTTTGGAGACCATTGAGCTGCCATTGGTTGGCTGTTTAATCGTTGCGATTGGTCGGCAGTTTTATCGTTGGAGACCATTGAGAGATATAAAAGGAATTTTTTTTTTGAGCACAACATTAAACGTTAAATCGTTAGATGTTGTTATAAAGGCACCATTAGAATGCGATGTCCTCAAATATTTTCCTCGATATTTTAATAAGTAAACAAAAACAAAACTAAGTCTTGCAACTGGCGAAAACTTTCAATAAGCAAACAAAGCAACAACTTTCCTTTCGAGTTTTTTACATTTTAAACAAAAGACAAACAAAGAAAAAAAAAACAAACAAAAACAAAAACAAAAACAAAAAAACAAAACAAAAACAAAACAGAAAAGGGAGAATGAGTGAGTCGACTGATTTCGCTCAACTGTCTTAAACGAGAAGTCATAAACGTTTGCTTGTGCCAGCAAGTTGCAAATTAAGTTGTAAATGAACTGCACCGCAAAAACTTAACCACAGTTTATTAAACATATTAAGCCTTTGCTGACATGTTAAGACATTTTAAGCCTTTGCTATTATCATGAGGCTTTTGCTCCACGAGCCAAAAAAGTACGCTAGAGTTGACAAACTGCATCGCGGTCGAAAAGTGTAATTACGCCAACACTTTTATCCGTTTTAAGCATTTCGTTTTCGCACGAACAACAATTAAAGCAGCTCGTTGAGCTTAACGACGTTCGTATTTTTTTTCGAAGCCAAAACTTCGGCTATAAGTAGAATGAAGAGGCACTTCGAAAAACAACAAAGCTGTTCGCAGTCGATAGCAACGAGCGACAACATCTCTGCGAGTCTGGCATCAAGGTAAACAGTTTTTTTACATTTTCATTTGTTAGTGCCACTTTTGCGTACATTATGTATTCAAAAATTTCTTGCTGACGCTAGATTTTTCGTTTTCAATGAACAACAGTTGCAACCTCTAGCCGTTTGCTAAAACAGCTTGCTAGGACAACCAAATCAATCATATGTTGTGAAAATTTCTTTTTGTTTCAACTGACTAAGGAAGATCGAGCGAACGCTTTTTTTTTTATAACTTGTTTGTATCATATTGCTATTAAGAAAACAGCGTTGTGTATACTAAACGTGACATAATTGGCAATTATCCGTAACTAAAAATAAGATAGAAATTACAAACTTGATACCATATTTTAATTACTCTAACAAAACTAGACGTCATCGCGTGAGAAAATAAATGTTTATGACACATAACCCATTTTTTTGTTTTTTTTTTCTTCTCTTTTTTCCTTTTAATCTCTTTTCTTTCGTCCAAAAAGCGTTTCGATTTTTGCCTCGCCACAAGCGATGAAATCGATAAAAAAACCTGCTCGGACATTCTCAATGCTCAACAACAAAAGCAATCAATGTTCTAGCTCTCGAGCACGTGCGCCAACAGGTTGATGAAACCGTTCAAATATGCTCGATCGCTAGAATTTAAAAAAAGAAACAAACCAAAATAAAAAAAACAAAAACAAAAATGGACATCTTTAGAACGCTTAAATTTTATAAAATATTTTCCTCTGCGTTTTTAACCAGCTAAACTGTCGTAAAGTTTTTTCGGTGCAGTTCATTTAAAAAACTTAGTTTTCAACTTTTAAACGTTTTAGACTTCTCGTTTAAGGCAGTCGAAAGAAATGAGTCGACTCACTCTCTCTCTCCCTTTTCGGTTTTGTTTTTGTTTATTTGTTTTTGTTTTTTCTTCGTTTGCCTTCGTTTGCCTTTGTTTGCTTTTCGAAAAGTTGTCGCCATGCGAGACTTAGTTTTTTTTTTTGGCTCAATTTGCGTATAAGTGAGGTTCTAGTCTTGAAAGTGTGCAAAGTGTGGGCCAATCTGGTGGCTGGAGTGATGACACGTGAATGCTGAAAATTCCAGACTTTGAGCGGATCCAGCTAGCATAGAAAGAAAATGTAGCATTCACGTGGGTCTCTCCTAAGCTTGCCATTGGTCGGTCTGCTGGCCTTAAGTACCCCCACCCCCCCCACCCCCCTAAACGTCACGCTTGCGCAGCTTTCTCGGTCTTTGGCGCCCAAAGAAAGCTTGAGGAAGGATAAAAAATGGCGAGGTTTCGGTACTGCGTTTTCTGTTTTTCTTATTTGTTTTTGTTTGTTTGCTTGTTTGTTTGTTTGTTAATTTATTTAATTTTTTTGTTTGTTTGTTTGTTTCGTTCGTTTGTTTGTTTGTTTGTTTCGTTTGCTTCGTTTGTTTCGTGATGTTTTGTTTTCCCTTCTTGATGGCACAAAACAGAAGCAAACAAGACTTTCGGTTATGTTCGGTTATATTCGGTTCAATAAAAGTTTGTTGGTTTCTGCACAACAGCAACAACAAAAGTCCCTCTGTCCCTCAAAAGCAGTTTCTCCTCTGTCTTAAAGAAGAGCCTCTTTGTAATCGATCTTGTCTGAATGCAGCTCTCCTTTTGCCTACAGGTTTTTATTCCAACCCTTTTGTTGTTGTTAGTGCCATTGACACTTGTGTCAGCCATGTTGTTGTTATTGTTATACTCTGTAAAAGCAGTTGTTGCTGTTGTACTTGTTTGTTGTTTCTAAGGACACTGTTATTGCTGCTGTTAGCGCTGTTAGTAATCACCCACTTGGCTTGTATTTTTGTTTTTTGTTTTTGTTTTTTGTTTTATTTATAAACACTCTCTGAGTAAGTGATGCTGTTGCTGTTGTTGTTGTTATAGTTGCAATGAGTGTTTGTTAATGTTCCCCCACTTGGCTTGTATTTTTGTTTTCTGTTTTGTTTTTTGTTTTTTTTTGTTGTTTTTTCTCTCAACACTCTCTGAGTAAGTGATGCTGTTGCTGTAGTCGTTGTTATAGTTGCAATGAGTGTTTGTTAATGTTCACCAACTTGGCATGTTTATAATCTATTTTATTTTATCAACACTCTCTGAGTCAGTGATGGTGTTGCTGTTGCTGTTGTTCTTATTCTTATTATAGCTGCAATGAGTGTTTGTTAATGTTCACCAACTTGGCTTGTTTATAAATTATTTTATTTTATCAACACTCTCTGAGTCAGTGATGCTGATGGTGTTGTTGTTATTATGCTTGCAATAAGTGTTGTTAATGTTCACCCACTTTGCTTGTTTTGTTTGTGCTTTTGTTTTTGTTTATCAACACCCTTTGAGTCACTGATGCTGTTGCTGTTGGTGTTATTATAGTTGCAATGAGTGTTAATGTTCACCCACTTTGCTTGCTTTATTTGTTTGTTGTTTGTTTTTTTTATCAACACCCTGCGAGTTAGTGATGCTGTTGCTGCTTTTGTTATTTTACTTGTAGTTATAGTTGTTACTGTTTAGCCACTTTGCTTGTTTTTTAATCTGTTTTATTTTATCACCACTCTCTGAGTCAGTGATGATGTTGCTGATGCTGTTGTTGTTATTTTACTTGCAATGATAGCTGTTACTGTTCAGCCACTTTGCTTGTTTTGTTTGTTTGTTTGTTTGTTTGTTTGTTTGTTTGTTTGTTTGTTTTTTTATATATCCTCTGAGTTAGTGATGCTGTTGCTGATGCTGTTGTTGTTATTATGCTTTCAATGAGAGCTGTTACTGTTCACCCACTTTGTTTGTTTATAGTCTGTTTTATTTTATCAACACTCTCTGAGTCAGTGATGCTGATGCTGATGCTGTTGTTGTTATTATGCTTGCAGTGAGAGTTGTTACTGTTCACCCACTTTGCTTGTTTATTATCTATTTTATTTTGTCAACACTCTCTGAGTCAGTGATGCTGATGCTGTTGTTGTTATTATGCTTGCAATGAGAGTTGTTACTGTTCACCCAATTTGCTTGTTTTGTTTTTTTGTTTTATTTTTTTTTTTTTTTGTTTGTTTTTGTTTTGCTTGTTTTTTTTTTATCAATACCCTCTGAGTCAGTGATGCTGTTGCTGTTGTTGTTGTTGTTGTTGTTATACATGCAATGATTGTTGTTACGGTTCAGCCACATTGCTTGTTTTTTTAATCTGTTTTGTTTTGTCAACACTCTCTGAGTCAGTGATGCTGATGCTGTTGTTATTATGCTTGCAATGAGAGTTGTTACTGTTGTAGTTATGTCTGTCATTTGTCCTTGTTAGCAAGTTCTATTTGCCCTCCCTTGCCTTTTTTCAACACAGTTTCTTTCTTTGAGTCATATGGTTGCGAGATCCTCTCAAACTCCATCTCTTTATTTATTTGTTTCTTTTTTTTTTTTTTTTTTCTCATTCTCCTTCTCATAATAGCAATCACTGCTGCCACCATGCATGTAATGCTAGTTGCTCTCATTCTTTTTCATTTGCTAGTGGAAACTTTGTTTCTTCTTGTTGCTCTCTTTTCTTTCTTTTTTCTCTTTTGCAGAGGATTCGAAAAAACACAGCTCTTCCCTGCAGTTGTAAACATTCCAGGATTGGATGCAGGCAGAAGAAAAACACTCTCACTAACTGTTTTCTTTTTTTTTAGCATAAACCGTTGCGAACAAACACCTGAACATGTCTTCTTCACAAGAAAACAACACTGTTGTTGCCCCTTCTCCGAACTCTAAAGCGAAAAAAAAGAAAAGAAGGCAGTCACAAGAACAGAGAGACTTAAAGCTCAAAAACAAAGTCAGGGCCGCATTAGTTGCAGCGTGTGGCTCCGTAAACAGGGTTGTACCTTTCTATGGTACCAAGAAGAGGTACGCTGTTAGCTGTCCGATGCCTTTGTGCAAACATTCCTCCACAAGCATTAAAAGACACTTGACTAAAAAAGATCATTCTTGGACTTTGGATGAAGCTTCCATCTTTTACTCTGCAATGGTCAGGAAGTTTCAGCATGCTCGTCTCGAACGCAAGTCCGGCTGTCCAAAACCTTACCCCTGTTTGCAATGTTGGAAGTATTACGACCGACTGGACATACACTTTAAAGAGACTCATTTCTACGATTCCAAGACGATCAAACAAAAGATTGCAGAGGCAAAGCGATACGACAACGACAAGCTCTATGTCCCTCAATTTATTCGACCTGCCTTCTTTGGTATTAAGCCAGTAGCTGAACAAGCGTCTGCATCAGGCTCTGCATCCTCTGCTCCTGGGCCTTCCTCCTCTTTTTCTTCTCCGGTTCTTTCCTCTGATCCTCTTTTAAGCTTGCCCTCATCAGTTGCTGGTTCGTCCGAGGCTCCTTCTGCAAACCACTGCACCTCTGTAGAAAACAAAGAGCTGAAAACCGAATCTGTCCTAGACTCTGATTTTAATTCCTTAAAGCACTTGGTTTCCAACTCCTCCGTCTTGACAGAAGATAAGAGACTCTTGTTTCAGCTGGACAAAGATGCTTTTCACTTTTATTACCAGTCAGCAGATGAGCTCTTTAGAGATTTTGAAAAGTGGCTTGTGGTAGCCAACAACAACACTTTGTCACAAGCAAAGATCTACAAAAATGCAGTTGTTGAAATATTGACATGTTGTGACAGCACGCTGACGCTGCACCCGAATGCTCTCACCAATTCCAACGTTTTGGAGGATAGATACTTTTCCATGCACTTTAAAAACATTCAGCTCAATTCCAAGCTGAGTGAACTTGACCAAACAAAAGCCATGTCTTGTCACACGTTGTACAACCGCCTCGTCTACCTTTGTCTCCTGTTTCGTTTCAGTGAAGCCAGGAATGTCTATTTCGGACTTTCTCATGAGGCCATCCGACGTTTGCGCTGCAAGGTGGAGGAGTTACAAAAAGTGCTGAGGCCCTTTCGTTCTTTGAGGAGGAGCCTTGTGAAAAGCAAAAAATGCATCAACATCATCAATGTCAGTTTGCTGACCGAATATGGCAAGTCTGCATACGTAAGAGAGTTAGTGGAATCGATTAGAAAGCCCTCTCTTATACCGACTAGAGACAATGCTGTGTCTCTACGAAACCATCTTCTGCTCTCTGTCACTGTAATTAACAGTTTAAGAAAATCTAACATTGCTCTTTTAAACATTAGAGACTACATGGCTGCTGAGAAGAGTGAGTGTGGATATTGCATTGTGCAAGAGCGCTACAAAACAGCATACAAGTACGGAGCCAAAAACATTCTAGTGCCGAACGACTTGAAAGTGTTGATCGATATTTATTTGCTGAGATACAGAGACCTTCTTGTCAACGACTCTCACTACATGGCTGCAGACACCAAGACTGTTTTGGAGTTGAGCGACTGCTACAGGCCCCTTTTTCCATCGATGAGACCCAACAAAGACGAATGTGTGACACTCGGTGCAACTAGAGTGCCTGTTTACCAGATGGGTTCCTCTGCTATCTCCTCTTGCCTGACGTCCTGCTTCAGAAAAAGCCAAGTAAACATTCCCATGAAGCGTCTTACTCCCACTTGCATTCGCGGTTCGATAGCCACTTACTTTGCCAACAACAGCAAAGAAGATCGCGAGCGGTTCGCTACACTCTACATGAAGCACAGCAGGAACACAATGGATAGCTTTTATGTGTCCCAGTGGAACGCTGCAGAGGAGTTGCGCTTTGCCCTGGGCATCGGACAGTCCTTCGGAGTCATAGAGTCTTTGACTGTTGAAAAGTCTGAGAGACCACCAAAGAAGGAGAAGGATGTGATGGACTGGCTCCAAACTAATGCAGAGGAGTACGGTTTTCATGAGGTTGAGGACATCTTTGAGGAAGATTTAGACTCCGGTTCTGACTCTGAAGAATGTGCTGCTACTTTCAGCTGTACCACAGTGGTTCCGTTTGCTCCAGCTGTAGAAAACAAAGTTCCTTTAGAGGATAGCAACGACCATGCTGTAGATTTCTTGTGTGAACCTACCTCAACTCCTGTTTCGTCTGTTCCATCTGAACAAACAATCGCTGGTCCAGTTCTTGAACTATCCCCTGCTCTTGCACAACTAGTTCCTAACGAACAAGCTGTTTGTATGGATGTAGATCAGACTCTAGCTGTTCCTGTTGGCACAGCTTGTTCTCCTCTTGCATTAACATTATTTCCTGATGAACCGGATTTTATTGAACACCATGCAAAACTTTCTCCAGTTTACTTTAATGAGCAAGTGGTTGCCAAACCTGTTTCTGCTTCTCCTTCTCAGCAAGTCGCTTTCTGTCCTTCAAAAGAGGTCTTTTCTGTTCCTCTGACTCCTAGCCTTGTTGCTTTTCAGCAAACATTGGCCAAACCCAGTTTGTTTCTTTCATCTGATCCAGTTTCAGCTGTTCCAGTCCAACAGGCTGGTACTGTTCTTGCAAAGCAGCTCTCACCTTATGCTGTTCAATCTGTTGGTAGCCTATTTAGCCAAAGTCTTGCCTCTACATCCAGAGGTAAATTCTTTTTGATTTTTGATTTTTGATTTTTATGCAAATCTCAACACGCTTTCAAAAAATGAAAATGCCCAAATCAACTCCTTGCCCTATTTTTATTGTTAAAGCTGTAAAAAAAACAAAACAAACCAAAAAAACAACACAGAAGTGTGTATGTATTTGTTGCAGGACTAATTCTGTGATTGCTTAAATGTTTATACAAGTGAATGATACTAAAACTGATTATGTTTTAGAAGTAAAAGATCCAAGAAGAAAAAAAATCAAGTTGGAAATGCCATCTTTCACTCAAGAACTCATCGGTAATGTAAAACCTAATTTATACAAAGATATATAAACACAAACCTCTTCTTGCACAATTTCAGATGGTTAACTGTTAACAAAAACTAGCCATCATTGCTAAGTGCACTTTTAGAAAGTTGTGTCTACCCGATTTCTAATGATGAAGTTAGAAACATCACCGTTAGAAATCATGCACAGCTTGTTATCATCTCTAACACTTAGAAACTGTTGATGGTTTTTATGAATTAGAAAAATGAACATGATTTTATTTTATTTCAGGATCAACTCAGCCAAGAACAAAGGAAAACAAAGCAGAAGTTAGCCAATGCCATTTAGGTAATCTTTCAAAAACCAGTTATTGCTATCAGTGCAAACAATAAGGTCAACAAAAAAAAAATAAATAAAAAAAAAAACAGAATAAATCTTGTCTTACTTCAGAACCAAATGAATATTTGATTTAATCACTTTGTGTTATGACTTGAGTTTGTAAAATTTTAGATGAAATAGTTAAAAAGCTGAATGCTTGCCCTGGCCACAACGAATGGTTCAACACCAGAAGTTTTCCACGATGTGCAGCTTTGGTGTTGGCATACATCTTGCAAGACGTGTTTACAGATGTAAGCTCAAGTTGCTCGTACAAAGATTACCTTGGCATCTTGGCAAATCATAGCAGTGACAAGCTCATTCATGTCTTGCAAAAGTACTCCTACCAAAGCCATATTAAAGACAAAATTAAAAACATGAAGCTAAAAATTCAAAAAGAGGGTAGTTTAGAAAAGTTTGTTCAATATGGCAATATCGTGAAACCATTTATGTAGTTTAGATAAGTTTGTTCAGTTTGGCAATAAAGATGGGCCTTTTGTGTAGTTTGTATTATCTATGCTTTTGCAAATATTTTTATCTGTTTCGCTAAAGACATAATAAACAAGAAGTTCTGTTAAACTGTTCTCACATTTCTTATTTAAAGATAGTTCAAACTTTTTTTTATCTTTAAAAAAAAAAAAAAAGAAGTCGTTTTGTTATTCTGTGAAAACTTTTAATAGAGTTGCATTTAGAATTACTTCTGATGTTTTTAAGAGTTTGTTAAAAAGCAAAATAATATTTCCTGTGATGTTAAACTGCATAAGTGAAATTTAAAAAAGGAAAACTGCTCCAACCATTTTTCGGAAAAAGAAATCAAAAAGTTCCTTATTTTAAAAGATCTAGACATCCATTTCTTCTTCAGCAAAATAGCGAGGCTTTTTTATGAACTCTTACTCTCTATTTTTTCATATATTTACACAAAGGATTTTATTTAGTTCAATGTAAACATACATAGAAGTATATTATGTTTTTTTTTGTTTTTTTTTGTTTTTATGCAGTCTAACTTTTGTTTCACTTCTATTTTATTTTACGTTTATCTTGTATTTTATCATGCCTTATTGGTTTATGCGTTTTGTGATGTCAAGCTGCGTAAGCTAAACTTAAAAGGGGAAAACTACGCTAACTTTTCTTTGAAAAAATATTCAAGAAGTACCTTAAACGAAAGAGAAAGCACACGAATCTTGCCATCCAATTCTTCTTCTGCAAAGTAGCGAGGCTTTTTATGTACTTTTGCTCTCTAATTTATCTCTATTTACGCAAAGGGTTTTATTTCAATGTAAACACGTATAAAAGAATACTTTGTTAAAAATAATGTTAAAGGAGTTGCGTAAAAAAAAACGTCTGAATAAAGTTTCTTTACAAAAAAAACAACTAAGAAACAAGCGCGCCTAAGAAAAACCAGATCGCGATTCACTAAGTCAAAAAACGAAAGAAACAAAGTTTAAAAGGTCTTTCTAGACAACAAATTCTATTTTTGGCAATGCAGTTTTTGTATTTATGCAACCTAACTTTTGTTTGACTTCTATTTTATTTTACGTTTACCTTGTATTTTATCTTGCCTTTTTGTGTTTTGTGATGTCAAGCTACATAATCTAAACTTAAAAGAATGAAACTAGGCTAACTTTTCCAATAGAATATTATGTTGTTGGTTTTGTATGCAGCCTAACTTTAGTTTCATCTATATTTTATTTTGCGTTTATCTTATATTTTATCTTGCCTTTTTGAGTTTTGTATTTTGTGATGTCAAGCTACATAATTTAAACTTAAAAGAAGAAAACTAGGCTAACTTTTCTTTGAAAAATTGTTCAAAAACTACCTTACACCGATAGAGATAGCTCACGAATTTAAAAAGTTGCATCTATTCATCTTCTTCTTCAGCAAAGTAAAGCTTTTTATGCACTTTTACTCTCTAACTTACCTATATTTGCGTAAAGGATTTTATTTAATTCAATTTAAACATAACTAGTAGAATATTATGTTGTTGGTTTTGTATGCAGCCTAACTTTAGTTTCATCTATATTTTATTTTGCGTTTATCTTATATTTTATCTTGTCTTTTTGAGTTTTATATTTTGTGATGTCAAGCTACATAAGCTAAACTTTAAAGAGGAAATTTACGCTAACCTGTCTTTGAAAAACTATTCAAAAACTACCTTTAACAAAGTAGCGAGGCTTTTTATGCGCTTTTACTCTCTAACATACCTATTTTTGCGCAAAGGATTTTATTTAATTCAATTTAAACATGCCTAGTAGATTATTATGTTGTTGGTTTTTTATGCAGCCTAACTTTAGCTACATCTATTTTTCATTTTACGTTTGTCTTATATTTTATTTTATCTTTTTGTGTTCTGTGATGTCAAGCTACATAAGCTAATGTTAAAAGAGGAAAGCTGCGCTAACCTTTCTTTGAAAAACTATTCGAAATCTATTTTTGAGATAATCTAGATTTAAAAGAGGAACACTACGCTAATTTTGCTTTGAAAAAACTCTCGAAAACTAACTTATTCGATAGAGATAGCACACAAATTTAAAAAATTTTATCTACTCATCCACTTCTTCTACAGCAAAGTACTGAGGCTTTTTATGCACTTTTATTCTCTAACATACCTATATTTGCGCAAAGGATTTTATTTAACTCAATGTAAACATACATAGAAGAGTATTGTTACGCGTTTGTTTTATGCAGCCTAACTTTAGTTTCATCTATACATTATATTGCGTTTACCTTATATTTTATCTTGCCTTTGTTAGTTTTGTGTTTTGTTATGTCAAGCTTCATAATCTAATCTTAAAAGGGGAAAACTGCGCTAACTTTTCTTTGAAAAAGTACTCAAAAAGGACCTAAATCGATATAGATAGCTCACAATTTTAAAAAGTTGCATATAGTCATCTTCTTCTTCAGCAAAGTATCGAGGCTTTTTATGGACTTTTACTCTCTTATTTACCCAAATTTGCGCAAAGGACATTATTTAATTCAACTTAAACATGCCTAGTAGATTATTATGTTGTTGGTTTTTTATGCAGTCTAAACTTTGTTACATCTATATTTTACGATTAACTTATATTTTATCTTGCCTTTTTGAGCTTTGTGTTCTGTGATGTCAAGCTACATAGTCTAAACATAAAAGAGGAAAACTACGCTAAACTTGCTTTGAAAAACTATTCAAAAACTACCTTTAACAAAGTAGCGAGGCTTTTCATGCACTTTTACTCTCTAACATACCTACATTTGCGCAAAGGATTTTATTTAATTCAATTTAAACATGCCTAGTAGATTATTATGTTGTTGGTTTTTTATGCAGCCTAACTTTAGTTTCATCTATATTATGTTTTAGGTTTATCATATATTTTATCTTTTCTTTTTGAGTTTTGAGTTTTTTGATGCCAAGCAACTTAAGCTAAACTTAAAAGTGGAATGCTACGCTAACCTTTCTTTGAAAATCTATTCATAAACTACCCCAGACAAAAGCTAGATTTAAAAGAGGAAAACTACACTATTTTTACTTTGAAAAAACTTTCGAAAACTACCTTAATCGATAGAGATAGCACACGATTTTAAAAAATTGCATATAGTCATCCACTTCTTCTGCAGCAAAGTAGCGAGGCTCTTTATGCACTTTTTCTCACTAGTTTGCTTATATTTACGCAAAGGAATTCATTTAATTCAATCCAAGCATATATAGAAGATTATTATGCTACGATTTTTTTTTTCTTTTATGCAGCCTAACATTTATTTCACCTACATTTTATTTTACGATTAACTTTTATATTACCGTTCCTTTTAGTGTTTTGTGTTTTGTGATGTCAAGCTACATAAGCCAAACTTTAAAGAGGAAAACTACGCTAAGCTTTCTTTGAAAAACTATTCAAAAACTACCTTAAACAAAGTAGCGAGGCTTTTTATGCGCTTTTACTCTCTAACATACCTATATTTGCGCATAGGGTTTTATTAGATTCTAGTAGATTATTACGTTGTTGTTTTTTTATGCAGTCTAACTTTAGCTTCATCTATATTTTATTTTACGTTTATCTTATATTTTATTTTGTCTTTTTGAGTTTTGTGTTTTGTGATGTCAAGCTACATAAGCTAAACTTAAAAGAGGAAAGCTACGCTAACCTTTCTTTGAAAAGTTGTTCAAAAACTACCTTAGACATAATCTAGATTTAAAAGAGGAAGACTACGCTATTTTTGCTTTGAAAAAACTTTCGAAAACTACCTTAATCGATAGAGATAGCACAGGATTTTAAAAAGTTGTATCTAGTCATCCACTTCTTTCACAGCAAAGTAGCGAGGCTTTCTATGCACTTTTACTCTCTAACATACCTATTTTTGCGCAAAGGATTTTATTTAATTCAATTTAAACATGCCTAGTAGATTATTATGTTGTTGGTTTTTTATGCTGCCTAACTTTAGCTACATCTATTTTTCATTTTACGTTTGTCTTATATTTTATTTTATCTTTTTTTGTTCTGTGATGTCAAGCTACATAAGCTAAACTTTAAACAGGAAAACTACGCTAACCTTTCTTTGAAAAACTATTCAAAAACTACCTTAAACAAAGTAGCGAGGCTTTTTATGCTTTTTTACTCTCTAACATACCTATTTTTGCGAAAAGGATTTTATTTAATTCAATTTAAACATGCCTAGTAGATTATTATGTTGTTGTTTTTTTATGCAGCCTAACTTTAGCTACATCTATTTTTCATTTTACGTTTGTCTTATATTTTATTTTATCTTTTTGTGTTCTGTGATGTCAAGCTACATAAGCTAATGTTAAAAGAGGAAAGCTGCGCTAACCTTTCTTTGAAAAACTATTCGAAATCTATTTTTGAGATAATCTAGATTTAAAAGAGGAACACTACGCTAATTTTGCTTTGAAAAAACTCTCGAAAACTACCTTATTCAGTAGAGATAGCACACAAATTTAAAAAATTGTATCTACTCATCCACTTCTTCTTTTTATGGATTTTTACTCTCTTATTTACCCAAATTTGCGCAAAGGACTTTACTTAATTCAACTTAAACATGTCTAGTAGATTATTAAGTTGTTTGTTTTTTATGCAGCCTAACTTTAGTTTCATTTATATTTTATTTTACGTTTATCTGATATTTTATCTTGTCTTTTTGTGTGTTGTTTTGTCAAACTACATAAGCTAAACTTAAAAGTGGAAAACTACGCTAACCTTTCTTTGAAAATCTATTCAAAAACTGCCATAGACATAAGCTTGATTTAAAAGAGGAAGACTACGCTATTTATGCTTTTAAAAAATTTTCGAAAAATACCTTAATCCATTGAGATAGTTCACGAATTTACAAAGTTGTATCTAGTCATCCACTTCTTCTATAGCAAAGTAGCGAGGCTTTTTATGCACTTTTGCGTTCTAATTTATCTCTGTTTACGCATATGGTTTTTGTTTATTTCTATGTAATGATATACGAAAGAGTATTTTGTTAAAGATTATGCTGCAGGAGCTGCGTAAAAAAACTCTGGCGACCTTGCCTTAAGAAAAAAGCAACTGAAAGACATGTGCGCCTTAGAAGATTCAAATCGCGATTCACCAAATTAAAAGACGAAAAGAACGAACTTTAAAAGCTCTCACTAGACATTTGCGTTTATGATAGGCAATGCAGTTTTTGATTTTATGCAGCCTAACATTAGTTTCATCTATATCTTATTTTACGTTTATTTTATACTTTATCTTGCCTTTTTGAGTTTAGTATTTTGTGATGTCATGCTAAATAAACTATAATTTGCTAATTTTTATTTGAAAAAATATTCAAAAACTACCTGAATTATTAGCTAGATCTAAAGGAGGAAAACTACGCTAACTTTTCTTTAAAAAAAATATTTAAAAACTACCTTAAACATAAGCTATATCCAAAAGAGGAAAACTATGCTAACTTTTCTTTAAAAAAATATTTAAAAACTACCTTAAATATAAGCTAGATCTAAAAGAGGAAAACTACGCTAACTTTTCTTTGAAAAAATACTCAAAAACTACCTTAAGCATAAGCTAGATCTAAAAGAGGAAAACTACGCTAACTTTTCTCTGAAAAAATACTCAAAAACTACCTTAAGCATAAGCTAGATCTAAAAGAGGAAAACTACGCTAACTTTTCTTTGAAAAAATACTCAAAAACTACCTTAAACATAAGCTAGATCTAAAAGAGGAAAACTACGCTAACTTTTCTTTGAAAAAATACTCAAAAACTACCTTAAACATAAGCTAGATCTAAAAGAGGAAAACTACGCCAACTTTTCTTTAAAAAAATATTCGAAAACTACCTTTAAACATGATTTAGATTTAATAGATGAAAACTACGCTAACATTTCTTTGAAAAAACATTCAAAAACTACCTTTAAACATGATTTAAATTTAAAAAAGGAAAACTACGCTAACATTTCTTTGAAAAAATATTCAAAAAGTACCTTAATCGAAAGAGATAGCACACGAAATTAAAAAGTTGCATCCAGTCATCCGTTTCTTCTTCATCAAAGTAGCGAGGCGTTTATGCACTTTTTATTCTCTAATTTATCTCTATTTACGCAAATGGCTTTTGTTTATTTCAATGTAAAACTTTTCAAAAGAGTATTTTGTTAAAGATTATGCTGCAGGAGCTGTGTAAGAAAACTCTGGTGACCTTTCTAAAAAGCAACTAAAGTAGATGTGCGCCTAAAAAAATCCAAATTGCGATTCACTAAATTAAAAGACATATACAACAAACTTTAAAAGTGAAACTATTCTTACAAGCGTATTTGGTAAAGATGAAATGTTCTTATGACATTTTAACGTTACGAAAAGGATTTTCTTCTGTTCAAATATTTATTACAATTTAAAGTGTTAAATAATGTTACAGAAACGACCTAAAACGCCTGTTGTATTAATTTAAACGAACAAAATAGATAAAAAAAAAAGAAAAACTATCATTAAAAAAAAAAAAGAAAAAAAGAAAAGAAATAGAAGTTGAGGAAAAATAAAAATAAGAACTTTTAACAAAGAGCTGTTCTTTTTATTTTTCAGATTTTAGATGCTTAATTCCTTGAATGAAAAGTTGAACTGATGACCCACTACTAAGGTTGTTCCTAGCCTTCCGTTCTCAAACTAGGCCATTCTGAGAGGCTGTTTGATTAAGTACCGTTGATTAGTAGTATCGCACGTAAGAGACTTCTAAAACTCTGATTATTAATTCCTTGAATGAAGAGATGACTTCATACTCACTAACGAGGTTGTTCTTAGCCATCCGTTCTCAAACTAAGCAAAACAGTGAAGTTGTTTGATTAAGTATCACAGTTTGCTGATTTGCACATGCACCATTGCCGAAACTGTGATGCTTGGTTCCTTGATTGGATTGAAGAAGCTCATCACCATGCTTTTTACAAGCTGTCCGTTGTTATGTTTTGCAATTCAGTGGTTCTGTTTTGCAATTCATTTTCTGTTTGTTTAAGTATCATCGATGGTGGTGCCGTGCATGCAAACTTTCCGAAACTCTGATGCTTGTTTTTCTTGAATGGAGAGATGAGCTTATACTTTAGGTGACTTTTAAAACTGCAGTAATTAGTGCCTCGAATGGAAAAACGAACTCATTCTTTACAGACCAAGGTTGTTCCTGGCCATCCGTTAACATATTAGGCAACAGTACAGCGATGCTGTTTGTTTTACAAGCTTTTGTCGTTTCGAGAAATCACTACATTAAGCATTCGATGGTGATACACGACTGATGGCCAGGTTCTGATTTTCGAATGAAAAGAAGAGTCGCATCCGACCACCGGTCGGCTTTCGACGCAAAACAGCTGTACACACTCGTCCAACGTCCAGTGACTAACTGTTGCAACGAGAAAGTTAGCTTTATTTGTCGTGCAGATTGTCCGCTTTGACGTAAAATGCTAGAAATTTGCTGAACGCTCGGTTTGCGCCGCCCAAGAGTCATTCTGTTTCTGCGTTGCCAGCGTCTGTCGGCTAAATACAACTGTAGACTCCGCGCAAGCTTTTTCACCGCAAAAGTTGTACAGAGCCACACCGAAGGCTAAAATCGACTTTAAGGTCGAAGGTTAAAATTGACCCTAGAGGTTTGAAAACGACGTCACGAAATTTTCAAGACATCATCGAAGAAAATTACGGCTGCCAGATGCAACTCTTAGTACTAACTCTACTAATCTTAGTACGTTAAGCATTCCAGTCGAGAGATCAGACGTTTTTTCGTCACCTAAGAGACCGGCCGATGCGTTTGCGACGCTGCGGAAAGAAAGAAGATGGCGAACCACAGGGTTGTTACCGTAACAAACCTCCGTGAGTACCTCCATCTCGAGTGGCTTTTGAAGAAACGTTCGTTTTAAACTCAAAGGGATGGTTGTTAAAGCTCACAAACGCCTGGTTAACGATTTTCTAACGGCAGACACCGTGTTTACAATGGATACAGACCGATTAACTGAGCCCAAAGCGCAAGATCTATCAGAAAACTCCTCTAGGTCGATGCAACGAGACGACTAGACACGTGCGTCTAAAGGCAATTTACAATTGAAGGACGCCCCTCGTGGGCCCTTTAACCCTAACCCTAACCCTAACCCTAACCCTAACCCTAACCCTAACCCTAACTGTGCTATACACGATTTTAAAATGTTGCCTATAGTCATCCACTTTTTCTGCAACAAAGTAGCGAGGCTTTTTATGCACTTTTTCTCACTAGTTTGCTTATATTTACGCATAGGAATTCATTTAATTCAATTCAAACATATATAGGAGATTTTTATGTTAAGGTTTTCTTTTTCTTTTATGCAGCCTGACATTTATTTCACCTATATTTTATTTTACGATTAACTTTTATCTTACTTTTCCTTTTTTGAGTTTCGTGTTTTGTGATGTCAAGCTACATAACCTAAACTTTAAAGAGGAAAACTAAGCTAAGATTTCTTTGAAAAACCATTAAAAAACTACCTTTAACAAAGTAGCGAGGCTTTTTATGTACTTTTATTCTCTAACATACCTACATTTGCGCAAAGGATTTTATTTGATTCAATTTAAACATGCCTAGTAGATTATTATGTTGTTGGTTTTTATGCAGCCTTTCTTTAGTTTCATCTATATTTTGTTTTTCGTTTATTTTATGTTTTATCTTATTTTTTTGTGTTTTGTGCTTTGTGATGCCAAGCTACTTAAGCTAAACTTAAAAGAGGAATGCTTTGTTAACCTTTCTTTGAAAATCTATTCATAAAGTACCTTAGACAAAAGCTAGATTTAAAAGAGGAAAAATACGCTATTTTTACTTTGAAAAAACTTTCGAAAACTACCTTAATCGATAGAGATAACACATAATTTTAAAAAGTTGCATGTAATCATCTACTTCTTCAGCAGTAAAGTAGCGAGGCATTTTATGCATTTTTTCTCACTAGTTTGCATATATACGCAACGGATTTTATTTAATTCATTTAAACATGCCTAGTAGATTATTATGTTGCTGGTTTTTTATGCAGCCTAACTTTAATTTTATATATATTTTGTTTTTTGTTTATTTGATGTTTTATCTCGTCTTTTTGTGTTTTGTGTTTTGTGATGCCAAGCTACTTAAGCTAAACTTAAAAGAGGAATGCTACGCTAACCTTTCTTTGAAAATCTAATTATAAACTACCTTAGAAAAAGACTAGATTTAAAAGAGGAAGGCTACGCTGATTTTGCTTTAAAAAACTTTCGAAAACTAACTTAATCCATAGAGATAGAGCACGAATTTACAAAGTTGTACCTAGTCATCCACTTCTTCTATAGCAAATTAGCGAGGCTTTTTATGCACTTTTGCGTTCTAATTTATCTCTGTTTACGCAAATGGTTTTTTTTTATTTCAATGGAATGATATACAAAAGTGTATTTTGTTAAAGATTATGCTGCAGGAGCTGCGTAAAAATACCCTGGTGACTTTTCCTTAAGAAAAAAGCAACTGAGAGACATATGCGTCTCAGAAAATTCAAATCGCGATTCACTAAATATAAAAACGAAAAGAACGAACTTTAAAAGCTCTTTCTATACATTTGTGTTTATGATAGGCAATGCAGTTTTTGATTTTATGCAGCCTAACATTTCTTTCATCTATATCTTATTTTACGTTTATCTTATACTATATCTTGCCTTTATGAGTTTAGTGTTTTGTGATGTCATGCTAAATAAGCTAAACTTTGCTAACTTTTCTTTGTAAAAATATTTAAAAACTACCTTAAACATAAGCTAGATCTAAAAGAAGAATACTACGCTAACTTTTCTTTGAAAAAATATTCAAAAACTACCTTTAAATATGATTTAGATTTAAAAGAGGAAAACTATGCTAACTATTCTTTGAAAAAATATTCAAAAAGTACCTTAATCGAAAGAGATGGCACACGAATTTAAAAAGTTGCATCTAGTCATCCGTTTCTTCTTCATCAAAGTAGCGAGGCGTTTATGCACTTTTTATTCTCTAATTTATCTCTATTTACGAAAATGGCTTTTGTTTATTTCAATGTAAAACTTTTCAAAAGAGTATTTTGTTAAAGATTATGCTGCAGGAGCTGTGTAAAAAAACTCTGGTGACCTTTCCTTAAGAAAAAGCAAATAAAATAGATGTGCGCCGAAGAAAATCCAAATTGCGATTCACTAAATTGAAAGACATATACAACAAACTTTAAAAGTGAAACCATTTTTACAAGCGTATTTTGTAAAGATGAAATGTTCTTATTACATTTTAACGTTACGAAAAGGATTTTCTTCAGTTCAATTATTTATTACAATTTAAAGCGTTAAATAATATTTCAGAGTTAGTTTCAGGCACGACCTAAAGCGCCTGTTATATAAAGTTAATAAAAATAAATAGATAAAAGAAGAAAAAACCATCATTTAAAGAAAAAAAAAAAAAGAATAAAGAAAAAACAGATATTGGGGAAAAATAAAAATAAAAACTTCTAACAAAGAGCTCTTCTTTTAATTTTTCAGATCTTAGATGCTTAATTCCTTAAATGAAAAGTTGAACTGATGACCCACTACTAAGGTTGTTCCTAGCCTTCCGTTCTCAAACTAGGCAATTCTGAGAGGCTAATTGATTAAGTACCGTTGATAGTAGTATCGCACGTAAGAGACTTTTAAAACTCTGATTATTAATTCCTTAAATAAAGGGATGACTTCATACTCACTAACGAGGTTGTTCTTAGCCATCCGTTCTCAAACTAAGCAAAACAGTGAAGTTGTTTGATTAAGTATCGTAGTTTGCAGATTTGCACGTGCACCATTGCCGAAACTGTGGTGCTTGGTTCCTTGATTGGATTGAAGAAGCTCATCACCATGCTTTTTACAAGCTGTCCGTTGTTATGTTTTGCATTTCAGTGGTTCTGTTTTGTAATTCATTTTCTGTTTGTTTAGGTATCATCGATGGTGGTGTTGTGCATGCAAACTTTCCGAAACTATGATGCTTGTTTTAATTGAATGGAGAGATGAGCTTATACTTTAGGTGACTTTTATAACTGCGGTGATTAGTGCCTCGATTGGAAAAACGAACTCATTCATTACAGACCAAGGTTGTTCCTGGCAATCCGTTAACAATTTAGGCAGCAGTACAGCGAAGCTGTTTGTTTTAGGTTTTATTTAGCTGGTGTGTTTTCAAGGTATATTTTAACTGCGTAGTCTCATCAACCTAAAATAAATCATTTTTAAACGGATTTTCTTCTTTCGAATGTGCACTCTAAGCGTTTATAAGCTTTTGCTGTTTCGAGAAATAACTATATGAAGCATTCGTTGGTGATACACGACTGATGGCCAGGTTCTGATTTTCGAGTGAAAAGAAGAGTCGAATCCGGCCACCGGTCGATTTTTGACGCAAAACAGCTGTACACACTCGTCCAACGTCCAGTGACTAACTGTTACAACAAGAAATTTAGCTTTATTTGTCGTGCAGATTGCCTGCTTTGACGTAAAATGCTAGAAATTTGCTGAACGCTCGGTTTGCGCCGCCCAAGAGTCATTCTGTTTCTGCGTTGCCAGCGTCTGTCGGCTAAATACAACTGTAGACTCCGCGCAAGCTTTTTCACCGCAAAAGTTGTACAGAGTCACACCGAAGGCTAAAATTGACTTTAAGGTCGAAGGTTAAAATCGAATCTAGAGGTTTGAAAACGACGTCACGAAATTTTCAAGACAGCATCGAAGAAAATTACAGCGGCCAGACGCGACTAATAGTACTAACTCTACACATCTAAGTACGTTAAACATTTCAGTCGAAAGATCAGACGTTTTTTCGTCACCTAAGAGACCGGCCGATGCGTTTGCGACGCTGCGGAAGGAAAGAAGGTGTCAAACCACAGGGTTTTCACCATAGCAAACCTCCGTGAGTACCTCCATCTCGAGTGGCTTTTGGGGAAACGTTCGTTTTAAACTCAAAGGGATGGTTGTTAAAGTTCACAAACGCCTGGTTAACGATTTTCTAGCGGTAGAGACCGTGTTTACAATGGATACAAACCGATTAACTGAGCCCAAACCGCAAGACCTATCGGAAAACTCCTTTTAGTCGATGCAACGAGACGACTAGACACGTGCATCTAAATGCACTTTACAATTGAAGAACGCTCTTCGTGGGCCCCTTAACCCTTACCCTAACCCAAACCCTAACCCTAACCCTAACCAACACCATACCATGGAAAATTGCCCCTAACTATCATATTGCCACCACCATGTTTTATGGTTCTTGGTTTTGGGGCCGACGAACAAATTGTTTTCCGTCTGATCCAAAGTGATTAAACTTAGACTCTTCAGTCTAAATTTAATCATTTATTCAAAGCACATTTTGCCGAAAACGTAATTCCTTGTGTAGTACGTTTTGCAAACTTCAAACGGCTCACGAGATTACGTTTTGTCACCAATGGTTTTTTTCGTGCAACCCTTCCAAATAGCTTATTTTCGGAAAAGCGTCTTCTAGCAGTGCTGACAGACAGATTGAGTTTTAAATTTTGAGCTATTTGTTCTTTAGTTCCCGGTGCGCCATTCAAAAAGATTCAGTTTTACAATACGGACATTGGTTTCCGTTATTTGTTACTTAATGAACCAGTGTTGTTAAATAAATTAATAGCATTGATAACTTTCTTCCAAGAACAACCCAATCTTCAAGCTATTTCAGAATTATTCAATCTCGAAATGCCCGTCCTTGTCCTTGAAAGACATCTGTTCCTTGTTTACATCGTCCCATTGTTGATAGATAATGAATTTTTCTTTTTGCTAAATGAATTACAAGAATATCCTTTAAATACTCAATAGAATGATAAACTTTTGATATAATAAAAGAATTTCATTTTTTTTTTAATAAAATGTAAATGTGTGCAATTTAAAATGACCGCCGAAAGGTAAACACAACTGCTCAAAACAAGCAGTTTTGACAGCTGTAAATGTCAAAAGAGTTTTTCCGTTCCAAAAGGTGAACATTGGTGATGCTATACAACTTAACAGCAGTTGCTATAAATACAAAAAAGTTCGTATCAAAAAGTAAAACCAACTGGTCATGAAAGTGTGCAATTTATGCTGTCGCCACTGTTTGTGTGTGTGAGTGTGTCGCCACTGGGTGCGTTTGTGTGTGTGAGTGTTTGCGTGTGTATGCATACATAGGGGTAGTCAATTTGAGGAAATTTTAAAATCTAAAATACCATACACTCTAGATTTGGGGCAAATTAAAAAAAAAAAAAAACAAATCTCAAAAAGTTTCAGCTCAACACGTCCACTCTATCTTTGCCACCTCAGGATTTTTTTAAAAAAAATATTCTCAAAAACAGCCGATTTTGCATGTCCAGGGGGAAAGTGAAATGAAAAAAGTTTGAAATTTTTTTTTTTCGGGGATGTTTATTTTTACCTATATATTTTAGCAACAATACATGGTGTTGTAGTTTTTTTTAAAATAAAGCCTTTTTGTGTATTTAGATTTGAAAATAAGAAAACATTTGATAACATATTGAAAAAGAATAATAACTATATATCCAAAATATATACTTTTTACTTTTTCAGTTAATAATGTAAATCTACAATAAAGTTTAGTAATTTCTACAAAGTGGAGATTTGACGAGACTCAGCTTTAGCTGCTTAAGAAACAATTCGATGTTTCCATTTGTTGTAGTTGTAAATTATCTTATAATTATTATTTTAAGTTTGGTTTTTTAAATCAGTAAAAATTAAATAGATCATTCTAAATATGTATGGTCAGAAAATAGGAAGTAAAAGAACGCGAAGGTCTAAAAAAAAACTATTCATTTTAGAAGAATCAAAGCCAGCCATTATAGGTAATAATTAGTTTTAGAATGAATCCCTTAACCTAAAAAACTTAGCTAAGCTTTTTATTTCTTGTTTTTTGCAATTTAGGGTGTCCGCTTCCAACAGGGATGGAAATATTATAGCACTTAGCTTACAACCAATCATTTTTCCCAAGAACATCAAATAACGCTACTATTCTTGCTTATTCTCCTCAGAAAAACTTTGAAAGGTGTGAAATAAAAACTAAATGTGATTGTATTTCGGCCAAGGTAAAAGCGCCGATTAACTGAGCCCAAAGCGCAAGACCTGTCGGAAAACTCCTCTAGGTCGATGCAACGAGACGACTAGACACGTGCATCTAAAGGCAGTTTACAATTGAAGGACGCCCCTCGTGGGCTCCCTAACCCTAAACACTAACCCTAACGTTAAAATAAAACTTAACTAGCCTATCTTACATAAAACATTGTGAATATGAATTGTAATAAAAGCAACTCAATAAAGCAATCGTTCTAAGTATTTAAAAGTAATCTAAAGCGATCGTTGTTTAAATTCAGACAACGTTTAGCATTTCTTTAGTTCGACGTCAAAAAAAGTAATGCATTGTCACTAAATACGTATAAAGGAATTAAACATCAAAAAATTTTTGTGTATTTGTTTTTTAAGTTTGACTAAAACACTTATAAACTCATGACAACTTAATAATCATTATTGCCGTCAAAATCGTCTTCATGGTAATCTTGTCACTATTTTTACTTATATTGATCAATCCGGCTTCTCCATCTTAAGAATATGAAATATGAGTATTTAAATGACTTTTTCCAGTTCCACCTATACAGAAGGGAGCCATTCTAAGAAGGGAACCAATGAATGAATATATTTCCGATTCTGTGGACCTACAATCACGTTTCATAACACATTCTAAAAACAATTATATCAGTATTAACCTTAATACTAGATGTTGGATTTAGGGTCCAAAGATTTTAGCAAATGGATGCAAAAACTAAATACAAAAAATCAACAGATGTAAAAGAGGAGCCGTGAGAAAATAGAGCACCAAAAGTTTAACAAAATCGTTTAAATTGCTTCACTACTTTTATATCCTGCTAATCATTTTAGAAATATTTAAAAAATTTAATCAGATGGCGCTATGCTCTTTGAAAGCCCTGTTCAATGTATCATAGGTTTATATCATACCCTTCAAAAATTATTTGCATAGTTTTAATGGTGTTTAAGATTTGAAGTACATTAAAGAATAGAATTATAACCTGAATTTGATTTTAGTTAAACAAAAAAGTTAACACTTTACCAACAACAAGTTGACATAAAGCAGCGTCTCTAAATGGAAGCTTTTTAAGTGTGCCTTTTCCATCCATACTTAAATGCGACACAATAAAATTAGAAAAAAGCTGTTTCAAGAGATTTTTTGAAGTATCTATAGTAGATGTTACCCCAATTCGTGAAAGAAGGTGAAACTTCAAATAAATTATTAAAAAATGCATTTTTTAAATAGATATGGAATTCCAATTTCAAATCAAAATATAAATTCTGTTTATTCAGTAAAAGCAAAACCTATTTTTGACATCAAAACAAACAGTCTTGAATAAAAATTTTAAAATAATAGCCAAATTTTAAATTACAGGATATTGAACTTGAAATAGAAAATATGAGCTATTTACTAACTAAAGTTGTTTTATTTGCAAGTATTGCATACTGCTCCTCTAAATTTCTATAGCCATTCAAAATCTGAATAGGTCCAGCAATAACTTCCAGATGAACATCACTACTATTCTTGCTTATTCTCCTCAGAAAAACTTTGAAAGATGTGCAATAAAAACTAAATGTCATTGTATTTTGGTCAAGGTAAAAGCGCCATAGATTAATGCTGGATTTTTTAAACTAAACAATCAAAGACTAGTGAAAAATCTTTCAAATCTGGACAATGAATATTCAAAACTTAGAAAGCATGAAAGAAGGGGTTCCACTGCAGATTTGGCAAAGCAGCAAGATTTACCTAAACAAAATATTCTTGGCTGGCATTCCTGATCTTAGGAATACAATAAAACATGTAAAAAAAAGATCTGGTTTAGACAAGCATGAGGATTTCTAGGCTTTCTAACCGGTTTACAATAAAATTTTCTAACGGTTTCTAACGGTTTACAATAAAATTAGCTAAACAATGTTCACTCACTATTTCAATCTCTCGTATAATTACGTTAAATTAATAAGTGGTGAGTTGTTATATTTTTAGCCAATGGAGAGTAGCAGAAAGAGAAAGCTGCAAGTGAAACAACGGTATAAAGAATTAAAGGGTACGACTAATGTTGAGATTATTAAAGATACTAGTGAGGACTCCTTCAGTGATACTGATTTTGATCATGGAGAGTGGTTTAAAAGAAAAGCTTCACAACAAAAAGTCACTGCTGAAATTCTCATAGATGTTTTTGCTGGTAATGTTGCTCTTATTGCTACAATCAGTGATATTTCTCCAAGTGTTTTACATAAAGTTGCAGGTGCAGTTCTAACTCAATCAGAAGCTGATTTGACAAGTTTCAAATGTAGCCAGTCTACAGCAGCTAGAAAAAGGAAACATGCAAATCTTAATATATGCGAGATATCAAAAGAAGATGTTCAACAAGCAATGAATGAATCCCCATACCCATGCATAGTGCATTTTGGTGGCAAAACATTAATTGAACTAAACAAAGGAAAAAAAATTAAAACTGATAGACGGGCTGTACTCGTATATATTGAAGATGAGACACACCTGCTTGGATTACTTCCTTTACTATCATCTTCTGGTGAATGTCAGTGTAATGGTGCAATGGACCTTCTTAAGGAGTAGAACCTTGAATCCAATGTAGGAGGAATATGTTTTGAAACAACTGCAAGTACTGGGTTAAAGAAAGGTTCTTTAGTTAGAATATCCAACAATATGGACATATATCTTTTACTTATTGCATGCAGACATCATGTATGTGAATTAAGAATGGTTCATTTTTGTAATTCAGTTTCAGATGAACATTCCGCATGACTAGATAATCCCATTTTTAAAAAATTAAAAACAACTTTTAAAAATCCTGATTTTTATTGCAATCAAGCAGAACTGATAAAGTTGGATTGGAAAGTAGCAAGGAGAACCATTCTTGAGAAAGCTGCGCTAGAGTTTTTGAACTTTTGACAAGAAAACATTACAAAGGGAAAAGAAAATAAAGATTTTATAAGAGAATAGAAAGGAGCTTGCAGAACTCGTCGTAATTTACCTTTCTTCATTAACACTAAAAAAACCTGAAGCAGTTCATCACGTTAGGTTCTTATCCAAAGCACTTTACTACCTAAAGCTACAGCTTTTTTCCAGCCATCTTGAGTTTGTAAACCAGAACAATAAATTCAAGACAGGTATAACGCCAATAAGTGAATTTACAGTTTGCTTTTATTCCAAAAGGTATTTACAGGCAAATGATGCTATTGGAGCTCCCTTTCTTGATATAAAAGCAAAACACCAAATGCAACAGTACCAAAAACTTAGTGCCAAACCAGATGCTGTCGATGCAGTTTTAAACTCTCTTTACAAACATAGTTGGTGTTTAGATTCAACAATGATTCCTCTTGCTCTGTTGGACGATAATATGTCATTTGAGTAGAAAAAATGACGATACCATGTCTTTTTGCTAAAATATATAGGTAAAAATAAACATCCCTGAAAAAAAAAAATTTCAAATTTTTTTCATTTAACTTTTCCCCTGGACATGCAAAAACGGCTGGTTTTTAGAACTTTTTTTCTAAAATAGTGCTCAGGGGGTAAGGATAGAGTGGACCTATTAAGCTGAAAGATTTTGGGAGTTGTTTTTTTAACATTTGCATCAAATCTAAAGTGTATGGCATATTAGATTTGAATTTCCTCAAATTGACAACCTCTAACACCTAGATACACGCACATTCACACACACACACACACACACACACACACACACACACACACACACAACATACACACACACACGCACACACACACATAAACATTCATACAAACACTAACGCATTATATGTATCTGTTTATAATTATTACCATGAGCTTTAAGTATTAATTAACCCTCCTTCATTTTTTGCTTGCCCTGCTTGATGAACTCGTAACCCTGCTAAATTAGCTTCTCACCTTCTTTTAAATAAATTGTCCTCCCTCTTACTTCCTTTTCTCCTACTCAGGGTCTGCGTTTATGTCATACAGTTACAGAAAAATTTGTTAAGCTAAATACCTGTGTAATTTGATTGGTTTTCTAGTTACATCGTCAATTATTATATAGTTAAACTAAACCTGAATATAACAGGGGCAAATACCCGAAAAAGCAAAAATGTAGCCTGATCGTTTTTCCAGTGTGGTGTTCATATATATATATATATATATATATATATATATATATATATATATATATATATATATATATATATATATATATATATATATATATATACACTGCCGCTCACGGAAGTTAGGACAATGGAGATTTTTTCAAAAAAGCAATATTAGCATGTAATTACGTTATAGAATTTTTGATTTATATTAATAAAAGTTATATTTTTTATACATTTTCAATATAAAATATATTATTAGTCAGTTTTATGTAATAAAAATTTACAAAAACCATTATAATAATTAAATTTTCTTTTCGTCAAAAAAACCACCCTTTGATTTAATAACTGCTTTAACTATTCTCGGCATTCTTTCAATTAATTTTCTAATTGTTTCTTTCTGAATATTAATCCATTCCTGTTCTATAATGTTCCATAAATGAGATTTTGATGTTGGACATACACTTCTAATTTTTCTATCCAGTTCATCCCAAAGTAACTCAATGGGGTTGAGGTTTGGGCTTTGGGGAGGCCAGGTCATTACACGTAATACATTTTCAGCTTTTTTTGATTCTAAATAATTTCTACATAACAATGCAGTATGTTTAGGGTCATTATCATGCATCAGAATAAAATTATCTCCGATTAATCGAAGTCTCGAAGGGATCGCACTTGTTTCCAGGATATCTCTATAATGTTCTTTTCTCATTATACCATCGATTTTACGCAAATCTCCCACTCCACCCAGAGAGAAACAACCCCAAACTATCACAGAGCCTTCACCATGTTTTACTGTTGGAACCAGACATTGAGTTAGCATTTTTTCTTCAGCAGATCTTCTGACGTAAACTCTTTGCTTATTTCCGAAAACTTCAAATTTTGACTCATCGGTCCAGAGTACTTGTTTCCATTCATCCATCGTCCAATTTTTGTGGAACTGTGCCCAACGGAATCTCTTCTGTCGATTACCTTTTCGTAGATATGGTTTTCGGATAGCAACACGACCATGCAAATTAGCTTTTTGCAACCTTCGTTTGATTGTACTGACAGAAACTTTTTTTTCTCGATCACAGTTGAAAATAGCTGTTATTTGTGGAGCAGTTAACATTCGATTACGTTTACTGATGACTTTTATACGACAGTCATCAGTTTTTGTTGTTATGCGAGAAGGACCTGGACGATTTCTGTCTTCCAAACTTCCAGATTCTCGATATCGACAAATTGTATAGCTAACTGTTGATTTACTAAGATTTAATTTTTCAGCTATTTTTCTAACTGTATAGTCTTCTTGAAGCAAAGTGAGTATTGCTGCCCTTTTTTCTACACTTATTGGCTTACCTTTAGGCATATTTTTTTCAATATTTTGAATTTACACTAAAAAAAATAAATTTAATTACACCTTTTTATATATTTTTAAAACACTAACACAAAATACACAAAATATCTGCATATAAAAACTCAGTAAACAATAGAAATACTAGTTAAATGACAAACTTAAAAGATTTGAATCAATAATGTAAAATACAGGTTCATACGTGAATTTAATATGTTTCTGGGTTCTCTGTTTATTAATTTAAAATTTTTTTACTTTTTTACTGACTTTTACTTGCGTGTACAATTTATGTTATTTTAATGTATTTACATTAAAATAAACTTAATTTAGAACTTTTTTATACAAGTTTTATTTAACTTGATTAATTTTTATATAAACATGAATTTTACTAATATAAGTTAATAATTTTATAACTTTATTACATTTTAATATTGTTCTTTTGAAAAAATATTTTTTGTCCTAACTTCCATGAGCGGCAGTGTATATATATATATATATATATATATATATATATGAATAATCACTTTGTTTGAGAATTGTGTGAGAGCAAATGCAAAGAGGTTTGCGTTTGCAAAGAATCAAAACTGAACGGTTGATAATTGGAAGAAAGTATTATGGTTGGACGAAGCTAAAATATGCCTTAATGGTTCAAACGGTAGACGTTGGACATGGAGAAGACCAGGTGAATTAATGCAACAAAAGCATGTTAAACAGACAATAAAGCATGACAAGTATGTCATGGCCTGGGATTGCCGCAGATGGAATGGTGTGGGGCGTATTCATGTTATAAAGGATACATTGACTTCCCCTAAGTATGTTAGAATACTTTCATAATCATATGCAATTATCTGCTCGAGAGTTATTCAACGGAGAATTCTTATTCCAGCAAGATGGTGATTCAAAACATACGACAAATAAATACCAAAGCCTGGCTCTAAGGCAAAAACATCGAAGTGTTAGATTGGCCAGCACAAAGCCCAGACTTGAATCCTATAGAAAACCGATGGAAAGTAGTAAAGGAAGAAATCGGTAAGTTTATATTGATGAAAAAAGACGATATTAGATTTAATGAGGTGTAAGAGCCTCGTTGAGTTGATGCCTAAGAGAATTGACAAAGTATTAACTTATAAAGGAGTATGGGCTAAGTATTAAAGAAATAAATTACTAAAAAGAAAAAATACTTTTGTCCGGATACTTTTTTCCACAGTCATTTTAGTTTTTCTTACCAAAAGAGACATCTAGCTAATGTTGTAAATGTTTGATGGTACAATTAGAAAGAGCTTGCCGAGAGTTCCAAAAATATATATAACAGTATGAGGTTTCTTTCATTTAGTATAGAATTATACCTAAAAGTAGTTTGTCCAGATATATTTTTCTGTAACTGTATAGCATAACCGCAGACCCTGAGCAGGAGATACGGAAGTGTGTGTGTATATATATATATATATATATATATATATATATATATATATATATATATATATATATATATATATATATATATATATATATATATATATATATATATATATATATTGAGTAAAATGGGGTCAAATGATTTAGTGAAGAACTTTAACTTTTTTTTAAGGGAAAAAGGTTTTTAGTTTAGTTTTTTTTTAAAGTTGTGAGAACTTTGAGCTGTATTTAAATATATACAAATCAAGTAAAAAAATTTTTTTTGTTTTTTAATAAAGTTTATGTAATTGAAAAAAAGAGTTGTTTCATTCTACCTTCACATTCGGGGAGAATGAAATACGCAAGTCTATGTGTAATTAAAACAACACATAACTAAAAAAAACAAAAAGTAACCAATAATAACAATTTAAAAAACAACCAATAATAACAATTAAAAACAACCAAATAAAAAAAACTTTGTTTTTGTGATGATGTTGAGTCGTGAAGAGGTACTAGAGGTTGAGCTGAGTTGTCACTTGTGCGGCACTTTTTGGTGCAATAAAACCCAACGCTTTTCACATATCGCTTTGGTATGCATGTTTAACAAAGCCAAGCCTTGCATTTCGAATTTTCACACTGATACCATTCCATGTATTGACTTGTTGAAGCTTCGCCTAAAACTTTACGGCACTTTTTACACTTCACTTGCTTTGCAGCTGTTATTGTTGTTGGAGTTGTTGTTGTTGCTTGATTTATTTGCAGATAGAGGACATGTGTCACATGTCCATCTACGACAAAAATATGAATACCTATAATTGGATAACTATAATTAGGTTTACTTAATTAAGTAATGAATTGATTAAAGTAAAGGTTAAACTAATTACCAGGAATATTTTTAATGGCAAGAACATACAGTGGTGGCCAAAAGTCTTGGAACAACATATTTTATGTTCTGATAAATTTTTATACTAAAAATAATAAACGATAACAGTAAGATAAATAAAAAAATAAATAAGTTCTAAGTATTTATATTCTATGTTATTATATTCTAAGTATCTAATATTTTTAGTATAAAAATTTATCAGAACATAAAATATGTTGTTCCAAGACTTTTGGCCACCACTGTACACGCCAGTGAGCCAATTCAAAAATTGCTTATCTTCCATCCATTTGGACGGAGATGCGGCGTAAACGGCATCGTCTGGACCACTTAAGCAACAATTGCTGTACAGGCGTTTTTTTGATTTAAAAATAATATATGGAGCAAGACAATTACTAGCAGCATTGACGCATTTTCCAACTGTTTAATGGATTATTTTTTTGTTGCCAACCAATTTCAATGGTCTTTTTGCAATACACCGGCAAACTACATGTTGCTTGCGTTGATCACCAGAAAATCCAATGTCATGAAAGTTCCACAATGAAGTACTTTCATCGATTCCTGCTTCGTTGAATTCTTTTTGCAGTGTTTTGAAATACTTTGCAACTATTCCTTGTGTGCAAGAAGCGGCTCTGAGTGATGAAATATTGCCTACGGCCCACTATGCGTGGCGCTGATAGAAAAAAAAGGAAATAGCCTTATAACTAGAGAACTGTTTAACATTTTGAAGTAATTTTTTGAACAAAGCATCAATTATGAGAAATTGTTTGTTTTTATATATATTTATAAAAAAAGTCCGGTCTTTTTTAAAACCGGTTTTATTCCGGTTTTTTAGTTGGTTTATCCGGACTAATTCGATTTTTGATTAAAAAGATATAAAACCGATAGTTTTTGATATTTAAAACTGATATATCAGTTTTAAGTCTCTATTTAAGTCTGATATATCAGTTTATCTTTTTTAGGGGTTACAGGCATTTTTAGTCTCCAACTTATATTTTCATGTTAAATAAAAAAGGAAATAACATAAGTATTTTATTATAAATAAAAGTAAAATAAATACTCCAGTAGTTCCATTCCCCTCAAATGCAGAATAGAGGTTCTGATGCTAAAATAGGTTTTTAACAATATGTGGCTATGAAAATAGTCGTTTTTAGGTTTTTAACAATATGTGGCTATGAAAATAGCCGTTTATTAAAAGTTGCTTATCAACTACAGCTGCATGGTTTAATGATGCTTCCTTGATTTCTTTTTATAATATGAACCATTACTCTTTATCTTCCTAAAATTATTTAACAACACACATTAAAGTTTTGAAAAGTTTTTTTAATAAATAGTATAGTTTAAGATATAAACTATTTATTATAGAAATTATCTATCAAATTCTAATTCTAATAATTATACATTCAAGAAAAAACTGTATTCATTGTAATAAATAGATACAATTGAAATATAATTAAAATTTTTACTCTAAACGTATCTCAGCAATCCTTATGTGGAGCAACATTTAATATTTACAACAAGCCTTCATGAATTGCACTTTGAAAGTTTGGGATTCTTATGTTTCAACTTTTCTAACAATTAGTACTTTTTTTTTTTTTTGCAAGCATAAAAAAAAACATACTGTTTGATTATGTAAAAAGATCTCAGAAATATCAGATTGGCTACCACCAGCACCTAAAATGTATCATTAATAAAATTAAACGATAACATTAAATATTTAAATTTAAAGATATACATAGCTTTCTCCAATATTTACCTTAAGAACAGTTATCAGCTTAATCTTCTTGCAGTATAGCTTTTATACCTCTTGCATTTTGTTCTTCTTACAATATAGGTACAAGTCAGATGTCATAAATAAATAATTAGCTGTATCCCTAGTATTTTCAGCAAAAGAAGTTAATCGTGCATGACCTACTCGTGCAGTTTTGTTGGCTTTGTTCCTGGCTTCAATGGCACTCTCAGACAAAGAACCTATTGGATACTTAAAATATTTAATAAAAGAAACACCATGAACTACCATTCTATGCACAGACTGTGACATTGGAATGGCTTTTAAAAACTGATCATTAGAAATGAGACCAAACAGACGTTCAGATTTCTGCTTGAAAATTTTCACATCCGGTCTTGCGGTTGTACTATTTATATCAATTAGCAGGTCCCTAAATAGTTTGATCATAGTGGTATTCAAATTTAGAATTCTTCCAGTCACAGATGGATTATTAAAGAATTTTCGTGCAACATTGCCAGTGTTGGATGTACCACTTCCCTTCCTGACAAAAGATACCCTTATTTTTAATTGTATTTTGAATAAGTGCTGGAATTTTTTTTTGTTTTCAATAAATTCTTGGCTGTTTTTTGCTGGAATTTTTCTTCCTTGTTTCACTGCTGGAAGTTTGCAAGCAGTATTGAAAACCCACTCCATGCTGCATATCCACAAATGAAGACTGCAAATTCCAAGTTTCAATATATTCTTGTCTACATCTTTATCTTTATTCCAAATGGTTTCCAAATTAAACTCCTTAGGACTTGCTTGACATACATGACAGCACTGAGATGCTATATTTTTTTTAAGCATTTTTGATACCACAGCATTAAGTGTTTTACCATCATTCATTGTGGTATAAATAGTTGACAAACTTGAATTTATAACAAAAGTATTGTCATGAAGTGTAAACTTAATATTCTCTAAAGACAAAATTTCATTTTGTAAATGTTCAAACTTCTCTTGAATAAAACTAGTAGTCTCTTTGGCAAAACAAAACATAAGATGACGGGTTGCATCTGGACTATTTGGATTACAATTTTTCCATAGTATCTTTTTTCCACTTCGAATCTCCAACAGTACAAACACTATACTATACACAGTGGAATCATCCACACCTCTCTTCATAGTTGCTGCATTCTGAAATTCAGATTGGTCACTCTGACCATCACCACCCACTTTGCAAATAACATATATGTTATCACGTTCCTCCTGTGCTAAAAATTTAATAAAATTATCATCATCCTCCAAAAGATACTCAAACACTCTAGAAACTGAATGTTTGATCATATTGAATAGACTACATTTTACTTCAGTTTCTGAATATTTCACCTGCTCTGGATATGTCAATTTTTTGTATTCTTTTAACTTGGTTAAACCTGGAGGAACAAGATGATGATTTTGTGTAACAATTTTTTGAAATTCAGCCCATGTTCTGTCTGTTAGTCTCAAATTGCAAAAAGTATGCAATGATAAATTTGGACCATATAAATTAGACCTGGGTGCAGTAGAGGGATTAGAGGCTAACCTTTTTACAGCATGTTGAATTTCTTCCAGTTCTTTTCCCTGAAGATTATCAGTTCTTTTACGTTTCATCCTACTTGTAAGTTCTAAAAAAGATTTTCTAGGTTTTGGTGCTTCAGGTGTTCCCATTGTTACAGTATTTCTCCTAAAACATGTATAAAATGTGTGTACAACTTTTAACTTTATATATATATATATATATATATATATATATATATATATATATATATATATATATATATATAAATACACACATACGTACCTGTTTAACTTCAGTCTAAGACCTTCAAGTATTAATTGGCCCTCCTTCATTTTTTGTTCACCCTGCTTGATGAGCAGGTTACCCTGCTGAATCAGCTTTTCACCCTCTTTTAAAATAAGTTGTCCCTCCTCATATTTCCTTATCTGTTGCTCAGGATCTGTTTCTAAGCTATATATATATATATATATATATATATATATATATATATATATATATATATATATATATATATATATATATATGTAACATTTTATTTTAGAATTAATAAAAAACTTACCAGACATATGATTTGTATTCTATTTTTTTATCCAGAAAATCTTTGTATTTAGTGAAGAACAAACTGCTTTTTTTTCCACATTTGTTAAAGTTTTTTATCAACTCAAAAGCTAGTCTCCGAAAAATTTTGAAACTAACCATACAACCAGCATTATTTAGTGCAATAAACTTAGACTCCAAAAGTTTTGCTCAGGCTTTAAAATTTTTTCTTAAGAATATATGCCTTGGGGGAAATGTATGTGTTAAAAGTTGACGAAGAGTGAATGTAGCCATTTTGATAGTTAATAAAAATCATCGCAAGGTAAAACTGAATCAAATAAAAACTTACCGGAAGTTGTTGAACTACGGAATTTTCATTTACTTCACAGAATTTAGTCGGTTTTTGAATAAAATTCACAATAGTAAAAATGATTTTTAAGCATGAGGTCACAGAGGTCGCCTCAATTTTTTTGCATGGCAGTAAATTCAATTCGCAGTAGCTATATTTTATTCAAAAAAAACGAAGCGACCTCTGTGACCACATGCTCAAATCAATCAATGTTTAAGAAATCAAAAAATCAGCAAAAAAATGCTATGCCAAAACCCTTTTTTTCTATTTCTAGTTTTACATTCAATTAAATACATGATTATTTTAATTTCGCATAAAAATAATATAGAAATTTAACACTTATCATATACTTTGAAAGGATTTTAACAAAAATGCGAGTTTTTTAAAACCTCAAAAAAACCCTTAAGATGTCAGAAGTTTAAAAAAACTTAAAACAATTTTTTTTTTATAAAGAGTTAAAAACTAAATGCAAAAAAAAAAACTTAAAAAGTTTAAATATGAAAAATCACTAAAAAATATGCACAAAATCCTATTTCCGCTAAGCGATGCATAGTGCGGCCCTGATGCTTACCTTATGACTCCACCGGTTTATGAAAAGCTTATACCAATCTCTCCCTGGAGTACCATTAGGAAACAAATGAGATTGACCTTGGTGTTGCAATTCGCGTATTTTATTCAACCCCACATGTCTCCGTTTTCGTTTTTATCTCATAACATTTTTCCCTGAATAGCAAATTTAATTTTGTAAAAAGATTCTTGACCAGCGTAAAAAGTTCTACCAGTATACTTATTAAGTTCATTAATATGAAGTTTAGTTTCCGAGAGTTTTATAATCATTTTTCAAAAAAAGAAAAAAGATATCACGCATTCGAAAACGTAACAAATTATCAAAAAAAATCTTTTTTTTGAATTAAACTTTGATATCATCTTATTCAGAAAAAAATCCTCTACGACTTGATCAAAAAATACGTGCAAAAAGTGTATTCAATAAATAATTAAGAACAAAAGAATAAGCATAGTCATAACTATTTCATTCTACCCTGTTTTACTAAATATATATAAACATTTATATTTCTTTTATATATATATATACATATATATCTTACATATGTATGTGTGCATGTGTATTATGATATGAAAATTTCATATTAAAAAGCATAAGTAACTAACTTGTAATTAATATGTAATATATTTAAAAAAGCAAAATTAAAAAGTTTAAGTTTGGAATATAGTATTTTACATTTAAGTTTCACTACAATTCTACATTAAAAATGTAGAATTGCATAATCAAAGTATAATGTAACGTAACTATGTGTACTATTCGTAACTAACGGTGCGAAACTATGTTTGCAAGTCAGAACGAGGAAAAGTGTCGCAGTTTATAATCTTTTTTGCAGTAATACAAGTTAAAAAATAAAAAAGATCAATTAGAAAAGTTAGCATAGAGTTCAAAATACCACAGAAGACTTTTGGAAGGTATAATATATTAAGTACAATTGATTACCTTCTTCTAGTAATACTTTAGTTCAAACTGAAGTGATTCATGAGAACTCAGTTGTTTCTTCATTTTCTGATAATAAAAATGAATGCCAGATTGTTGATACTGTTGAAACGCCTGAGCCTAATAAAGTTAATGAAGAAACAATAACACTAAGAGATCTACAACATCTTAAATCAAACAGAAAACCTTGGAACAGTTTTTGCTTCACTAAATGGTATCAGATATATTAGTTTTTGTGTTTAATTACTGATTTAAATTTGATAGTTTGTTTCTATATCAAAAGTAAAGACCCATCCACACATGGTTCAATATAAAAAACAATTGGAATAGTTTTAAAAAATGTTTATTCAATGTGTAGGCTATCATTATTTTTTTTGCAGGTATTTGAACCTGAGCAGGAAGACTTGCTTCAACAACACCTTTTGCATGAAAATGACACATAATATGGTCTTTCTCCTGAGGAGAAAGACCATAGTATATATTATTTCTACATATGCTCTTGCCTGCAGCTGAATAATTCCCCAATCATGGGCAGAGTTACAAATTGCAGGGTGTGATTGTGTGCAGGATTCTTGAAGTGGCATCAAAAACTTTTTATTTGTTCTCCTCAAGCAACAAGTTTAGCCTGCTGCACTAGGTTTAATCAGCATAATGTTAAATTGTTTTTTGACAACTTAAGTAAAGTTTTGACAAGCTTGAAAGTGATCCCTGCAGACATGTGGAAAATTGATGAGACCGGAATCACAACTGTGCAACAACCAGACCTTATCGTTACTCGCAGAGACTTTCGCCAGATAGGTCGAGTAACATCTGCTGAAAGAGGAGTTTTAGTGACTATCAATTTGGCGGTTAGTGCGATTGGCAATAGTTTGCCCGTATATTTTATCTTTCCGAGAGTTAACTTTAAGTCCCATTTTATTCGTGATCTATCACACCAATAGGGTGTGATAGATCAGCCCACTTCTCAGGCTGGATGACAGAAAAACTTTCCTAAATAGGGGAGTTGGGGGCTTTTTGATCTCTGGGGCAGCTTGATCTTTTAGCGCTACTTTATCTATTTATAATTAAATCTGCGTGACGTCATAAGATACTATCAGCATATACTTCCGGCTATTTATTTTCGTTGTTGTTTTGTCAAAAAATCGATTACGAATTTTAAGAAACAAAAATTGGATTATCGCGATAAAAAGTAAATTTGATGAACATGAGAATTATTCATACATTTTTGTTACTATGTTAAATATTTGTAAAATATCAACTGCAGTCACTAGGTACTTTATCGACGTATATTTTATGATATGATTTCGCCGTTGAATTTTATTTATCAGCGATATACAGCCATTATTACATGAAGAATACCTATAGGGGTTCCTTGATCTCTCTTACACGGGGCTGGTTAATCTGAGGATCAAGGTGCCCCATACTAAAATTATGATACAAGTATAATTTGTTGTATTTAATTTTATAATTACATTAGAATTAATTACATTAAAATTGCATTTGAAGTAATGACATTGAAATAACTATTGAAATGCATTCATTGCACAAAGAAAAAGTATTTCCATTTGCTAGATAAATAAAATTAGTAATAAAAAGTAAAATGGTAAATCATTTTATCAAGATATAGTAATAATATTCGATTTAATTTTGTTGAATTTTTGACATACATAAATATGTATCAGATGCCGCTGGATTTGAAACTGTCAATAGGAAAAGTCAAGCATTTAAATAAGATGATTGCGAACAATAGTAAATTTTTATCATACATTTTTCTTGCTCTTCTCATTAAAGAAAAAGATCGGGCTAATGAGCAGTGGTGCACGCTTGGTGTCGGGGTTCGATACCCGTGCGTAGCAGACGCTTGGTCAACTTTTTCTGAGCATCTGTATTTGTAAATAGCTGCTAAACTTATGTCACTGTTTCTCGTTCATTTAGTTCTACGTTACTTTTCCTCATGTTTAGTTAATTAATGCTGACATTTGATTTCCGATTTTGATTTTTCAGTTTTTGCAAACATTTCTTAAAGTTTCTGATGAAAAAACTTGTTCACTGAACATTAAATGTGAATCTCTTGGCAGAAACTTGAAGACCTATGTTTTTAATTATGGTTTTTAAGTAATCAACCATAAACCATAACCAACCGTCCTTGTCTAGCTTTGATTGACAACCACAGCTCTCATCTTGATGCACCAGTTCTTGATTTTTGCATAGAAGATGGGATCACACTTTTATCCTTTCCAGTAAACTGTAGCCCTTAGCTACAACCATTGAATAGTGCTTAAAATCCTTTTTAAAAGTTTAACTCAGCGTGTGGTGCGTGAATAACGGTAAACAAACGACCTATGAATATCTATGATGTACCTGGTATACTAAGAACAGCACTTTTTAATCCTATAACTCCAAGGAACATAATGAGTGGCTTCTAAGTAACAGGAGTTTACCCATTAACAAAGATATTTTTTTCAGGAAGTGACTTTTTGATGTTGCATACATCAGATAAATCAGATCCTGATATTGGTTTCTCCACTGCAGATTACAACACTTCCAAACAAACAAATCTTAATAAATCGATTCTCTCTCTGTCTACTTCGAAGGAAGAAAATTTTCCAGACCCTTTACTTTTACCAACTCCTGAAGAAGTAAAGCCTTTGGAAAAAGCTAAGTCTAGAGAACAGAAAAAAATAGGCCTGAAATTTGGAAACGAATTTCTGCTATATTGACAGATACTGCTATTAAGAAAGCCTTAAAATATGAACAGAAGACATCAAAAGAAGGAAAAGAAAGGGCTTTAAAACAAAAAAAATAAAACACATACTAAAAAACTATTCTCCACCAAAAGTAGCTATTCAAACAATTTTAAAGCCAGCAAGATTCAATCTTGTCCAACTAAGAGAAAGAAGCCAAACAAGAAAGGTGAGGGTTATGACATTGAGGATCAAATTGAAGATGTTTTTTGTCTTAGATGCCTCAAACCTTTCTCAAACAGACTTCCAAGTGCAGAGTGAATTCAGTGTTCATCTGCCATCTATGGGCACATTTAGCTTGCGTAGAAAAAGAACTTAAGAGTCTATTTTATTAATGTTTATACTGTAATGACTTTTTAGTTTAATTAGATGAAGACAGTGACTAATCTATGAGCAAATATTACAATACATGTAGCCGTATTAAATGCTATGATAAAACAAGAATTGTTCATTTGCATAAAATTGTTTTCACGGTATGTAGCTTTCTTGCCTAAAATTTAACTAGAAATTATTTTAAGGGTTGATCTGCCCCAAGCCTTGGGCCAACGTGCCCCGGTCTACCCTATTTGAGCAGAATTCTCAGTAGATTTGAAAAAATGCTATACTATTGAAAAAGAGAGTTTAATAATTTATACAACATACTGAATGAGAGAAAAAAGGTTTTCGAATAAAGATCTGACTTAGATTAAAATAAAAAAATGTTAAAGTTGATAACAATTGTCCCAGGTAAATGTTTTAAAGAGAATTTTGTAAATCAGCTGTGGTTGTTGCTACTACTATTAAGTTTCACTTTGAATATATAAATCATGCAATGAGTGAAATCCGACTTTATGCAAGGTTTCCGTTTTATTGTTTTTTTTATCTTCCTATCATTTCAATATGTTACTAGAAAATCTTTGACTTACATGGAGTTTGTTCACAAAACTTCTTTGTGAAACTATCATCTTGGTATGCATTCTTGACTTCACCGACAGCAAAGCTTATTACGTTTGAGGCTCTGGTGGCATTCATTAAGATAAGACAAGCTGTCAATTAACCCTAAAAGACAAGCTATTATAGTCGGGGTAAAAAGCCCCCCAAAGAATGTCTTAAAGACAATTAGTTATAATCGCGAATGTACAACATTAATGAAAAGCTCTCAAAAACTAACATGACATTTTCTGTCCGCTATGTTACTCAAAGTTTAAGTTTAAAGATTTTAAATAACGGCAATCTTAGCCATCGCAACTGAGGAATCCATTTGCTACGAAGAAGTGGAAATCAGATAAGCACGTTCCTCATTCAGCGAGACATATTTTTTGAGAGTTTTACAATTTAGCAATAAAAAATGATTATTTTTGATAATACTGAGCTATAACTATAAAAAACAAACGAGCTATAACTAACAAATATCTCATAATTTAAAACTATTATTCAATGTGTGGATTGTTCGTCGTGTTTAGAAAAGCATTACGTCATTTCTCATAATACGATATTTTTAATATTGTATAAAATATTGTTTTAACTATTTGAAATACAGTTTTGTCAAATGAAAGGTGAATATAGCTTGGATAATAAAAATATTTGGTCAAAATGAGTTTTGAAAGTCGAGCACTTCAATCAACCAGCTTGTACTTTCCGTTTAGTGTGACTTCGAAACAAAAAATATAATGATGTGAAAGTTTAGAACAAGCCCACTTAATACTCTAGGATATCTTGTTTAATATCGCCATTCGAACAGATCATTCATTAATGGTTATTTTATTATGCTAATTTTGTTTTTGGGGGTGAACTTGCTTCGGGATAAATTTAAAATCTTTAAATGTAAGGTTTAACCTGCTTTGCATTTTTAAAATGCGAAAGAGTTTATTTGGTCCTGACATCTGCTTATCAATCTTAATAAAACTTTTTGTGTTAGTCATACTGTAAAAATCACGATAAATATAAACTTGGTCAAATAAACTAAAAAATATTAATTATTCTTTTACTCTTTTTCTAGGAAAAGCGGGCATGTCGAAACCAAAAGTAACTGCTTAAAATTAATGCATTCATAATAATCCTACAAAAACTTTTACAATTTAACAACAGATAGTTAATAAAATGGGAAAAATGATCCAAGATTAAAGTTTCAGTAAAAGTCATTATGTGGAAAAGTGTCTATTTTATTTAGCAAAGAAAACTTTTCAGAGTTTCATTTAGTAAAATATCGATGATTTAAGAATTGAGACACGGAATAAAATCAAAAAAGTTTTTTAAAAAGGTAAAATGCTAAACTTTTTAAAGTACCATTTAAAGTATTGGTGAAATAAAAATTTCATGTTTAAATTGAAACTGTTTCTCATCGTGAGGCAGAAATAAGGTTTTTTTTTAGTTTTGGTAGGCGTTTTATTTTTCTTTTTTTTAGGAAAGCTTTGAGTTTGTAACTTTACAGTCGTTTTAAAATATAAGTCAGTTAAAAATTTTCATATTTTGTTTACGCTTTAAAAACTTTGTTTATTTTATTGTACCTGATATGTTAAACTATTGTTTAAAATGTATTTAAAAACATCAATCTTAAAACATCAGCATTTTCACTAACTACAGCAGGATACAGAAACCAATGATGAGGTGTCTTTTGTTGGCATTAACTGTCCGATTACTGATAAATCATTGAAACCTTCAATAAAAATAACTTGTACCACTTTTTTTTTGCGGAGATAATTAAAGCTCTATTTAATAATCATTGTTTGATGAAAGTATTCAAACGAAGAACATTTTATAAACACATGTTCCATTTCGAAATTTAGTTTAGGTAAGTTCTACATCTACTTTTTCAACGAAGGGCAGCTATTGCAGGTAACATTTAGAAACATCTTAAATGTTGACATTTGCAAAAAAGCAATTTTTTTTTTTTTCTGTAATAAGTAATTTTTTTGAGATTCATTAACTGCATATAAACTAATGACTATCATTCGTTGAATATCTGGAATGCTAAATACAGTATAAATGTTTTGGTTATAGTGATTAGTTAAAGGGTTTAGAAGGTTTAGTTGTGCTTCATCCATGGGTTCAAAACAGCTGCGATTCTTAATGTATTGTTATATTTAATGAGTAATGTCGATTAGTACTCTTTATTCATTATGTTTACAAATTACTTCTCCTAGATACTGAATATAATGAAATTACTTTTTTTAAGTTCTTCTCTTCCAGCTCTTTTTTAAAAAACGGTCTTTGTTCAATTTATCAGAAGAAGCAAAGTTTCCGCTTGCTTTCCTATAACCATGTGTCTTCTGTCATTTTCCATAAATATTTGTTTTTTGTTCCAACGTCTACTCATCATTTATAAAACACAACGATTATTTTATTAAAAAAAAAAAGTGATTTTGTTTAAATCATGTTCTGAAATAATAAAGTTCAAGGAAAATCAATCATAATAAACCTGGAATGTATTTCATGTTTATGAACGTTATATCAGTTTCATTTCAATTGTAATTTATTTTTGTATTTTTCAACATTAGAAATGGAAAACAAAGCTGAGGCTAATTTATCACAACCTGTATCGCCCTCTGAAAATGGTAATGGTTATAACTTGATATTGCGATTCTCCAAAACGCCAATGACTTTATATATCCTTAAACCCACCACTAAAATATGACTTTTTTTTAGTGCCTTTAAACACAGCTCCTCCGCCTTACTCCGTTCAAACTCAGCAACAGCAGGAAGTTGTTGGAGATGCACTCAATTTTCAACAAATTCAGCTAATGACTGTGGGATCTTTTTCGCAGTTTGTTAATCCTCAAAATCCTTACCCTATGATATTGAGCAACCCTCAGTGTACAAGCCCTCAATTTCTATTCCCTCAAGCGCAATATCCGATGGGATTTAATGCACCTCAGCTGCAACAACAACTGCCGGCGCATAATATTATAATAAATAACACCTCATCAAACGAACAAACCGCTGTAAGTATTTATTTATTTTTTTATGCACATAATAATTTCAGGTATATCTACTTAATTACGTTAAATATATGAATGTTTAAATGCAATTTTATATTTTAAAGCGTTCCTCATTTTTTTAACAATTTTTAGAAAGTTGATGTGAAGGTCAATGCCAATGACAACGTTGTAATAAACCATGTATATATAAATAACCACATGAGACTAGCTTGCTTCTCTTTTTTGTTCTGCTGCTTTCCGATTGGTGCATTGGCCATATACAAATCATGTCAGGTATGTTTTTTTTGCATGAATATAAATCAATTTTATTTTTAAATATAAGTTTTCTATAAAAGGTTTTATTTTAGTGTTATTGTACTAAGACACCGATGTTAAATTTAGATCAATCTCGTACAATGGAAGTTTTTAAAATATAACTTCTATAACTTGATTTTTTAATTACCCAGAATGTTAAGCGACTTTATTCCTGCACTTAATTAAAGCTCTGACAGCCTGCGCGTAAATATGTTTAGAAGATTGATAAACTTATCTCTTCAGTATCCGTTGAGTTAAATATCCGTTGGGTTAAACCCGGCATAAGCGATCCACATTTTAAGTTTTATTGCACTTCCTCTTCAAAAATGAAGCAAATTGGTATCATAGCCGTTTTTAAAAACTAAGAGAAGTTCCTCTGTAAAACCGGCCAGTTGGATTACTAATGTAGTTGATCAAACGTGTTTTTATGAAACACTTTAAGCTCTTTCACAACCATTTAATGTTTACTTTATCAATAAATTGAACCATCTTCAATGTTGTTTGCTTTGAATCATCTTATTTAACGCGCTTTAAAAATTCTTTAACATTCAACTAGATGTAGATTAGAAAATCCGACAATTTGAATGCATGAATTGTGAGTTTGATAAAAACGGAGCAACTAGTCACACTTTCAAGGTAACACTCATTCATTTAAAGGTTTCAAACAGGAAAGTAAATGGAATAGTAAATGATTCAAAGGTAAGTTATTGCAATTGGCATTTGAGTTTCATGCCATTTTGTTAAGATTTTAAACGCTGTTCAGAAAAAAATAAATTGCTTGTTAGCTTTTAAAGCTGTTGTGTTATTTACTAATAGATCACTGCAAAATATAACGGTAATGTTAAAATAGATAAACTCTAAAAATGCAATCTAGTCCATCTATTCATTAGCATAATAAAAAACGTTAGTTAAAAAAAACCGTCTCTCACCTCAACGTAAAAAGTTAGCTAAAAGAAAAATGCGGGCCTGACTAGAACCTTATTCATCATTTATAACTGAATAATCCAACAATTCCAAAAGTGCTACGGTAATATCTCAATTCAAAGTGCAATATTTTGTCAAAATATTTTCAAAATCTTAACCCGCAATATATATTTGCATTAGGGTTATCGCTGATTAATCAATTGAATATGTTTGTTTCTATTTTAAAAAAATAAATAAAAAATATTGCTATTGCATTTACTTTTTTAGGTTGACTCAGCAATCATGAATGGTGATACTGATAAAGCGCTAAAAAACTCGATTACCGCAAAAAGATTGGCTTTCCTATCAACTGTAGTTGGAATTTTAATGTATATTTTAATCATTGTAATTTTAAATTATGCAATTTAGCGTTGAAAAACCTTGGTTATAATATATATGATAACCCTAAACCTAACAGTAAAGGTGAGGATTAGAGTTAGATTAAAAAGTGCCGTAGGGTTAGGGTTAGGGTTAGGGTTAGGATTAGGGCTAAGATTTGTAGAGTTAGTACAAATAGCCGCATCTGGCCGCCTTTATTTATTCGATGACGTCTTGCAAATTTTGTGACGTCGCTTTCAAAGCTCTAGGGTCAATTTTAGCCTTTGACTCTAAAGTTGATTTAAGCCTTCGGTATGGCTCTGTACGACTTTGGCGGTAGTAGTATCGTGCATAAGAGACTTCTAAAATTCTGATTATTAATTCCTTGAATGAAGAGATGATTTCATACTCACTACCGCGGTTGTTCTTAGCCCTCCGTTCTCAAACTACGCAAAGCAGTGAAGTTGTTTGATTAAGTATCGTAGTTTGCTGATTTGCATGTGCATCATTGCCGAACAAGGCAGCAATACAGTTGAAGCTGTTTGTTTAGGTTTTATTTAGCTGGTGTGTTTTCAATGTTTATATTTTAACTGCGTAGTCTCATCAAATTAAAAGTGATTATTTTTAAACGGATTTCCTTCTTCCAAATGTGCACTCTAAGCGTTTATATACTTTTTTTGTTCCGAGAAGATGGTGATAGACGATTGATGGCCAGGTTTGGATTTTAGATTGAAAAGAAGAGTCGCACCCAGCCACCGGTCGGCTTTCGTCACAAAACAACTGTACACTCGTCCAACGTCCAGTGACTAACTGTTGCAACCAGAAAGTAAGCTTTATTTGTCGAGCAGATCGTCCGCATTGATGTAAAACGCGACAAAGTTGCTGAACGCTCGGTTTGCGCCGCCAAAGAGTCATTCTGTTTCTGCGTTGCCAGCGTAAGCTAAATACGACTGTGGACTCCGGGGTATTGGGTATATTTTCATCTATTCATTCAAAGAGTTAAGAATCAGTTTTAGAAGTTTCGAATATACAGATCTACCATCGACAATATTTAATCAAACGGCCTCACTGTATTGATTAATGAGTGAACAGACTGCAAGGAACACGCTAAGTAGTGGGTGAGCTCACCATGGCCCAATAGTCGAATGCAATAAATTATTCGTTTATTAATATCAAATCCTTTTTATATTATTATTGTTTACAGAGGTGTAGAACTGATGAAGGTAGTTGCAATCTTCTTTTTGACACTTAAGATACAACAAGGAAGATAAGCCATGTCGTTTATTATATCTCTCACCTAATGAGAGTGTGGGACTACCACATTCTGGACACAGAAAAAAAACTAAAAACAGAAGCTAAAACAGCAACATCATTGATACGATAACCAGATATGCAAGGTTTCAAGATAAGTATATCTTCTGAGTCTTCAACTTTTCGAGACGAAGCTGACAAATTAAGTGAGTTTTCATTGTTTTGTTCCGAAACACAAGTGTTGTTAGCATTTTTTAAGTTAACTATTGGCAATTCAATACTAACATTATCAGAAACACAATCAATGTTTACAGATTTATCAACATTTCCCACAACACCTTTCCTTTTACGGTGAGTTTGTGAGTTTCAAATTAAGATAGTTATAGGCTAATGTGCTACTTTTAAAACAATTTTTATAATCAAACACAGGTAAAAGTAGTTAAAAACAATTTTTTTCCTTTTTTTTAAATTTTGAAAAACTAAAGGGGGATAGCCCCTTAATTAAACAGCCTCTCAGAATAGCTTGAGTTGAGAACGGACGGCTAAAAACAACCTTGGGAGAGGGTATGTTTACATTTAATTAAATAAAATCCTTTGCGCAAATGCAGGTAAGTTATAAAGTAATAGTGCTTATATAGCCTCGCTACTTTGTTCTAGATGAAGTGGATGGCTAGATACAACTTTTTAAATACGTGTGTTATCTCTTTCGTTTAAGGTACTTTTTGAAAATTTTCTCAAAGAGAAGTTAGCGCAGTTTTTCTCTTTTAGATTAGCGTGGTTTTCCTCTTTTTAGTTTAGCTTATGTAGCTTGACATCACGAAGCACAAAAGCCAAATAGGCAAGATAAAATTTTAGATAAACGAAAATTAAGGAATAAGTGAAAGAAAAGTGAGGCTGCATAAAAAAATATATAACATATTATACTTCTTTGTATATTTTTATTGAAATAATTAAAGTCCTTTGCGTAAATACAGGTTAATTACAGAGTAATGTACTTTTTTTACGCAAAGGGTTTTGTTTAGTTGAGAAATTCTTAAAACATCAGAAGTATTTCTATGTGTAACTCTAAAATGTTTTAACTAATTAACAAAACACATTTACTTTGTTTAGATAAAAAATTTGAAGTATCTTTTTAGGAAATGTGAGTATAGTTTAACAAATTTTCTCGTTTATTATATATTTAGCTAAACAGATAAAAATCTTTGCAAAAACATAGGTAAAAAAAAAACTATACGAAAAGCCCATCTTTTTTGCCAAACTGCACAACCTTATCTAAACTGCATAAATGGTATCACTATATTGCCATTTTGAACAACCTTTTCTAAACTTCTCGTCTTTTTGAATTTTTAGCTTCATGTTTTTAATTTTTGTTTAAAAATGGCTTTGGTATGAGTTCTTTTGCAAGACTTAAATGAGCTTGTTACTGCTATGATTCGCCAAAATGCCAATGTAATGTTTGAACGAGCAATTTGAGCTTACACCTGTAAACACGTCTTGCAAGATGTATACAATACTAATGCTGCACAGCGAGGAAAACTTCTGGTGTTGAACCATTCGTTGTGCCCAGCGCAAGCATTCAGTTTTTCAACTATTTCATTTAAAATTTTACAAATTCAAGTCATAACAGAAAGAGATTAAATCGAATATTCATTTGGTTCTGAAGCATGACAAGATTTGTTTTGTTTACTTATTTATTTTTTTTGTTGAGTTACTGTTTTCACTGAAAGCAATAACTGGTTTTTAAAAGATTACCAAATTGGCATTGGCTAATTTCGCTTTATTTTCCTTCGTTCTTGGCTATTTTTCATTTAGGATCTTTTACTATTAAAACATAATCAGATTTACAATAATTCATTTGTATAAACATTTAAGCAATCATAGACTTATTGCTGCAACAATTAGATACACACCTCTTTGTTTCTTTTTTGTTTTTTTACAGCTTTAACAATAATATTATGATAAAGAGTTGACTAGGGTAATTTTTTTTTGTTTTTTTGAAAGTGTGTTGAGATTTTCAAAAAAATTAAAAAGAATTTACCTCTGAATTTACAAGCTGGACTTTGGCTAAATAGAATACCAACAGATTGAACAGCATAAGTTAAGAACAGTACCAGCCTGTTGGACTGGAACAACTGAAACTGGTTCAGATGATAAAAGCAAACTGGGTTTCGCCATTGTTTGCTGACAAGCTACAAGGTTAGGAGTCAGAGGAACAGAAGAGACCTCTTTTGAAAAATTGCAAACAACTTGCAGAGAAGCAACAGGAACAGGTTTGGCAATCACTTGCTGATGAGTTTTAAGAAGAGCAGGTTCATGAGGAGCATGGAAAATACTTGTGACAGCCATAAGATTATCTTGCTGTGAAGCGAAATTAGACACTGTTTCCAGAGGAACAGAAATGACCTCTTTTGAAGGACTGAAAGCAACTTGCTGAGAAGGAGCAGCAGAAACAGGTTTGGCAACCACTTGCTCATTGAAGTAAACTGAAGAAAGTTGTGCATGGTATTCAATGAAATCTGGTTCATCACAAAATAATGTTAATGCGAGAGGAGAACAAGCTGTGTCAACAGGAACAGCTTAAGTCTGATCTACATCAAGGCAAACAGCTTGTTCATTAGGAATAAATTCTGCAAGAGCAGGGGATCTTTTGAAAACTGGACCAGCGATTGATTGTTCAGATGAAACAGACGAAACAGAAGTTGAGGCAGGTTCACACAAGAAACCTAAGATTGTTGCTGTCCTCTAAAGGAACATCGTTTTCTACAGCTGAAGAAAATGGAACCACTGTGGTATAACTGAAAGTAGCAGCACATTGTTCAGAGTCACAACCAGAGTCTGAATCTTCCTCAAAGATGTCCTCAACCTCATGAAAACCGTACTACCCTGCATTATATTGGAGCCAGTCCAACCCAATGTCCTCCTTCGTTGGTGGTCTCTGAGACATTTCATCAGTCAAAGAGTTTATGACTCAGAAGGACTGTCCGATGCCGAGGGCAAAGCGCAACTCCTTTGCAGCAATGTACTGGGATAATTAATAGCTATTCATTATCTTCCTGCTGCGCTTCATGTAGAGTGTTGCAAACCACTCGCTATCTTCTTTGGTGTCATTGGCAAAAAAAATGGAATTTGAATCGCAAACGCAAGTGGGCGCATACGCTTCACGGAAATGCTTACTTTGTTCCTTCTAAAGCAGAAAGTCAGACAAGAGATGATAGCAGACGAAATTAAACGAACATTTTTTAAAAAAATATTCAAAAACTGCCTTTAATATAAGCCGGATTTAAATATGGAAAACTCTGCTAACTTCTCTTTGAGAAAATTTTCAAAAAGTACCTTAAACGAAAGAGATAACACACGTATTTAAAAAGTTGTATCTAGCCATCCACTTCATCTAGAACAAAGTAGCGAGGCTATATAAGCACTATTACTTTATAACTTACCTGCATTTGCGCAAAGGATTTTATTTAATTAAATGTAAACATACCCTCTCCCAAGGTTGTTTTTAGCCGTCCGTTCTCAACTCAAGCTATTCTGAGAGGCTGTTTAATTAAGGGGCTATCCCCCTTTAGTTTTTCAAAATTTAAAAAAAAGGAAAAAAATTGTTTTTAACTACTTTTACCTGTGTTTGATTATAAAAATTGTTTTAAAAGTAGCACATTAGCCTATAACTATCTTAATTTGAAACTCACAAACTCACCGTAAAAGGAAAGGTGTTGTGGGAAATGTTGATAAATCTGTAAACATTGATTGTGTTTCTGATAATGTTAGTATTGAATTGCCAATAGTTAACTTAAAAAATGCTAACAACACTTGTGTTTCGGAACAAAACAATGAAAACTCACTTAATTTGTCAGCTTCGTCTCGAAAAGTTGAAGACTCAGAAGATATACTTATCTTGAAACCTTGCATATCTGGTTATCGTATCAATGATGTTGCTGTTTTAGCTTCTGTTTTTAGTTTTTTTTCTGTGTCCAGAATGTGGTAGTCCCACACTCTCATTAGGTGAGAGATATAATAAACGACATGGCTTATCTTCCTTGTTGTATCTTAAGTGTCAAAAAGAAGATTGCAACTACCTTCATCAGTTCTACACCTCTGTAAACAATAATAATATAAAAAGGATTTGATATTAATAAACGAATAATTTATTGCATTCGACTATTGGGCCATGGTGAGCTCACCCACTACTTAGCGTGTTCCTTGCAGTCTGTTCACTCATTAATCAATACAGTGAGGCCGTTTGATTAAATATTGTCGATGGTAGATCTGTATATTCGAAACTTCTAAAACTGATTCTTAACTCTTTGAATGAATAGATGAAAATATACCCAATACCCCGGAGTCCACAGTCGTATTTAGCTTACGCTGGCAACGCAGAAACAGAATGACTCTTTGGCGGCGCAAACCGAGCGTTCAGCAACTTTGTCGCGTTTTACATCAATGCGGACGATCTGCTCGACAAATAAAGCTTACTTTCTGGTTGCAACAGTTAGTCACTGGACGTTGGACGAGTGTACAGTTGTTTTGTGACGAAAGCCGACCGGTGGCTGGGTGCGACTCTTCTTTTCAATCTAAAATCCAAACCTGGCCATCAATCGTCTATCACCATCTTCTCGGAACAAAAAAAGTATATAAACGCTTAGAGTGCACATTTGGAAGAAGGAAATCCGTTTAAAAATAATCACTTTTAATTTGATGAGACTACGCAGTTAAAATATAAACATTGAAAACACACCAGCTAAATAAAACCTAAACAAACAGCTTCAACTGTATTGCTGCCTTGTTCGGCAATGATGCACATGCAAATCAGCAAACTACGATACTTAATCAAACAACTTCACTGCTTTGCGTAGTTTGAGAACGGAGGGCTAAGAACAACCGCGGTAGTGAGTATGAAATCATCTCTTCATTCAAGGAATTAATAATCAGAATTTTAGAAGTCTCTTATGCACGATACTACTACCGCCAAAGTCGTACAGAGCCATACCGAAGGCTTAAATCAACTTTAGAGTCAAAGGCTAAAATTGACCCTAGAGCTTTGAAAGCGACGTCACAAAATTTGCAAGACGTCATCGAATAAATAAAGGCGGCCAGATGCGGCTATTTGTACTAACTCTACAAATCTTAGCCCTAATCCTAACCCTAACCCTAACCCTAACCCTACGGCACTTTTTAATCTAACTCTAATCCTCACCTTTACTGTTAGGTTTAGGGTTATCATATATATTATAACCAAGGTTTTTCAACGCTAAATTGCATAATTTAAAATTACAATGATTAAAATATACATTAAAATTCCAACTACAGTTGATAGGAAAGCCAATCTTTTTGCGGTAATCGAGTTTTTTAGCGCTTTATCAGTATCACCATTCATGATTGCTGAGTCAACCTAAAAAAGTAAATGCAATAGCAATATTTTTTATTTATTTTTTTAAAATAGAAACAAACATATTCAATTGATTAATCAGCGATAACCCTAATGCAAATATATATTGCGGGTTAAGATTTTGAAAATATTTTGACAAAATATTGCACTTTGAATTGAGATATTACCGTAGCACTTTTGGAATTGTTGGATTATTCAGTTATAAATGATGAATAAGGTTCTAGTCAGGCCCGCATTTTTCTTTTAGCTAACTTTTTACGTTGAGGTGAGAGACGGTTTTTTTTAACTAACGTTTTTTATTATGCTAATGAATAGATGGACTAGATTGCATTTTTAGAGTTTATCTATTTTAACATTACCGTTATATTTTGCAGTGATCTATTAGTAAATAACACAACAGCTTTAAAAGCTAACAAGCAATTTATTTTTTTCTGAACAGCGTTTAAAATCTTAACAAAATGGCATGAAACTCAAATGCCAATTGCAATAACTTACCTTTGAATCATTTACTATTCCATTTACTTTCCTGTTTGAAACCTTTAAATGAATGAGTGTTACCTTGAAAGTGTGACTAGTTGCTCCGTTTTTATCAAACTCACAATTCATGCATTCAAATTGTCGGATTTTCTAATCTACATCTAGTTGAATGTTAAAGAATTTTTAAAGCGCGTTAAATAAGATGATTCAAAGCAAACAACATTGAAGATGGTTCAATTTATTGATAAAGTAAACATTAAATGGTTGTGAAAGAGCTTAAAGTGTTTCATAAAAACACGTTTGATCAACTACATTAGTAATCCAACTGGCCGGTTTTACAGAGGAACTTCTCTTAGTTTTTAAAAACGGCTATGATACCAATTTGCTTCATTTTTGAAGAGGAAGTGCAATAAAACTTAAAATGTGGATCGCTTATGCCGGGTTTAACCCAACGGATATTTAACTCAACGGATACTGAAGAGATAAGTTTATCAATCTTCTAAACATATTTACGCGCAGGCTGTCAGAGCTTTAATTAAGTGCAGGAATAAAGTCGCTTAACATTCTGGGTAATTAAAAAATCAAGTTATAGAAGTTATATTTTAAAAACTTCCATTGTACGAGATTGATCTAAATTTAACATCGGTGTCTTAGTACAATAACACTAAAATAAAACCTTTTATAGAAAACTTATATTTAAAAATAAAATTGATTTATATTCATGCAAAAAAAACATACCTGACATGATTTGTATATGGCCAATGCACCAATCGGAAAGCAGCAGAACAAAAAAGAGAAGCAAGCTAGTCTCATGTGGTTATTTATATATACATGGTTTATTACAACGTTGTCATTGGCATTGACCTTCACATCAACTTTCTAAAAATTGTTAAAAAAATGAGGAACGCTTTAAAATATAAAATTGCATTTAAACATTCATATATTTAACGTAATTAAGTAGATATACCTGAAATTATTATGTGCATAAAAAAATAAATAAATACTTACAGCGGTTTGTTCGTTTGATGAGGTGTTATTTATTATAATATTATGCGCCGGCAGTTGTTGTTGCAGCTGAGGTGCATTAAATCCCATCGGATATTGCGCTTGAGGGAATAGAAATTGAGGGCTTGTACACTGAGGGTTGCTCAATATCATAGGGTAAGGATTTTGAGGATTAACAAACTGCGAAAAAGATCCCACAGTCATTAGCTGAATTTGTTGAAAATTGAGTGCATCTCCAACAACTTCCTGCTGTTGCTGAGTTTGAACGGAGTAAGGCGGAGGAGCTGTGTTTAAAGGCACTAAAAAAAAGTCATATTTTAGTGGTGGGTTTAAGGATATATAAAGTCATTGGCGTTTTGGAGAATCGCAATATCAAGTTATAACCATTACCATTTTCAGAGGGCGATACAGGTTGTGATAAATTAGCCTCAGCTTTGTTTTCCATTTCTAATGTTGAAAAATACAAAAATAAATTACAATTGAAATGAAACTGATATAACGTTCATAAACATGAAATACATTCCAGGTTTATTATGATTGATTTTCCTTGAACTTTATTATTTCAGAACATGATTTAAACAAAATCACTTTTTTTTTTTAATAAAATAATCGTTGTGTTTTATAAATGATGAGTAGACGTTGGAACAAAAAACAAATATTTATGGAAAATGACAGAAGACACATGGTTATAGGAAAGCAAGCGGAAACTTTGCTTCTTCTGATAAATTGAACAAAGACCGTTTTTTAAAAAAGAGCTGGAAGAGAAGAACTTAAAAAAAGTAATTTCATTATATTCAGTATCTAGGAGAAGTAATTTGTAAACATAATGAATAAAGAGTACTAATCGACATTACTCATTAAATATAACAATACATTAAGAATCGCAGCTGTTTTGAACCCATGGATGAAGCACAACTAAACCTTCTAAACCCTTTAACTAATCACTATAACCAAAACATTTATACTGTATTTAGCATTCCAGATATTCAACGAATGATAGTCATTAGTTTATATGCAGTTAATGAATCTCAAAAAAATTACTTATTACAGAAAAAAAAAAAAATTGCTTTTTTGCAAATGTCAACATTTAAGATGTTTCTAAATGTTACCTGCAATAGCTGCCCTTCGTTGAAAAAGTAGATGTAGAACTTACCTAAACTAAATTTCGAAATGGAACATGTGTTTATAAAATGTTCTTCGTTTGAATACTTTCATCAAACAATGATTATTAAATAGAGCTTTAATTATCTCCGCAAAAAAAAAGTGGTACAAGTTATTTTTATTGAAGGTTTCAATGATTTATCAGTAATCGGACAGTTAATGCCAACAAAAGACACCTCATCATTGGTTTCTGTATCCTGCTGTAGTTAGTGAAAATGCTGATGTTTTAAGATTGATGTTTTTAAATACATTTTAAACAATAGTTTAACATATCAGGTACAATAAAATAAACAAAGTTTTTAAAGCGTAAACAAAATATGAAAATTTTTAACTGACTTATATTTTAAAACGACTGTAAAGTTACAAACTCAAAGCTTTCCTAAAAAAAAGAAAAATAAAACGCCTACCAAAACTAAAAAAAAACCTTATTTCTGCCTCACGATGAGAAACAGTTTCAATTTAAACATGAAATTTTTATTTCACCAATACTTTAAATGGTACTTTAAAAAGTTTAGCATTTTACCTTTTTAAAAAACTTTTTTGATTTTATTCCGTGTCTCAATTCTTAAATCATCGATATTTTACTAAATGAAACTCTGAAAAGTTTTCTTTGCTAAATAAAATAGACACTTTTCCACATAATGACTTTTACTGAAACTTTAATCTTGGATCATTTTTCCCATTTTATTAACTATCTGTTGTTAAATTGTAAAAGTTTTTGTAGGATTATTATGAATGCATTAATTTTAAGCAGTTACTTTTGGTTTCGACATGCCCGCTTTTCCTAGAAAAAGAGTAAAAGAATAATTAATATTTTTTAGTTTATTTGACCAAGTTTATATTTATCGTGATTTTTACAGTATGACTAACACAAAAAGTTTTATTAAGATTGATAAGCAGATGTCAGGACCAAATAAACTCTTTCGCATTTTAAAAATGCAAAGCAGGTTAAACCTTACATTTAAAGATTTTAAATTTATCCCGAAGCAAGTTCACCCCCAAAAACAAAATTAGCATAATAAAATAACCATTAATGAATGATCTGTTCGAATGGCGATATTAAACAAGATATCCTAGAGTATTAAGTGGGCTTGTTCTAAACTTTCACATCATTATATTTTTTGTTTCGAAGTCACACTAAACGGAAAGTACAAGCTGGTTGATTGAAGTGCTCGACTTTCAAAACTCATTTTGACCAAATATTTTTATTATCCAAGCTATATTCACCTTTCATTTGACAAAACTGTATTTCAAATAGTTAAAACAATATTTTATACAATATTAAAAATATCGTATTATGAGAAATGACGTAATGCTTTTCTAAACACGACGAACAATCCACACATTGAATAATAGTTTTAAATTATGAGATATTTGTTAGTTATAGCTCGTTTGTTTTTTATAGTTATAGCTCAGTATTATCAAAAATAATCATTTTTTATTGCTAAATTGTAAAACTCTCAAAAAATATGTCTCGCTGAATGAGGAACGTGCTTATCTGATTTCCACTTCTTCGTAGCAAATGGATTCCTCAGTTGCGATGGCTAAGATTGCCGTTATTTAAAATCTTTAAACTTAAACTTTGAGTAACATAGCGGACAGAAAATGTCATGTTAGTTTTTGAGAGCTTTTCATTAATGTTGTACATTCGCGATTATAACTAATTGTCTTTAAGACATTCTTTGGGGGGCTTTTTACCCCGACTATAATAGCTTGTCTTTTAGGGTTAATTGACAGCTTGTCTTATCTTAATGAATGCCACCAGAGCCTCAAACGTAATAAGCTTTGCTGTCGGTGAAGTCAAGAATGCATACCAAGATGATAGTTTCACAAAGAAGTTTTGTGAACAAACTCCATGTAAGTCAAAGATTTTCTAGTAACATATTGAAATGATAGGAAGATAAAAAAAACAATAAAACGGAAACCTTGCATAAAGTCGGATTTCACTCATTGCATGATTTATATATTCAAAGTGAAACTTAATAGTAGTAGCAACAACCACAGCTGATTTACAAAATTCTCTTTAAAACATTTACCTGGGACAATTGTTATCAACTTTAACATTTTTTTATTTTAATCTAAGTCAGATCTTTATTCGAAAACCTTTTTTCTCTCATTCAGTATGTTGTATAAATTATTAAACTCTCTTTTTCAATAGTATAGCATTTTTTCAAATCTACTGAGAATTCTGCTCAAATAGGGTAGACCGGGGCACGTTGGCCCAAGGCTTGGGGCAGATCAACCCTTAAAATAATTTCTAGTTAAATTTTAGGCAAGAAAGCTACATACCGTGAAAACAATTTTATGCAAATGAACAATTCTTGTTTTATCATAGCATTTAATACGGCTACATGTATTGTAATATTTGCTCATAGATTAGTCACTGTCTTCATCTAATTAAACTAAAAAGTCATTACAGTATAAACATTAATAAAATAGACTCTTAAGTTCTTTTTCTACGCAAGCTAAATGTGCCCATAGATGGCAGATGAACACTGAATTCACTCTGCACTTGGAAGTCTGTTTGAGAAAGGTTTGAGGCATCTAAGACAAAAAACATCTTCAATTTGATCCTCAATGTCATAACCCTCACCTTTCTTGTTTGGCTTCTTTCTCTTAGTTGGACAAGATTGAATCTTGCTGGCTTTAAAATTGTTTGAATAGCTACTTTTGGTGGAGAATAGTTTTTTAGTATGTGTTTTATTTTTTTTGTTTTAAAGCCCTTTCTTTTCCTTCTTTTGATGTCTTCTGTTCATATTTTAAGGCTTTCTTAATAGCAGTATCTGTCAATATAGCAGAAATTCGTTTCCAAATTTCAGGCCTATTTTTTTCTGTTCTCTAGACTTAGCTTTTTCCAAAGGCTTTACTTCTTCAGGAGTTGGTAAAAGTAAAGGGTCTGGAAAATTTTCTTCCTTCGAAGTAGACAGAGAGAGAATCGATTTATTAAGATTTGTTTGTTTGGAAGTGTTGTAATCTGCAGTGGAGAAACCAATATCAGGATCTGATTTATCTGATGTATGCAACATCAAAAAGTCACTTCCTGAAAAAAATATCTTTGTTAATGGGTAAACTCCTGTTACTTAGAAGCCACTCATTATGTTCCTTGGAGTTATAGGATTAAAAAGTGCTGTTCTTAGTATACCAGGTACATCATAGATATTCATAGGTCGTTTGTTTACCGTTATTCACGCACCACACGCTGAGTTAAACTTTTAAAAAGGATTTTAAGCACTATTCAATGGTTGTAGCTAAGGGCTACAGTTTACTGGAAAGGATAAAAGTGTGATCCCATCTTCTATGCAAAAATCAAGAACTGGTGCATCAAGATGAGAGCTGTGGTTGTCAATCAAAGCTAGACAAGGACGGTTGGTTATGGTTTATGGTTGATTACTTAAAAACCATAATTAAAAACATAGGTCTTCAAGTTTCTGCCAAGAGATTCACATTTAATGTTCAGTGAACAAGTTTTTTCATCAGAAACTTTAAGAAATGTTTGCAAAAACTGAAAAATCAAAATCGGAAATCAAATGTCAGCATTAATTAACTAAACATGAGGAAAAGTAACGTAGAACTAAATGAACGAGAAACAGTGACATAAGTTTAGCAGCTATTTACAAATACAGATGCTCAGAAAAAGTTGACCAAGCGTCTGCTACGCACGGGTATCGAACCCCGACACCAAGCGTGCACCACTGCTCATTAGCCCGATCTTTTTCTTTAATGAGAAGAGCAAGAAAAATGTATGATAAAAATTTACTATTGTTCGCAATCATCTTATTTAAATGCTTGACTTTTCCTATTGACAGTTTCAAATCCAGCGGCATCTGATACATATTTATGTATGTCAAAAATTCAACAAAATTAAATCGAATATTATTACTATATCTTGATAAAATGATTTACCATTTTACTTTTTATTACTAATTTTATTTATCTAGCAAATGGAAATACTTTTTCTTTGTGCAATGAATGCATTTCAATAGTTATTTCAATGTCATTACTTCAAATGCAATTTTAATGTAATTAATTCTAATGTAATTATAAAATTAAATACAACAAATTATACTTGTATCATAATTTTAGTATGGGGCACCTTGATCCTCAGATTAACCAGCCCCGTGTAAGAGAGATCAAGGAACCCCTATAGGTATTCTTCATGTAATAATGGCTGTATATCGCTGATAAATAAAATTCAACGGCGAAATCATATCATAAAATATACGTCGATAAAGTACCTAGTGACTGCAGTTGATATTTTACAAATATTTAACATAGTAACAAAAATGTATGAATAATTCTCATGTTCATCAAATTTACTTTTTATCGCGATAATCCAATTTTTGTTTCTTAAAATTCGTAATCGATTTTTTGACAAAACAACAACGAAAATAAATAGCCGGAAGTATATGCTGATAGTATCTTATGACGTCACGCAGATTTAATTATAAATAGATAAAGTAGCGCTAAAAGATCAAGCTGCCCCAGAGATCAAAAAGCCCCCAACTCCCCTATTTAGGAAAGTTTTTCTGTCATCCAGCCTGAGAAGTGGGCTGATCTATCACACCCTATTGGTGTGATAGATCACGAATAAAATGGGACTTAAAGTTAACTCTCGGAAAGATAAAATATACGGGCAAACTATTGCCAATCGCACTAACCGCCAAATTGATAGTCACTAAAACTCCTCTTTCAGCAGATGTTACTCGACCTATCTGGCGAAAGTCTCTGCGAGTAACGATAAGGTCTGGTTGTTGCACAGTTGTGATTCCGGTCTCATCAATTTTCCACATGTCTGCAGGGATCACTTTCAAGCTTGTCAAAACTTTACTTAAGTTGTCAAAAAACAATTTAACATTATGCTGATTAAACCTAGTGCAGCAGGCTAAACTTGTTGCTTGAGGAGAACAAATAAAAAGTTTTTGATGCCACTTCAAGAATCCTGCACACAATCACACCCTGCAATTTGTAACTCTGCCCATGATTGGGGAATTATTCAGCTGCAGGCAAGAGCATATGTAGAAATAATATATACTATGGTCTTTCTCCTCAGGAGAAAGACCATATTATGTGTCATTTTCATGCAAAAGGTGTTGTTGAAGCAAGTCTTCCTGCTCAGGTTCAAATACCTGCAAAAAAAATAATGATAGCCTACACATTGAATAAACATTTTTTAAAACTATTCCAATTGTTTTTTATATTGAACCATGTGTGGATGGGTCTTTACTTTTGATATAGAAACAAACTATCAAATTTAAATCAGTAATTAAACACAAAAACTAATATATCTGATACCATTTAGTGAAGCAAAAACTGTTCCAAGGTTTTCTGTTTGATTTAAGATGTTGTAGATCTCTTAGTGTTATTGTTTCTTCATTAACTTTATTAGGCTCAGGCGTTTCAACAGTATCAACAATCTGGCATTCATTTTTATTATCAGAAAATGAAGAAACAACTGAGTTCTCATGAATCACTTCAGTTTGAACTAAAGTATTACTAGAAGAAGGTAATCAATTGTACTTAATATATTATACCTTCCAAAAGTCTTCTGTGGTATTTTGAACTCTATGCTAACTTTTCTAATTGATCTTTTTTATTTTTTAACTTGTATTACTGCAAAAAAGATTATAAACTGCGACACTTTTCCTCGTTCTGACTTGCAAACATAGTTTCGCACCGTTAGTTACGAATAGTACACATAGTTACGTTACATTATACTTTGATTATGCAATTCTACATTTTTAATGTAGAATTGTAGTGAAACTTAAATGTAAAATACTATATTCCAAACTTAAACTTTTTAATTTTGCTTTTTTAAATATATTACATATTAATTACAAGTTAGTTACTTATGCTTTTTAATATGAAATTTTCATATCATAATACACATGCACACATACATATGTAAGATATATATGTATATATATATATAAAAGAAATATAAATGTTTATATATATTTAGTAAAACAGGGTAGAATGAAATAGTTATGACTATGCTTATTCTTTTGTTCTTAATTATTTATTGAATACACTTTTTGCACGTATTTTTTGATCAAGTCGTAGAGGATTTTTTTCTGAATAAGATGATATCAAAGTTTAATTCAAAAAAAAGATTTTTTTTGATAATTTGTTACGTTTTCGAATGCGTGATATCTTTTTTCTTTTTTTGAAAAATGATTATAAAACTCTCGGAAACTAAACTTCATATTAATGAACTTAATAAGTATACTGGTAGAACTTTTTACGCTGGTCAAGAATCTTTTTACAAAATTAAATTTGCTATTCAGGGAAAAATGTTATGAGATAAAAACGAAAACGGAGACATGTGGGGTTGAATAAAATACGCGAATTGCAACACCAAGGTCAATCTCATTTGTTTCCTAATGGTACTCCAGGGAGAGATTGGTATAAGCTTTTCATAAACCGGTGGAGTCATAAGGTAAGCATCAGGGCCGCACTATGCATCGCTTAGCGGAAATAGGATTTTGTGCATATTTTTTAGTGATTTTTCATATTTAAACTTTTTAAGTTTTTTTTTTTGCATTTAGTTTTTAACTCTTTATAAAAAAAAAATTGTTTTAAGTTTTTTTAAACTTCTGACATCTTAAGGGTTTTTTTGAGGTTTTAAAAAACTCGCATTTTTGTTAAAATCCTTTCAAAGTATATGATAAGTGTTAAATTTCTATATTATTTTTATGCGAAATTAAAATAATCATGTATTTAATTGAATGTAAAACTAGAAATAGAAAAAAAGGGTTTTGGCATAGCATTTTTTTGCTGATTTTTTGATTTCTTAAACATTGATTGATTTGAGCATGTGGTCACAGAGGTCGCTTCGTTTTTTTTGAATAAAATATAGCTACTGCGAATTGAATTTACTGCCATGCAAAAAAATTGAGGCGACCTCTGTGACCTCATGCTTAAAAATCATTTTTACTATTGTGAATTTTATTCAAAAACCGACTAAATTCTGTGAAGTAAATGAAAATTCCGTAGTTCAACAACTTCCGGTAAGTTTTTATTTGATTCAGTTTTACCTTGCGATGATTTTTATTAACTATCAAAATGGCTACATTCACTCTTCGTCAACTTTTAACACATACATTTCCCCCAAGGCATATATTCTTAAGAAAAAATTTTAAAGCCTGAGCAAAACTTTTGGAGTCTAAGTTTATTGCACTAAATAATGCTGGTTGTATGGTTAGTTTCAAAATTTTTCGGAGACTAGCTTTTGAGTTGATAAAAAACTTTAACAAATGTGGAAAAAAAAGCAGTTTGTTCTTCACTAAATACAAAGATTTTCTGGATAAAAAAATAGAATACAAATCATATGTCTGGTAAGTTTTTTATTAATTCTAAAATAAAATGTTACATATATATATATATATATATATATAGCTTAGAAACAGATCCTGAGCAACAGATAAGGAAATATGAGGAGGGACAACTTATTTTAAAAGAGGGTGAAAAGCTGATTCAGCAGGGTAACCTGCTCATCAAGCAGGGTGAACAAAAAATGAAGGAGGGCCAATTAATACTTGAAGGTCTTAGACTGAAGTTAAACAGGTACGTATGTGTGTATTTATATATATATATATATATATATATATATATATATATATATATATATATATATATATATATAAAGTTAAAAGTTGTACACACATTTTATACATGTTTTAGGAGAAATACTGTAACAATGGGAACACCTGAAGCACCAAAACCTAGAAAATCTTTTTTAGAACTTACAAGTAGGATGAAACGTAAAAGAACTGATAATCTTCAGGGAAAAGAACTGGAAGAAATTCAACATGCTGTAAAAAGGTTAGCCTCTAATCCCTCTACTGCACCCAGGTCTAATTTATATGGTCCAAATTTATCATTGCATACTTTTTGCAATTTGAGACTAACAGACAGAACATGGGCTGAATTTCAAAAAATTGTTACACAAAATCATCATCTTGTTCCTCCAGGTTTAACCAAGTTAAAAGAATACAAAAAATTGACATATCCAGAGCAGGTGAAATATTCAGAAACTGAAGTAAAATGTAGTCTATTCAATATGATCAAACATTCAGTTTCTAGAGTGTTTGAGTATCTTTTGGAGGATGATGATAATTTTATTAAATTTTTAGCACAGGAGGAACGTGATAACATATATGTTATTTGCAAAGTGGGTGGTGATGGTCAGAGTGACCAATCTGAATTTCAGAATGCAGCAACTATGAAGAGAGGTGTGGATGATTCCACTGTGTATAGTATAGTGTTTGTACTGTTGGAGATTCGAAGTGGAAAAAAGATACTATGGAAAAATTGTAATCCAAATAGTCCAGATGCAACCCGTCATCTTATGTTTTGTTTTGCCAAAGAGACTACTAGTTTTATTCAAGAGAAGTTTGAACATTTACAAAATGAAATTTTGTCTTTAGAGAATATTAAGTTTACACTTCATGACAATACTTTTGTTATAAATTCAAGTTTGTCAACTATTTATACCACAATGAATGATGGTAAAACACTTAATGCTGTGGTATCAAAAATGCTTAAAAAAAATATAGCATCTCAGTGCTGTCATGTATGTCAAGCAAGTCCTAAGGAGTTTAATTTGGAAACCATTTGGAATAAAGATAAAGATGTAGACAAGAATATATTGAAACTTGGAATTTGCAGTCTTCATTTGTGGATATGCAGCATGGAGTGGGTTTTCAATACTGCTTGCAAACTTCCAGCAGTGAAACAAGGAAGAAAAATTCCAGCAAAAAACAGCCAAGAATTTATTGAAAACAAAAAAAAATTCCAGCACTTATTCAAAATACAATTAAAAATAAGGGTATCTTTTGTCAGGAAGGGAAGTGGTACATCCAACACTGGCAATGTTGCACGAAAATTCTTTAATAATCCATCTGTGACTGGAAGAATTCTAAATTTGAATACCACTATGATCAAACTATTTAGGGACCTGCTAATTGATATAAATAGTACAACCGCAAGACCGGATGTGAAAATTTTCAAGCAGAAATCTGAACGTCTGTTTGGTCTCATTTCTAATGATCAGTTTTTAAAAGCCATTCCAATGTCACAGTCTGTGCATAGAATGGTAGTTCATGGTGTTTCTTTTATTAAATATTTTAAGTATCCAATAGGTTCTTTGTCTGAGAGTGCCATTGAAGCCAGGAACAAAGCCAACAAAACTGCACGAGTAGGTCATGCACGATTAACTTCTTTTGCTGAAAATACTAGGGATACAGCTAATTATTTATTTATGACATCTGACTTGTACCTATATTGTAAGAAGAACAAAATGCAAGAGGTATAAAAGCTATACTGCAAGAAGATTAAGCTGATAACTGTTCTTAAGGTAAATATTGGAGAAAGCTATGTATATCTTTAAATTTAAATATTTAATGTTATCGTTTAATTTTATTAATGATACATTTTAGGTGCTGGTGGTAGCCAATCTGATATTTCTGAGATCTTTTTACATAATCAAACAGTATGTTTTTTTTTATGCTTGCAAAAAAAAAAAAAAGTACTAATTGTTAGAAAAGTTGAAACATAAGAATCCCAAACTTTCAAAGTGCAATTCATGAAGGCTTGTTGTAAATATTAAATGTTGCTCCACATAAGGATTGCTGAGATACGTTTAGAGTAAAAATTTTAATTATATTTCAATTGTATCTATTTATTACAATGAATACAGTTTTTTCTTGAATGTATAATTATTAGAATTAGAATTTGATAGATAATTTCTATAATAAATAGTTTATATCTTAAACTATACTATTTATTAAAAAAACTTTTCAAAACTTTAATGTGTGTTGTTAAATAATTTTAGGAAGATAAAGAGTAATGGTTCATATTATAAAAAGAAATCAAGGAAGCATCATTAAACCATGCAGCTGTAGTTGATAAGCAACTTTTAATAAACGGCTATTTTCATAGCCACATATTGTTAAAAACCTAAAAACGACTATTTTCATAGCCACATATTGTTAAAAACCTATTTTAGCATCAGAACCTCTATTCTGCATTTGAGGGGAATGGAACTACTGGAGTATTTATTTTACTTTTATTTATAATAAAATACTTATGTTATTTCCTTTTTTATTTAACATGAAAATATAAGTTGGAGACTAAAAATGCCTGTAACCCCTAAAAAAGATAAACTGATATATCAGACTTAAATAGAGACTTAAAACTGATATATCAGTTTTAAATATCAAAAACTATCGGTTTTATATCTTTTTAATCAAAAATCGAATTAGTCCGGATAAACCAACTAAAAAACCGGAATAAAACCGGTTTTAAAAAAGACCGGACTTTTTTTATAAATATATATAAAAACAAACAATTTCTCATAATTGATGCTTTGTTCAAAAAATTACTTCAAAATGTTAAACAGTTCTCTAGTTATAAGGCTATTTCCTTTTTTTTCTATCAGCGCCACGCATAGTGGGCCGTAGGCAATATTTCATCACTCAGAGCCGCTTCTTGCACACAAGGAATAGTTGCAAAGTATTTCAAAACACTGCAAAAAGAATTCAACGAAGCAGGAATCGATGAAAGTACTTCATTGTGGAACTTTCATGACATTGGATTTTCTGGTGATCAACGCAAGCAACATGTAGTTTGCCGGTGTATTGCAAAAAGACCATTGAAATTGGTTGGCAACAAAAAAATAATCCATTAAACAGTTGGAAAATGCGTCAATGCTGCTAGTAATTGTCTTGCTCCATATATTATTTTTAAATCAAAAAAACGCCTGTACAGCAATTGTTGCTTAAGTGGTCCAGACGATGCCGTTTACGCCGCATCTCCGTCCAAATGGATGGAAGATAAGCAATTTTTGAATTGGCTCACTGGCGTGTACAGTGGTGGCCAAAAGTCTTGGAACAACATATTTTATGTTCTGATAAATTTTTATACTAAAAATATTAGATACTTAGAATATAATAACATAGAATATAAATACTTAGAACTTATTTATTTTTTTATTTATCTTACTGTTATCGTTTATTATTTTTAGTATAAAAATTTATCAGAACATAAAATATGTTGTTCCAAGACTTTTGGCCACCACTGTATGTTCTTGCCATTAAAAATATTCCTGGTAATTAGTTTAACCTTTACTTTAATCAATTCATTACTTAATTAAGTAAACCTAATTATAGTTATCCAATTATAGGTATTCATATTTTTGTCGTAGATGGACATGTGACACATGTCCTCTATCTGCAAATAAATCAAGCAACAACAACAACTCCAACAACAATAACAGCTGCAAAGCAAGTGAAGTGTAAAAAGTGCCGTAAAGTTTTAGGCGAAGCTTCAACAAGTCAATACATGGAATGGTATCAGTGTGAAAATTCGAAATGCAAGGCTTGGCTTTGTTAAACATGCATACCAAAGCGATATGTGAAAAGCGTTGGGTTTTATTGCACCAAAAAGTGCCGCACAAGTGACAACTCAGCTCAACCTCTAGTACCTCTTCACGACTCAACATCATCACAAAAACAAAGTTTTTTTTATTTGGTTGTTTTTAATTGTTATTATTGGTTGTTTTTTAAATTGTTATTATTGGTTACTTTTTGTTTTTTTTAGTTATGTGTTGTTTTAATTACACATAGACTTGCGTATTTCATTCTCCCCGAATGTGAAGGTAGAATGAAACAACTCTTTTTTTCAATTACATAAACTTTATTAAAAAACAAAAAAAATTTTTTTACTTGATTTGTATATATTTAAATACAGCTCAAAGTTCTCACAACTTTAAAAAAAAACTAAACTAAAAACCTTTTTCCCTTAAAAAAAAGTTAAAGTTCTTCACTAAATCATTTGACCCCATTTTACTCATATATATATATATATATATATATATATATATATATATATATATATATATATATATATATATATATATATATATATATATATATATATATATATATATATATATATATACACACACACTTCCGTATCTCCTGCTCAGGGTCTGCGGTTATGCTATACAGTTACAGAAAAATATATCTGGACAAACTACTTTTAGGTATAATTCTATACTAAATGAAAGAAACCTCATACTGTTATATATATTTTTGGAACTCTCGGCAAGCTCTTTCTAATTGTACCATCAAACATTTACAACATTAGCTAGATGTCTCTTTTGGTAAGAAAAACTAAAATGACTGTGGAAAAAAGTATCCGGACAAAAGTATTTTTTCTTTTTAGTAATTTATTTCTTTAATACTTAGCCCATACTCCTTTATAAGTTAATACTTTGTCAATTCTCTTAGGCATCAACTCAACGAGGCTCTTACACCTCATTAAATCTAATATCGTCTTTTTTCATCAATATAAACTTACCGATTTCTTCCTTTACTACTTTCCATCGGTTTTCTATAGGATTCAAGTCTGGGCTTTGTGCTGGCCAATCTAACACTTCGATGTTTTTGCCTTAGAGCCAGGCTTTGGTATTTATTTGTCGTATGTTTTGAATCACCATCTTGCTGGAATAAGAATTCTCCGTTGAATAACTCTCGAGCAGATAATTGCATATGATTATGAAAGTATTCTAACATACTTAGGGGAAGTCAATGTATCCTTTATAACATGAATACGCCCCACACCATTCCATCTGCGGCAATCCCAGGCCATGACATACTTGTCATGCTTTATTGTCTGTTTAACATGCTTTTGTTGCATTAATTCACCTGGTCTTCTCCATGTCCAACGTCTACCGTTTGAACCATTAAGGCATATTTTAGCTTCGTCCAACCATAATACTTTCTTCCAATTATCAACCGTTCAGTTTTGATTCTTTGCAAACGCAAACCTCTTTGCATTTGCTCTCACACAATTCTCAAACAAAGTGATTATTCATATATATATATATATATATATATATATATATATACACTGCCGCTCATGGAAGTTAGGACAAAAAATATTTTTTCAAAAGAACAATATTAAAATGTAATAAAGTTATAAAATTATTAACTTATATTAGTAAAATTCATGTTTATATAAAAATTAATCAAGTTAAATAAAACTTGTATAAAAAAGTTCTAAATTAAGTTTATTTTAATGTAAATACATTAAAATAACATAAATTGTACACGCAAGTAAAAGTCAGTAAAAAAGTAAAAAAATTTTAAATTAATAAACAGAGAACCCAGAAACATATTAAATTCACGTATGAACCTGTATTTTACATTATTGATTCAAATCTTTTAAGTTTGTCATTTAACTAGTATTTCTATTGTTTACTGAGTTTTTATATGCAGATATTTTGTGTATTTTGTGTTAGTGTTTTAAAAATATATAAAAAGGTGTAATTAAATTTATTTTTTTTAGTGTAAATTCAAAATATTGAAAAAAATATGCCTAAAGGTAAGCCAATAAGTGTAGAAAAAAGGGCAGCAATACTCACTTTGCTTCAAGAAGACTATACAGTTAGAAAAATAGCTGAAAAATTAAATCTTAGTAAATCAACAGTTAGCTATACAATTTGTCGATATCGAGAATCTGGAAGTTTGGAAGACAGAAATCGTCCAGGTCCTTCTCGCATAACAACAAAAACTGATGACTGTCGTATAAAAGTCATCAGTAAACGTAATCGAATGTTAACTGCTCCACAAATAACAGCTATTTTCAACTGTGATCGAGAAAAAAAAGTTTCTGTCAGTACAATCAAACGAAGGTTGCAAAAAGCTAATTTGCATGGTCGTGTTGCTATCCGAAAACCATATCTACGAAAAGGTAATCGACAGAAGAGATTCCGTTGGGCACAGTTCCACAAAAATTGGACGATGGATGAATGGAAACAAGTACTCTGGACCGATGAGTCAAAATTTGAAGTTTTCGGAAATAAGCAAAGAGTTTACGTCAGAAGATCTGCTGAAGAAAAAATGCTAACTCAATGTCTGGTTCCAACAGTAAAACATGGTGAAGGCTCTGTGATAGTTTGGGGTTGTTTCTCTCTGGGTGGAGTGGGAGATTTGCGTAAAATCGATGGTATAATGAGAAAAGAACATTATAGAGATATCCTGGAAACAAGTGCGATCCCTTCGAGACTTCGATTAATCGGAGATAATTTTATTCTGATGCATGATAATGACCCTAAACATACTGCATTGTTATGTAGAAATTATTTAGAATCAAAAAAAGCTGAAAATGTATTACGTGTAATGACCTGGCCTCCCCAAAGCCCAAACCTCAACCCCATTGAGTTACTTTGGGATGAACTGGATAGAAAAATTAGAAGTGTATGTCCAACATCAAAATCTCATTTATGGAACATTATAGAACAGGAATGGATTAATATTCAGAAAGAAACAATTAGAAAATTAATTGAAAGAATGCCGAGAATAGTTAAAGCAGTTATTAAATCAAAGGGTGGTTTTTTTGACGAAAAGAAAATTTAATTATTATAATGGTTTTTGTAAATTTTTATTACATAAAACTGACTAATAATATATTTTATATTGAAAATGTATAAAAAATATAACTTTTATTAATATAAATCAAAAATTCTATAACGTAATTACATGCTAATATTGCTTTTTTGAAAAAATCTCCATTGTCCTAACTTCCGTGAGCGGCAGTGTATATATATATATATATATATATATATATATATATATATATATATATATATATATATATATATATATATATATATATATATATATATATATGAACACCACACTGGAAAAACGATCAGGCTACATTTTTGCTTTTTCGGGTATTTGCCCCTGTTATATTCAGGTTTAGTTTAACTATATAATAATTGACGATGTAACTAGAAAACCAATCAAATTACACAGGTATTTAGCTTAACAAATTTTTCTGTAACTGTATGACATAAACGCAGACCCTGAGTAGGAGAAAAGGAAGTAAGAGGGAGGACAATTTATTTAAAAGAAGGTGAGAAGCTAATTTAGCAGGGTTACGAGTTCATCAAGCAGGGCAAGCAAAAAATGAAGGAGGGTTAATTAATACTTAAAGCTCATGGTAATAATTATAAACAGATACATATAATGCGTTAGTGTTTGTATGAATGTTTATGTGTGTGTGTGCGTGTGTGTGTGTATGTGTGTGTGTGTGTGTGTGTGTGTGTGTGTGTGTGTGTGTGTGTGTGAATGTGCGTGTATCTAGGTGTTAGAGGTTGTCAATTTGAGGAAATTCAAATCTAATATGCCATACACTTTAGATTTGATGCAAATGTTAAAAAAACAACTCCCAAAATCTTTCAGCTTAATAGGTCCACTCTATCCTTACCCCCTGAGCACTATTTTAGAAAAAAAGTTCTAAAAACCAGCCGTTTTTGCATGTCCAGGGGAAAAGTTAAATGAAAAAAATTTGAAATTTTTTTTTTTCAGGGATGTTTATTTTTACCTATATATTTTAGCAAAAAGACATGGTATCGTCATTTTTTCTACTCAAATGACATATTATCGTCCAACAGAGCAAGAGGAATCATTGTTGAATCTAAACACCAACTATGTTTGTAAAGAGAGTTTAAAACTGCATCGACAGCATCTGGTTTGGCACTAAGTTTTTGGTACTGTTGCATTTGGTGTTTTGCTTTTATATCAAGAAAGGGAGCTCCAATAGCATCATTTGCCTGTAAATACCTTTTGGAATAAAAGCAAACTGTAAATTCACTTATTGGCGTTATACCTGTCTTGAATTTATTGTTCTGGTTTACAAACTCAAGATGGCTGGAAAAAAGCTGTAGCTTTAGGTAGTAAAGTGCTTTGGATAAGAACCTAACGTGATGAACTGCTTCAGGTTTTTTTAGTGTTAATGAAGAAAGGTAAATTACGACGAGTTCTGCAAGCTCCTTTCTATTCTCTTATAAAATCTTTATTTTCTTTTCCCTTTGTAATGTTTTCTTGTCAAAAGTTCAAAAACTCTAGCGCAGCTTTCTCAAGAATGGTTCTCCTTGCTACTTTCCAATCCAACTTTATCAGTTCTGCTTGATTGCAATAAAAATCAGGATTTTTAAAAGTTGTTTTTAATTTTTTAAAAATGGGATTATCTAGTCATGCGGAATGTTCATCTGAAACTGAATTACAAAAATGAACCATTCTTAATTCACATACATGATGTCTGCATGCAATAAGTAAAAGATATATGTCCATATTGTTGGATATTCTAACTAAAGAACCTTTCTTTAACCCAGTACTTGCAGTTGTTTCAAAACATATTCCTCCTACATTGGATTCAAGGTTCTACTCCTTAAGAAGGTCCATTGCACCATTACACTGACATTCACCAGAAGATGATAGTAAAGGAAGTAATCCAAGCAGGTGTGTCTCATCTTCAATATATACGAGTACAGCCCGTCTATCAGTTTTAATTTTTTTTCCTTTGTTTAGTTCAATTAATGTTTTGCCACCAAAATGCACTATGCATGGGTATGGGGATTCATTCATTGCTTGTTGAACATCTTCTTTTGATATCTCGCATATATTAAGATTTGCATGTTTCCTTTTTCTAGCTGCTGTAGACTGGCTACATTTGAAACTTGTCAAATCAGCTTCTGATTGAGTTAGAACTGCACCTGCAACTTTATGTAAAACACTTGGAGAAATATCACTGATTGTAGCAATAAGAGCAACATTACCAGCAAAAACATCTATGAGAATTTCAGCAGTGACTTTTTGTTGTGAAGCTTTTCTTTTAAACCACTCTCCATGATCAAAATCAGTATCACTGAAGGAGTCCTCACTAGTATCTTTAATAATCTCAACATTAGTCGTACCCTTTAATTCTTTATACCGTTGTTTCACTTGCAGCTTTCTCTTTCTGCTACTCTCCATTGGCTAAAAATATAACAACTCACCACTTATTAATTTAACGTAATTATACGAGAGATTGAAATAGTGAGTGAACATTGTTTAGCTAATTTTATTGTAAACCGTTAGAAACCGTTAGAAAATTTTATTGTAAACCGGTTAGAAAGCCTAGAAATCCTCATGCTTGTCTAAACCAGATCTTTTTTTTACATGTTTTATTGTATTCCTAAGATCAGGAATGCCAGCCAAGAATATTTTGTTTAGGTAAATCTTGCTGCTTTGCCAAATCTGCAGTGGAACCCCTTCTTTCATGCTTTCTAAGTTTTGAATATTCATTGTCCAGATTTGAAAGATTTTTCACTAGTCTTTGATTGTTTAGTTTAAAAAATCCAGCATTAATCTATGGCGCTTTTACCTTGACCAAAATACAATGACATTTAGTTTTTATTGCACATCTTTCAAAGTTTTTCTGAGGAGAATAAGCAAGAATAGTAGTGATGTTCATCTGGAAGTTATTGCTGGACCTATTCAGATTTTGAATGGCTATAGAAATTTAGAGGAGCAGTATGCAATACTTGCAAATAAAACAACTTTAGTTAGTAAATAGCTCATATTTTCTATTTCAAGTTCAATATCCTGTAATTTAAAATTTGGCTATTATTTTAAAATTTTTATTCAAGACTGTTTGTTTTGATGTCAAAAATAGGTTTTGCTTTTACTGAATAAACAGAATTTATATTTTGATTTGAAATTGGAATTCCATATCTATTTAAAAAATGCATTTTTTAATAATTTATTTGAAGTTTCACCTTCTTTCACGAATTGGGGTAACATCTACTATAGATACTTCAAAAAATCTCTTGAAACAGCTTTTTTCTAATTTTATTGTGTCGCATTTAAGTATGGATGGAAAAGGCACACTTAAAAAGCTTCCATTTAGAGACGCTGCTTTATGTCAACTTGTTGTTGGTAAAGTGTTAACTTTTTTGTTTAACTAAAATCAAATTCAGGTTATAATTCTATTCTTTAATGTACTTCAAATCTTAAACACCATTAAAACTATGCAAATAATTTTTGAAGGGTATGATATAAACCTATGATACATTGAACAGGGCTTTCAAAGAGCATAGCGCCATCTGATTAAATTTTTTAAATATTTCTAAAATGATTAGCAGGATATAAAAGTAGTGAAGCAATTTAAACGATTTTGTTAAACTTTTGGTGCTCTATTTTCTCACGGCTCCTCTTTTACATCTGTTGATTTTTTGTATTTAGTTTTTGCATCCATTTGCTAAAATCTTTGGACCCTAAATCCAACATCTAGTATTAAGGTTAATACTGATATAATTGTTTTTAGAATGTGTTATGAAACGTGATTGTAGGTCCACAGAATCGGAAATATATTCATTCATTGGTTCCCTTCTTAGAATGGCTCCCTTCTGTATAGGTGGAACTGGAAAAAGTCATTTAAATACTCATATTTCATATTCTTAAGATGGAGAAGCCGGATTGATCAATATAAGTAAAAATAGTGACAAGATTACCATGAAGACGATTTTGACGGCAATAATGATTATTAAGTTGTCATGAGTTTATAAGTGTTTTAGTCAAACTTAAAAAACAAATACACAAAAATTTTTTGATGTTTAATTCCTTTATACGTATTTAGTGACAATGCATTACTTTTTTTGACGTCGAACTAAAGAAATGCTAAACGTTGTCTGAATTTAAACAACGATCGCTTTAGATTACTTTTAAATACTTAGAACGATTGCTTTATTGAGTTGCTTTTATTACAATTCATATTCACAATGTTTTATGTAAGATAGGCTAGTTAAGTTTTATTTTAACGTTAGGGTTAGTGTTTAGGGTTAGGGAGCCCACGAGGGGCGTCCTTCAATTGTAAACTGCCTTTAGATGCACGTGTCTAGTCGTCTCGTTGCATCGACCTAGAGGAGTTTTCCGACAGGTCTTGCGCTTTGGGCTCAGTTAATCGGCGCTTTTACCTTGGCCGAAATACAATCACATTTAGTTTTTATTTCACACCTTTCAAAGTTTTTCTGAGGAGAATAAGCAAGAATAGTAGCGTTATTTGATGTTCTTGGGAAAAATGATTGGTTGTAAGCTAAGTGCTATAATATTTCCATCCCTGTTGGAAGCGGACACCCTAAATTGCAAAAAACAAGAAATAAAAAGCTTAGCTAAGTTTTTTAGGTTAAGGGATTCATTCTAAAACTAATTATTACCTATAATGGCTGGCTTTGATTCTTCTAAAATGAATAGTTTTTTTTTAGACCTTCGCGTTCTTTTACTTCCTATTTTCTGACCATACATATTTAGAATGATCTATTTAATTTTTACTGATTTAAAAAACCAAACTTAAAATAATAATTATAAGATAATTTACAACTACAACAAATGGAAACATCGAATTGTTTCTTAAGCAGCTAAAGCTGAGTCTCGTCAAATCTCCACTTTGTAGAAATTACTAAACTTTATTGTAGATTTACATTATTAACTGAAAAAGTAAAAAGTATATATTTTGGATATATAGTTATTATTCTTTTTCAATATGTTATCAAATGTTTTCTTATTTTCAAATCTAAATACACAAAAAGGCTTTATTTTAAAAAAAACTACAACACCATGTATTGTTGCTAAAATATATAGGTAAAAATAAACATCCCCGAAAAAAAAAAATTTCAAACTTTTTTCATTTCACTTTCCCCCTGGACATGCAAAATCGGCTGTTTTTGAGAATATTTTTTTTAAAAAAATCCTGAGGTGGCAAAGATAGAGTGGACGTGTTGAGCTGAAACTTTTTGAGATTTGTTTTTTTTTTTTTTTAATTTGCCCCAAATCTAGAGTGTATGGTATTTTAGATTTTAAAATTTCCTCAAATTGACTACCCCTATGTATGCATACACACGCAAACACTCACACACACAAACGCACCCAGTGGCGACACACTCACACACACAAACAGTGGCGACAGCATAAATTGCACACTTTCATGACCAGTTGGTTTTACTTTTTGATACGAACTTTTTTGTATTTATAGCAACTGCTGTTAAGTTGTATAGCATCACCAATGTTCACCTTTTGGAACGGAAAAACTCTTTTGACATTTACAGCTGTCAAAACTGCTTGTTTTGAGCAGTTGTGTTTACCTTTCGGCGGTCATTTTAAATTGCACACATTTACATTTTATTAAAAAAAAAATGAAATTCTTTTATTATATCAAAAGTTTATCATTCTATTGAGTATTTAAAGGATATTCTTGTAATTCATTTAGCAAAAAGAAAAATTCATTATCTATCAACAATGGGACGATGTAAACAAGGAACAGATGTCTTTCAAGGACAAGGACGGGCATTTCGAGATTGAATAATTCTGAAATAGCTTGAAGATTGGGTTGTTCTTGGAAGAAAGTTATCAATGCTATTAATTTATTTAACAACACTGGTTCATTAAGTAACAAATAACGGAAACCAATGTCCGTATTGTAAAACTGAATCTTTTTGAATGGCGCACCGGGAACTAAAGAACAAATAGCTCAAAATTTAAAACTCAATCTGTCTGTCAGCACTGCTAGAAGACGCTTTTCCGAAAATAAGCTATTTGGAAGGGTTGCACGAAAAAAACCATTGGTGACAAAACGTAATCTCGTGAGCCGTTTGAAGTTTGCAAAACGTACTACACAAGGAATTACGTTTTCGGCAAAATGTGCTTTGAATAAATGATTAAATTTAGACTGAAGAGTCTAAGTTTAATCACTTTGGATCAGACGGAAAACAATTTGTTCGTCGGCCCCAAAACCAAGAACCATAAAACATGGTGGTGGCAATATGATAGTTAGGGGCAATTTTCCATGGTATGGTGTGGGCTCGTTGTATAGATATCAAGGGAAAATTGATCAACACATGCTAAAGAAATACTAGAGAACGTCATGCCGAGGAAAATTTCTCTTTGGTTTGGAAACTCTATCAAGAAATTGACCCTGAGCAAACCCCCAAAAGTGTTAAAATGTGGTTTAACGCTAACAAAATGGATGTTTTGGAGTGATCCGCACAGTCACCAGACCTAAATCCGAAAGAAAGTTTGTGGGAGGAAGTTGACAGAAACATAAACCATTCAGCTGCAACAAAATCAGACCGACTTTGGATCTAAATAATGGCTGCTAGGGACGCCCTTACGCCTAAACGATGTCAGAAATTGATCTAATCAGTAGGCTATTGTTGTCAAGCAGTTATTGACTCAAAAGGATATCCCACTAAATATTAACCCTTTCTTGATCGAATATTGGAAAAACTATTAAAAAAATTATTTAAACAGTTTTTTTTAATGAATATTATAAAGATATGAAAAAAAAAGTTTTTTTTTTTAAAGTACAGTTACACCAAAATTTTAATTATTACCGTTTGGCAACATTGAACGATAAGAGTAATAGACAAAAATATTTTAATAAGATTGCTTTCATGCTGTTATATTTAAATATGCTAGCAAATTATATATAGAACTTATTAAATAAAACTGGTTTACATTACATGATACTTTCTATCATAAAATAATTATTACATCGAAGAAATGTACTTTGCTCAGCAAGGAGGGTCAGAGTGGAGGGGGGGGGGCAACTTAGAAACGAAACTTTAACTTAGAAAATAAAGTTATGTAATAAAATAAATACTTTGAAATAGCTCATTAAAAAAAAGAAGCTGAATGACTAAAAAATACTGTCTCCATTGTTTAATGTTGCCATACGGCAACAATTATATTTGCTCCAGTTATACCCCAATTCAGCTTTATACACAGAGCCTAATTTTGACAAATTTAAAACAACTATACACTTGTAATAAATAAAAAACAAAAAGAGGGAAGAATTTCAGCTAATTATCAGTTGAGTAGGGCTAAAGGTTGCATGTACTTTTTACTTACAAAATTAACCTAAAATTATGGTAAATTAACCCCTATTTCAATAAGCGCAGCAATCACAACATTGACTAGAAAAAGAAAAATAAAGTTGGATTTATGTTAACGGGTGACAACTAAAAAACGAGACTGGATTTAAAGACACATATCTTCTTAAAGGAATAAGAGTTTAAAAATAGGAAAACTGTTTTAGAAGGTATTTTTATTCTAGTTTTTAAATATTTTATTTATTTTTATTTTTTATAGAAAAATGAATTAAAAAATAAGTTCAAAACAAAGAAGAGATTAGAAAGCGTGTGTATGATTTTTATTTAAATTACAAAAATGCTGGTAAAAAGTTCACTTATGACCACTTTAAAGTTGAGAATATACCTAAAAATACTATCTACAAGATAATTAAACGTGCTGAAAGTGAATCTGGATACCAAAAAGTTCAAGGAAGTGGAGTAAAAGCTAAAAAAATGACCAGGACAAACATTGAAAGGTTCAAACTCATGTTTGACCGTAAAGGCGGAGTTTCTCAACGACAGGCAGCTAAAAAGTTCAACTGTACTCAACAACACATTAGTAAAACATTAAAAAAAAGAACAAATATTAAGTCAAGAAAAAAAAAGACGATTCCAAAAATTTTCTCTGACCAGCAAAAAGCAGCAGCTAGAACTAAGTGCAGTCGATTGAGTCAAAAATTCAAAAATCGTAAACCAATCATTCACGATGAGTCTTATTTCACGTTAAAACACTCCAGTATCAATGTAAATGATATATTTTATACTAGTGATGTAAAATCTACTCTATCTACAGTTAAATACCAAACAAAACAAAAGTTTCAAAAGAAATTACTTCTATGGATTGCTTTTTCTAAAAATGGAATTTATCAACCTTACTTTGTGCCAAGTGGACTGGCTGTAAATCAAAAAATCTATTTAAACAAATGTATTAAAAAGAGACTTATTCCATTCATCAATAAGTATTATTCAGATGGTGCATATTGTATTCTAGCCAGATTTAGCATCATCTCACTATGCAAAAACAGCAATCATGTACCTAAACAAGGAAAACGTGCATTATGTCGAGAAAGCGAATAACCCTGCAAACTTGCCAGAATGTCGTCCTATCGACAATATTTGGAGTATTTTGAAAGGTCTTGTCTAGAAGAATAATTGGCATGCAGAAATTCTTAAAAAATTACGTTCTAGAATTAAATATTTCCTTAATAAAATTGATAAAGAGCTCATACGGAGCCTAGCTCAGTCTATACCAGGCCTAGTTGATAAAGTCAGAAGAAATGGTTTAATTGAGAACAACTGATTATATACTTAAAAACTAGAATAAAAATACTTTCTAGAACATTTTTCTTTTTTGTTTTATCTTACTTCTTTAAAGAGATATGTGTCTTTAAATCCAGTCTCGTTTTTTAGTTGCCACCCGTTAAAATATCACTAAATTGATAATTTAAGAAACAGGAATCAATTAGAACCAATTCAAAATTTTTGTTCCCATATGGCGACAGTGAACATTAAAGGGTTAATTTATCTCTAATAAAGTTTTGTTAACTATTTATACAAAGAACCTCCATGATTTTTGTAGCAAAAGGACGAAATGATAATTTTGTACAGGGTGTGCTATTTAATTTATCCGTTTAACCTGTACTTCTAAATCAATTAAACTATTGTACTTTTTTATTTAAACTAAGTTACTCTCTTTTCTTACTCAGTAATGTTATCTTCTAAAATTAACATTTTATTAGGCTGATATAGTTTAGATCTCAAAACTCAGATCTCTAGAAAATATATCATTACATATTGAAGATCAATCTATGCCATTTATTTTTTCGCCACTGTATACATATGTAACCACATTTTAATCATATTTTTATCAGTTTCTAGAGTGTTTTAGTATATTTTGGAGCATAACGATAATTGTGTTAGAGTTTTAGCACAACCGGAACTTGATGACATATAGGTTACTTGCAAGGTGGGAGGTGATGGCCAGAGAGACCAATATAAGCTTTAGCATGCAGCTAAGAAGAGGGGATGTGGATGATTCCACTATGTACAGTATATTATTTGTACTGTTAAAGATTCGAAATGGAAAAAAGATAGTATCGAAAAATTGTAATCCAAATAGCCAAGATGAAAACTTTCATCTTATGTTTTGTTTTTCCAAAGAGACAACTAGCTTTATTCATAAGATATTTGAACATTTAAGAATTAAGAATATTAAGTTTACTCTTCTTGACAATACTTTTGTAATAAATTCAAGCTTTTCAGCTATTTATACCACAAAGAATGATGGCAAAGCACTTAATGATGTATATCAAAAATGCTTGGAAAAAAATAGCATCTCAGTGCTGTGCATGTCAAGCAAGTCCTGAGGAGTTTAATTTGGAAACCATTTAGAATAAATATAAATATACAAGAAAGAATATATTAAAACTTGGAATTCACAGTTTTCATTAGTGAGTATGCAGCATTTCTGATGATCAGTTGTTAAAAGCCATTCCAATGTCACTGTCTGTGGGTAGGATTAGTGCTCATGGTGTTTGTTTAATTAAATATTTAAGGCATAAAATAAGTTCTTTTTTTTGAGAGTTTCATTGAGGCCAGGAACAAGCCCAACAATACTGCTCGAGTAGGTCAAGCACGTTCAACTATTTTGCCAAAAATTTTAGATATGAAGCTTATCTTTTACTTAGATATACATCTTTATGTATTATTTACATTTAACATGTACCTATTCTGCAAAAAGAACAAAATCCTAGAAGTATAAAAGCAATGACAACATAACGTTTCAGCTGATAACTGTTCATAAGGTAAATATTAGAAAAATCTATGTGTATCTTTAAATTAGATACTTTTTTTTATTAATGATACTTTTTAGACAAGATGCTGGTGGGAGCCAATCTGATACTTCTGAGAACTTTTGACATAGTCAACACAGCGCGTTTTTTTTACACTTGTAAAAATAAAAAGATAACTAATAAGAAAAGTTGAAACTTACGAATCCAAAATTTTTATGTTTGAGGAGAAATTGCGTCAATTATCTCTAATTGAAAAAAGTTTGCCATATTTTGTTTTTCTCAGAAAGTGTCTAAAATCCTAGCTTTGCTTAAGGATGGATTGTACAATTCTTGAAGGCTTTTTGTAGTGTGTACTATTACACCTTTTTTAACTGAAGTTATTTCATTCTCAGCTCCGCAGGTGTTTGGGTTAGAGTTTTAAATGGCATCAAGTATGTTTATTGCTTCTTCATAAAAACTGATATTTGATACAAGTTTTCTGATTTTCTCAATCTATTAATGGAGCACTTTACACATTTTTGATTTGTTACCACAGAACTTGTGGATAAAATGATAATAATAGAGTTTCCCACTGTCAACGTGTTTTTTTACGTTTTCAAACTACAATTTTAAAAAAGTGATGACATTTTTGTGACTTATTTCTATAAATTCCTTGCGTTTTTGATTAAGTCTACATGGCTAATGTGTCATTTCGTGCTTTGCCTAGCTGTCATGAGGAATGAACAACTTACTGATAATCTTGTTGCCCGATTTATCAAGAGCTCTTCGTTTATTTGCTAGTCTTATGAAATACCGTGAACAAATATTTTTGAAATGTATTAACCATTATATTACGACAAATGGGTTGATAACCCCACTGATTTTTCATTTGGTGTTTCTATTTTGTTTAATACTAAATTAATTGATGATATTGCAGACTTTGTATTTGCTTTTGTAGGGAAATATTCCTCAAGCATTTCAAAGGAATATGATCAAAAATGACCCAAATATTCCTGTAAAGAAACGCTGTTGTTGTTTATATAGAGAATAGCTTGATTAATTGATGCTGGATGAAAACGAAGCACTTTGGTCATCTCTATTAGCTTATCCTCATAGTTTGTAAATAATTGTTTAACATATGTTTTTGCATAAAGAAACACATCATGATGCTAAAAAGACTTAATTTGAACTTCATTAACATCGGTAAACCATGACATTAATTGCGATGTCATTTACGTATATGAGTTATTTTTTTGTTTGATACATTCTATTCGAAGTTTATCACACTCTCATTTTCGACATTGTCGACAGCGTATAACTTCTTTTCTCGTTGAAAATAGTTATTTATTTTTCTAGAAACTACTTCATTATCAAACGGATTGCCTTAAGAATCTTTTTCGCTTAAACCTAATAGGTGACAGAGATTAGCCATAGAAACTTGTATTTTGTCTAACGCTTCATCCACCCTCACAACACTTTCAAAATGTTCGTTGTAAATAAATGCATACTTTCTAGCCAGCTGAGTGTATCCTACTTCATTAATTTCAGGTAAAACCGTGATTGATTTACACGTATTGTTGGTTTGGCAAAAGTGATTGTGAGTTTGATTAAGTTCATCGTCACTTGAAAAGAATCTTTTGTTAGAAGAAGGACACCAAATATTGTGTGACAAGGTTTTATATTTAAAATGCAAGAACATTTTATTTTTAACGCGCGGTAACTTTTGAGGATTCTTTAGAAAAAATTTATTGATTACTCAACATTTCACCATTATCTGTATTTGTGCTTAATTGGAAAAGGTTAATAAACTTTATCAAAGACATAAAAGACGATTAAACCAAAGAGTTTTCAAAAAAGTTATCGCTGCCTAATGTAAGTTTTGATGCGCTTGCTATCGTTATGGTATAGTTAGTTTTATTTCTAAACTATCGCAGATATAAACACGATTCAAAATATTTGCATCTTTTTTTAGAAAAAGTAAGTCATGCGCTAAAAACTATTGGATTATTTTTGAGAACCTTTATTTGTAAAAGTTAAGTTTTTTTTTTTTTCCAAATGAAAATCAACTTTCTTTAAATTTTTGAAACTAAAAAAGTTTGTTTACGGAAGGAACTTATGCAGTTCAGGTCTACAGGGGAGTGGGAATGTGTGATATTGTGCAACGCAAGATTGCGGTAATTAAATTAAGGAAGCGAACTTTGAGTTCTGTCACATTTTGAATTTTTGAATATATTTTCAAAGATTAAGATAGTAAACTAAATAGCTAAGTATATATATAGTGTGAGTTTAGTTCCTCAAAACTAAGTAATGTTGATAAAAAGCATAAAAGGTATGGTTCATGTTAATTGCAAAAAAATACTAAAATCTTTCCGTACAATAATTAAAGGAGAAATAAAGAGCCATGTTTTTAAAAAAAGGCCTAAAAGAACGTCAGGCAGTAAATGTATAAAAGATTTCGAGGGGACACTTTTTCATTTATGCTGTAGTGAAGAGTATAAAAAGCTTCAAACTTTCAAGATTGTATGAAAATGTTGAAATCTTACGTTATGTTAATGTTATGAAAAAGAGTGAGATTTTGAAATAGTAAGTATTAATATCTCTAAATATACCTCCCGATACAACCACAACAAGTGCTAATAAAAATCCGCTAATTTGTGCAATTCCTTGATATGCTAAAGTAGAAAATAAGATAAAAATTCTTAAATTACAATAACATAAACTTCATAAGCAACTTATATATACACCTTGTACAGAAAGTTTAAACGCACTTGTTTTTTTGTAAGTAATGGTTAGTTTGGACTGGTGCAAAGATAATATCTGGTGCAAGGTCTTCGTTTTTTCTTGTTTTCTTACTTAGCCAATTATAAATTAAGAAAAAAACATAACTTTGGAAGAAAAAAACACAAAACCTTTTCAAAAATGTAATATCAAGCACAAGAAATCAAAAAACTAATGAGAATAAAGTGCAATATAGTTTAAACGCGCTTATTAATTTTTTGTCATGGAAATATGTTAATATGGGATATGACCCCCGTTGTTTTGATACATGCTTGTAATCGGCTTGGTATTGGTTCAATAAGATTTTAATTTATCTTGATTGGTATTTCAAGAAACAACTTTGTTAGTTCTTTTTTAAGCATTTCGTGACCAGTCATTTGCTTTTTTGATAATTGATAACCCATCCAGCTCCATAAACTTTCAATCGGGTTTAAGTCAGGTGATCGTGCTGGCCATGTCATGAGTCGAATATTACTTTCAACAAAATAATTGGTAATTGAATGTCGTGTATGACAAGGAGCATATTCTTGTTGAAATAACCAGTTTTGATCAGTCTGGAATAAATCGCAACTAGGGATAAGCGAATTTTCCGAAATGTCACGATACCCATACTAATTCAATCTTCAGCAGCCAACGCCTGAGCCTGTTATGCATCCCCATATGCCGACAGAGCCACCAACTTTTTGAATATGACTGCGTATGTGTTGCTTCAAATGTTTTTCCGTATTTTTGAGACGCACAAATCTCTTGTTTTTTCTGTTGATAATTTTAAAATTCGACTCATCGCAAAAGATAACTACTTTCCATTGTTCCACTGAATAATTCAAACGCTCTTTGCACCATTTTTTTCGTTTTAGACGATTGGTTAATGACAACATAGGCTTTCTTACAGCATGAAACCAATTTAATTCTTTTTTGCGTAATAGCTTACTTATTGTCGGACGGCTAACTATTTTATCTACAAACGAACTATTCATTTTTGCACTCAAAGCTGATACTCCTGCTTTTGGGTTGCGTCTACTAAGCGTATAAAGCATGTTTTCATCACGAGCTGACAGTTTTTTGAGCGCCCAACTCGGGGTTTATCAGTGATACTACCAGTTAATAAGTAATTTTTTTATTGCTGAACGAACGCTGTAATCAGAAATATTCAGTGTTTGCTGATTTGTCGATTGCTCGTTTTCATTTTATGCATGCCTATAACTTGCCATTTGATTTTCGATGAGACAGCTGTTTTACCCATGAAAATATGATCTTTTGACAAATTTTTATCAGTTGAAAATGGCTGAAAGTGGGATTAAATCGTAGACAGTTTTTTTCAAAATAAGATAAGAATAAACATGCAAATTAAACAATATGCTAGCGAAAGCAGGCTTTTGAGTAATGAAATTGCGAAAGACTGCAAGAAAAAATCAATCAATTAACAAGAGTTAAGAATTTTTTACTCAAAGTGTGTTTAAACTTTATTTCAAAAAGTTGAAAGGACTTAACTGCTCCATTAGTTTGCTCATCACCCTCAACCTTCTTTATGGTATCGTTATAACTTTTTTTTTTTTTTAATCTCTAAATCGATAAATTAAACCATTGGTATAAATAAACTTAAAAAATGCGGACTACATCTTATCAATTTCTCGGGTTATCCTTTCTTAAAAGAATTATACCCGTGAAAAACTAAGTGCGTTTAAACTTTTCTTACAAGGTGTATATACATTTACTTTTGAAATTTATTTTCACCACTATGCAGTCATAAACTCTGAAAAGTTAACATGTAGCTGAAATTCTTTCCTGAAAACTGAACCATATTCAGATAACGCTAATGTATCTCGGTATTTTGGCCGTACATAGGTTTCCAAATTATTTATTAGATTGCTGCACATTCTTATCCAGGAATAATCGTATTTACCAATACTCAAACAAGTATTTAAGAAGAACTCCTTTCTAACTGAGATACCAACCGAATTGTTTTGGGAAAGCAATATGGTTAGGTTGATTTTTTTGTAAAATGTGTTTCTAAGATTTTCTCCAATGAAATCATGCAAAGAAGATTAAAAATCACAAATTCAATTTTTTAAAATGCGCTTGCAGTCAATGAACAAACATTTACTGTTTATTCTTTTGATATTAAAAAACAATATCTTGTTAGTAAAAACATATCAAAAATATGGAAGTTAGATCTCTGACTATGCGCTTCGATGCGCTAGGAATCAAGGGGAAGGTCGGCAGCACTCCTCCCCTTATTCCTATGACGTATCACAGATGTTTGAGCACAGTTGGCATTGTTGCGTCTTTTTATCGATGTTTGATAAGTTGAAGTATATTTTGAACAGTTCGTTTGATGTTTTTGTGTTCACTAGTCTTCGACAGTACTCCAATAGGTAAGTATCTTGTGTAAAGCTTACAGCTTGAGAACTTTGTTGATGTAAAATTTTACACAGTACCTGTTGATGGGTTAAGAAAAAAATAATTTTTACTCTAAACATGGCGATGGGGCAGTTTGACCCAATACAGTCGAGGCACGTAGGCCATGTGGGCTAACGTAGGTAATATGTAAATTTATGTAAAAATGTAATTACAGTAAGTAAATTTGTTTTTTTAACACTAAAAAAATAAACATGTTAATATGCAATATTAATAAGTAAATATTACATATTAAAAAAAGTAAATTTGCAATATAGTGCCGAATTTTAAGTTTCAACACACATCCGTTATAAACCAGATTTAAAACATGTCTGGAAAGAATTATCCTGATAAATAAATGGGTATTTAATGATTTTGTCAGCGTCATGAAAAATAATAATTATTAACTCTATATTATATATATATATATATACCTAACCCTAACGAGGAGGTGGAATTATGACATATAATCATAATGATCTGACAACTAAAATTTGAGAAGATCTTTCTGTTTCTGATGCCAATAGCGAGGTCTTTGCGATTGAAATAATAAACAAAAAGTTTAAAAATATACTGGTGCCCACCTGTTGCAGACCACCTGATGGTGATATAAAAAATTTTTCAAATCAAGTAAAACAAATATTTCTAAAAAATAACAAAGAGCACACAATATTATTTTGTATTGGAGACATAAATATAAACTGTCTACAGTACAATGAAAATGCTGTTATCAAAACATTTATTGACGGCATGTTTCAACACTACATCTTTCCTGTAATAAACAAACCAACCCCGGTAACATTTAGTTCAATCACAGTAAAAGACAACAAAATGACTAATTCATTTTATGATTCTTCATTAAAAGCAGGTGTTATTAAAACGGATATATCCGATCACTTTCCAGTATACTTTTCCTTTTCCCAAGACCTAAAAAATAATAACTCTAAAATCAAAGTCTATAAACGAAAAATTAATAATTTTACTATTCAACAGTTTAAAGAATCACTATCGGCAATAAGGTGGGACAGGATTTACCAAGAATGCAACCTTGGGCATACCAACTCTGCTTATAATGAATTTATAGAAATATTCTTAAAGCACTATGATAATCATTTCCCTATTGAAGAACAATATTGAAGACTTTACATCAAGTATTTAAAAAACAGAAATGAAAAAAATTTAATTATTTACAAACAGTACAAAAATTAATTTGAAAAAAAAAAAAAAAAATCAAAGTAAGTTTACTACTCGAATCAAATAAAAAGTGCACCTGGTGACAATAAAAAAACACGGAATATTATAAAAGAAATTATTGGGAACAAAAAATTTAAATCAAATACCTTACCTGCTCAAATCGTCATTGCCAATACAGAGTACAGTGACAAAAATACAATTACTGAAATATTCAACGATTTTTTTTATTAAGATTGGCCCTAATCTTGCCTCCAAAATTTTGTCTCCTCATAACTCATTCAAATCATACCTAAGTGACACCCAGAGCGAACTAAACTACAAAGAACTAAACTATCAAGAACTTAATGTTGTTCTAAATTCTTTAAAATGAAATAAAACTCCAGGTATAGATGATATCTGTAGTAGGGTAGTGGCAATTGTCTTTACAACAATAAATAAACCTATATATGAAATTTTTAAGTCTTCGATTAAAACAGGAATTATACCGGACAAGCTTAAAGTAGCTAAAGTAGTACCAATATTTAAACCAGCTGAAACATACTTAATTAATAAATATAGACCTATCTCGGTATTCCCTTCCTTTTCTAAGTTTCTCGAATGAGAAACATTTAATAAACTGTATGAGTACTGAATCCAAAATAAAAATTTAAATAAAAGCAATTTGGCTTCCAAAAACAATATTCAACTGAAATCGCAATCCTAGAGCTAGTAAACAATATAAGTAATTCTTTTTACAAAAAACAGTATGCTCTAGGCATCTTTATAGTCCTGTCAAAAGCGTTTGATACTGTAAATCATAATATATTACTTAAAAAAATGGAAAGCTATGGGATAAAAAACATAACCGTTGACTAGTTCAAAAACTATCTTAGCAACAGGAAACAATGTGTTTTTTCAGATTGTTAGAAACACTCAAAACTACTATGAGTTGAGTGCGGTGTCCCCCAAGGTTCCATTCTTGGACCTCTTTTAGTTCTTTTAGTTCTTCTATATATAAATGACCTTACAAAAGCCTTGGATAAACTTGATGTAATTATGTTTGCCGACGACACAAACTTATTTTAATCCTCGAACTCAATCAAAGACCTTTATAAATGTATGAACAAAGAGCTTAAAAGATTAAATATATGGTTGAAATTGAATAAGCTATCACTAAACACAGAAAAACAAAATACAAAATTGTTTCATTCCAAAAAACAAAAAATAATATACCTTCCCTCACTAAAAATAGATAAGGTAAACATTGAAAGAACAGAAACAACTAAATTTCTTGGGATCCTTATTGACGAAAATATATCTTAGAGAGCCCATATAAGTACAATAAACACCAAAGTTTCGAAAAATATTGGGATACTCTACAAAGTTAAACCTATGTTATCCCAACATAACATCAAATCGCTTTATTTTTCTTACATCCAAAGTTATCTTACGTACGCTAATATTACATGGGCAAGTACACACAAATCCAAACTGAGTACTATTTATATAAGTCAAAAACTTGCATCAAGACTAGTTTATAATAAAGATAAACTCTCCCATGCTAAACCCGTACTAAAAACCTTAAATGCACTTAATGTCTACCAAATCAACATCTATCGAAATGTACTGTTTATGCTAAAATACAAATTTGGACTAGTCCCATCGCATTTTTTTAAATAACTTCTTTCAAGTTAACTCTGATAGATACATAACAGGAGTAATAGGCGACTTCATACTGCCTAAAATAACAACAAAGTTCTCACGGTTTTCAATTTCCTACCGGAGTTCGTACCTGTATAACAAAATAATATCAAAAAATATAGAACTTAAAGTATTATACAATCCTGCCAACTTGAAAAATAAAATATAACACCTCATACTTAATATCAACAATTATATTAATATGTATTAAACTTAACAGCAGAATCTATACTGAAATATTTATGTGTACCACTGACTGTATTTTGACCATATATAAATTTGAAATAGACTTTATTTAACAATGTGAAAAGATACTTGATGATAAGTCTTCATAGACATCTACGAGTATTTTTTTACAATAACATATATATATATATATATATATATACATATATATATATATTTCAAGTAACAAGAAAATTTCTTGTCTTTTTGTCTTTTTCTTATTTTTATTATATTATTTTTAAAAATACTAATAGTTTTTTATGATAAGAAACTGTACTAATTTACGTTATACTTAAATATACGTGTTAAACCACTTTTTATTATGATGTTGTCTTTTTTTTTTGTTGTTATTATGGTATTATGGTGTTATGGTTATTATTGTATTTATGGTATTATGGTTATGGTTATGGTTATGGTTATGGTTATGGTTATGATTATTATGCTATTATGGTTATTATGGTATTATGATGTTATGTCTTTTTTTTTTCTCCAAAAGTTTTTGCCGCTAAGGCACGTGTTCTCGACTGCTCTTCAAGAATATTAACTAAAAAATGGAAATGACGATAAAAAATATCGAAAAAATTATTGCAAACAAGTTTGAAGAACAAAAAAGAATTCTGCTTAAAGAAACAGAAAGGTTATTAAAAGACCAGGAAAAGAACTTCACACAAATAGTAAGTGGAAATATAAAAATAATTTCTGATAGACTCGACAAAATAGAAAATGAATTGAACTTTCTTTCACATCATTTAAGTCTTTTTCAATATGCGAAATATTGAAAAAGACTTAAATGATGTGAAAGAAAGTCTCCACTTTCAAGAAGAGAAAATAAACGAAGAATTAAGACAAATAAGGAAGAAATATGATCTTGAAATTAAAAATATAAATAAAAAAAATACTGACTTAGAAAACCGCTCTCGTCGTAACAACATTAGAGTTGATGGTTTAAAAGATTCACCAGGAGAAAGTTGGAGTGATTGTAAAAAATCTGTGAAAAAAATATTTACAAACAACCTTAAAATTTCAACTGAAATTATTGTGGAACGAGCGCATCGAGTTGGGTCGTATAAAGAAGACAAAACACCGAGAACTGTCGTAGTGAAACTTTTAAACTACCAAGATAAAATTAAAATTTTAAGTTCACTTAAAAACGTAAAAGGTAGTGGACTATATATAAATGAAGACTTTGCTAAAGAGACGATGGAAGAGAGAAAAAAACTTTGGGTAGAAGTTAAAAACCTTCGTAATCAAGGTAAATACGCTATAACTAAATTTAATAAAGTTTTTTGTCGCGAATTTAGAAAATGAAAAAGTTTTTGCGTATGATAAAGAAAAAGTCATACGTAATTTTAAGCGATCGTAGCGAAGTTGATTACTTAACAAATGGCTAAACAAACAATAGATTATGAAAAGCAACACTTTAATGTTTTCAAATCGGTAAATAACTTTTTACTTAATAACTCTTACGATCCAGATTTGAATTTTTTTAATGAAAATAATTTTAACTCGCGGTTTTTTGAATTAGGAACTTTTAAAAATGAATTAAAATCATTAAATAATAAATTTACGGTGATACACATAAATATAAGAAGTATAATTAACAATATTGACAAACTAAAACATTTTCTTATAGAATGTAATTATTTGTTCAGTATGATTTGCTTAACAGAAACTTGGTGTTCTGACGAATCATCCAGATTAAATTCAAACCTGTTAATTCCGAACTACGAGCTAATATCTTATGAACGAAAAGTTCAAAAACGAGGAGGTGGAATTATGACTTATATTCATAATGATCTGACAACTAAAATTAGAGACGATCTTTCGGTTTCCGATGCCGATGGTGAGGTCTTTACGATTGAAATAATGAACAAAAAATTAAAAAATATACTGGTGCCCACCTGTTACAGACCACCTGATGGTGATATAAAAAATTTTTCAAATCACCTAAAACAAATATTTCTAAAAAATAACAAAGAGCACAAAATTTTATTTTGTATTGGAGACATAAATATAAACTGTCTACAGTACAATGAAGATGCTGTTACCAAAACTTTTTTTGACGGTATGTTTCAACACTACATCTTTCCTATAATAAACAAACCAACCCGGGTAACATTTAATTCAATCACTGCAATAGACAACATATTGACTAATTCATTTTATGATTCTTCATTAAAAGCAGGTGTTATCAAAACGGATATATCCGATCACTTTTCATATACTTTTCCTTTTCTCAAGACACAAAAAATAATAACTCTAAAATCAAAGTCTATAAACGAAAAATTAATAATTTTACTATTCAACAGTTTAAAGAATCACTATCGGCAGTAAGGTGGGATAGGATTTACCAAGAATGCAACCTTGGGCATACCAACTCTGCTTATAATGAATTTATAGAAATATTCTTAAAGCACTACGATAATCATTTCCCAATTGTAGAACAAGAATTAAAAGTAAAATACTTACAATGTCCATGGATTACCAGAGGTATAAAAAAATCTTCAAAAAAAAAACAAAGACTTTACATCAAATATTTAAAAAACAGAAATGAAAAAAATCTAAATACTTACAAACAATACAAAAATTTATTTGAAAAAATAAAAAAAAAATCGAAGAAAATTTACTACTCGAATCAAATAAAAAATGCAACAGGTGACATTAAAAAAACATGGAATACTATAAAAGAAATAATTGGGAACAAAAAATTTAAATCAAATACCTTACCTGCTCAAATCGTCATTGACAATACAGTGTACAGTGACAAAAATACGATTGCTGAAAAATTCAACGATTTTTTTGTTAACATTGGCCCTAATCTTGCCACGAAAATTAAGTCTCCTAATAACTCTTTCAAATCATACCTAAGCGATACCCAGAGCGAACTAAGCTACAAAGAACTAAACTATCAAGAACTTAATGTTGCTCTAAATTCTTTAAAATTAAATAAAACTCCAGGTATAGATGATATCTGTAGTAGGGTAGTGGCAAATGTCTTTACAACGATAAATAAACCTATATATGAAATTTTTAAGTCTTCGATTAAAACAGGAGTTGTACCGGACAAACTTAAAGTAGCTAAAGTAGTACCAATATTTAAACCAGCTGAAACATACTTAATTAATAACTATAGACCTATCTCGGTGCTCCATACCTTTTCTAAGCTTCTCGAAAGAGTAATCTATAACAGATTGTATGAGTACCTAATCCAAAATAAAATTCTAAATAAAAAGCAATTCGGTTTCCAAAAACAATATTCAACTGAACACGCAATCCTAGATCTAGTTAACACTATAAGTGATTCTTTTTACAAAAAACAGTATGTTCTAGGCATCTTTATAGACCTGTCAAAAGCGTTTGATACTGTAAATCATAATATATTACTTAAAAAAATGGAAAGCTATGGGATAAAAAACATAACCGTTGACTTGTTCAAAAACTATCTTAGCAACAGGAAACAATGTGTTTTTTTAGATAGTTATAAACACTCAAAACTACTTCGAGTTGAGTGCGGTGTCCCCCAAGGTTCCATTCTTGGACCTCTTTTGTTTCTTCTATATATAAATGACCTTACAAAAGCCTTGGATAAACTTGACGTAATTATGTTTGCCGACGACACAAACTTATTTTAATCCTCGAACTCAATCAAAGACCTTTACAAATGTATGAACAAAGAGCTTAAAAGATCAAATATATGGTTGAAATTGAATAAGTTATCACTAAACACAGAAAAAACAAAATACATATTGTTTCACTCCAAAAAACAAAAAAATAATATACCGACTATCCTTCCCTCACTAAAAATAGATAAGGTAAACATTGAAAGAACAGAAACAACTAAATTTCTTGGGATCCTTATTGACGAAAATATATCTTAGAGAGCCCATATAAGTACAATAAACACCAAAGTTTCGAAAAATATTGGGATACTCTACAAAGTTAAACCTATGTTATCCCAACATAACCTCAAATCGCTTTATTTTTCTTACATCCAAAGTTATCTTACGTACGCTAATATTACATGGGCAAGTACACACAAATCCAAATTGAGTACTATTTATATAAGTCAAAAACATGCATCAAGACTAGTTTATGATAAAGATAAACTCTCCCATGCTGAACCCTTACTAAAAACTTTAAATGCACTAAATGTCTACCAAATCAACATCTACCAAAATGTACTATTTATGCTAAAATACAAACTTGGACTAGTCCCATCGCATTTTTTAAATAACTTCTTTCAAGTTAACTCTAATAGATATATAACAAGAGCAACAGGTAATTTCACACTGCCTAAAAGAACAACAAAGTTCTCACGGTTTTCAATTTCCTACCGGGGTCCGTACCTGTATAACAAAATAATATCAAAAAATATAGAACTTAAAGTATTAAATAATCCTGCCAACTTAAAAAATAAAATAAAACACCTCGTACTTAATATCAACAAATTATATTGATATGTATTAAACTTAACAACAGAATCTTTACTGAAATATTTATGTGTGTCACTGACTGTATTTTGACTATATATAAATATGAAACAGACTTTATTTAACAATTTGAAAAGGTACTCCATGATAAGTCTTCATAGACTTCTACGAGTTTTCCTTTACAACAACATATATATATATATTTGAAGTAACAAGAAAATTTCTTGTCTTTTTATCTTTTTCTTATTTTTATTCTAATATTTTTTAAAAAATACTGATAGTCTTTATGATAAGAAACTCTATTATTTTACGTTATACTTAAATATCCTTGTTAAACCACGTTTTATTATGATGTGTTCTACTTGCTAAACCACTTCTTATTATGATGTTATACGTGGTAATATTATGTTATATTCTTTTTTTTTTTTATTTACGTTGCATTATATGATGTCATGTAGTTTTAATGTAACGGATGTGTAAATTTATTGAAGTTGTATAAAAAAAAAAAAAAAAAAAAAAAAAAAAAATGTTATACATGGTAATATTACGTTATATATATATTTTTTCTTTTTTATTTACGTTGCATTATATGATGTCATGTTGTTTTAATATCACGATGTGTAAATTTATTGAAGTTGTAAAAAAAAGAATATATATATATATATATATATATATATATATATATATATATATATATATATATATATATATATATATATATATATATATATATATTATAGATTTAACTGCGATAACTTTTTTAAAAACTCTTTTATTTGTCTTGAATTTAACCAAATTCCAGCACTCTAGTGCAAAAAACCAGGGGCGGATTGGGCTATAGGTATGCGGATACTTGTGCGTGTAAGCCTATTGTCAAGCATGTTTTATTGGTAGTGATAGACCGGAACAAAGATTTTGCCGGAACCAGAACCAAACCGGTAATAGATTCTAAATATTCCTAACCGGAACCTGAACTGAAAATAAATCCAAACTGGAACAGTAACAGAAACCGGAACCAAAAATAACTAATATATATTTAAAAAGTTAGTTCTAATTTAAACAAAAATTAATGCAATAAAAATAACTTAAATTTTACATTTTTTTAAAGTTTTTCCGAAACCCAAGTCATAGAGAAGCAAGTGGACAATCCAAAAAAATCCTTTAACACTTAAATGATATTTTGGATTGTCAAATGCACATTTATCATTTTCCCCTATTCGAAATTGCGCAATAATTTTCACAATGTGCGAAAAAGATGGAATTTTTTTTATTGTTGTCAGACTTTGAGCTGATGTAGCCAATTTGTCTTTAGGAGGTTCAAAATTATCCATTTCAATCATGACACTATGTTTAAGAAAATGAGCTGGTAAAAATCAGAATGGTGTAAGTTCAGCTCAAATAATAGCGATAAAAACATTACAAGAATTTCGGTCGATCACTACTGAAGATGACCCAAATGTTACAACCACACCTGGGTATCTGTGGGCCGTAGGTGTACTAATACTACATAAAGACGACATTGAGGAGTTTCCCAATATATTCGAAGGAGTGATAACGGAAAAAATTATGTCTTTCACGTCTGCTAACTTTGGCTAGTCAATAAAACGATACAAATTTATATTCATTAGCTCTGCAGAGTACAGACCTTTCCGCTTTAGTAACTATTTGGACATACCTAGTGGTATCCCAAGGAGATGCGTTCTGAACGTGAAGAACACTGATAACAGATACTTTAAGGGGCAACTACCCTCAAATTTTTCCAAAAATTGGATTTTTTATTTTCCAACAATTATTGAGCAAAACTTTATGTAGATTTTGAATCTGCAAAAAAAGATATAGATTTCTTTATAAGTTTTTGTTTAATTTATGTTTTTTTGATCCCAAGTTAAAAATATTTGCATAGCAACGCGTTGCTATGGGGGTGAATATTTTGTTGGTGAACTTATCCTGGAGTACTGTTTCAAATATATAATTTGATTTAAATCTTCTTTGCTAAATAATATTCTGTTCCTTATTATATTCAAACATAGGCTATTTACAATTGCGATTTTATCAAGTTATTAAAGCTAATTTATCCAACAGCAGAAACAAAAAGATATAAAATAATCCTTTAAATGTTTTGGATAATTTGGATGTTATTAGACACATAAAAATGAGTGATTCAGACTCATAAACAAAAAACGAATTAATCTATCATCATTTAAATCGAGTGAAAGTTTTAAGATTAAACAAAAGTTGTTACGACGTCAACGATTGTCAAAGAATGATCACCAAAAGTCAATAGAAAAGTCCAAGGAATATTATGAATCTGGTAATTTTTAAAATATTCTTTTAAAAAGTGATTTTTTTAAAAATATATTTATGAAATGAACAATAATTTATGATTTTATTTTTTGATTAGCGTTTTCTGAGAATTTGCTTTTTTAACACGCCGGTAAAAAAATCTTGAAAAGTATACATGCTATCATAATGAATTTTTCAGGAATTGTTCATTTTGCCAATAGTTATGATATGATCGGAGTAGAATTTCTAATATGACTTAAGACTTTGAGTTGTTAAGTTATTTTCTTTGCATTTTGACCCTTTTTGAAAAACCTAATTTGTCTGTAGCCTTATATGGAAAAAAAATATTTCAAAAATCTGCTTCGTTCATATCACAAATTCAGATATTTAGAAAAGTTCTGCAAAATTTCATTGACACTCCTTTACTTACAAGTCTTTATTTTTTTACGGCGTAAACACAGTTTTTGTGGTATTTTCAGCTATTTTTTTGGTTACCATAGCAACGAGCTACCATTTTATGTGTTTTTTGGTATTTTTACTGTCAGTATAATATTTCCTATGTGACTAAAGAGAAAGTTACTTTATATGTATAGTTTTGAAATTTGAGGGTAGTTGCCCCTTAAATGGGCCATACTATCCAAGAAATATCAAGCAAAATACCATAAAGAACGTGAGAGCAATTACAGGCAGTACCTGGTTAAGCTAAACTTCAATAAGACTAATTTCCCGGTGATGGTCATAGATGTTAAAAACTTTGAGCGTCTTAATCCAGGGATTTTTTCTAATGTCTTCGGAAGGAGTAAGGTGTTGTGCCCGATGTATAGTAGCAAGATGGAAAGACTATATTAAAGAGAAGAAAGACAAGAAAGGGGAGGAAGAAGACCCCATTATAAACATTGTACTAATACCAGATAAAGTAAATCCAAAAAAGAATCTCTGCGGTTTGATCACTGGGCTGGCGGGTATGTGCTATCAGCATAATAAGCATCTTGAAATGAAGCACACTTATGTGCACTGCTTGTGTTTATTCTCGATAAAGGACCTCTTAAAAGAACATCGTAAAGTATTGCCTTAGTATTGGGGAAAAATCTCAATTGATGTCGGAAACATGGAAAAAATATCCGAATAATTATGAATAAATACATGCAGACCCCAGTACCCTTCATTATATATGCGGACTTTGAGTGTCTAAATATGCCAGTGGAAGTTATTTCAGCTAATCCTGAAAACTCGCTCGACACGTATCTTATCAATCAGGTCTCGTGTAGCTATTGCTAAGAATCAATATCGATGTTACAAATTTAGGCACCATTCTTATACCGTAATGAGGGTACTGTAGAGCTTTCATGCACAGCCTACAGACAAAGATTGCTGAGATTGCTGACTTCTTTGAGAGTTAAGATAACTCGAAGAGCCCTCGAGAACAGTATATCTATGGTAAAGAGGAAAAATGCTTTATATGTGATAAACCTCTCGTGAATGATAGGAGACCTAATCATACCTACATCAATGGAAGGTATAGGAGAGCGGCCTATTTCAAATGTATTGCTATGAAGACCGAGGGCGAGCGTAATAATGCAAAGCTTTCTCTTGTACTCCACAATCTGAAAGGCTATGACGGGCATATCATCATGCAGCCTTTAGGTAAAGATACCGAAAATGATAAAATTACCTGCATCCCAAACAATATTGAAAAATATATGTCCTTCTATCTAGGGCGGCTAAAATTTATCAATTCTATGCAGTTCCTAAACTCATCACTCGATTTATGATCTAAGATTCTGGAGATAAGGGAGCTCAGTATAACGAGACAACGCCTTAAAAGCTGAGTTAATCTTTCTGCTGCAAAAAGGGGTCTATCTATATGAATATGTTAACAGCTTTGACAGGTTCGACAAAACTAATTTACCACCAAAGAAGGCATTCTGCTCTAAGCTTAGGAAGAGTGCAATAAAAGATGGAGATTATGTACAGCACAAATAGTTTTGAGAAATTTTGGATGTAAACACTTTTGGCAGATGAGGAATTCAGGAAGACGTCGATGAGCAACTACGGTCTTAATAGACACACTATTTTTCCGTCCTTAAAAAGTCTGCAGTTGAGCTAGAGCCCCTCACCGATATCTAAACGCATCTGTTTTTCAAGAAGAGTCACCGAGGTTGCATCTCCATGCTGAGATATTTCCCAGGAAAAACAACTTAGTGTGTCCCGACTTTAGCACTTCAAAGTCTACAGTTACATATCATATCTGGACGCCAGCAACCTCAAATGTTGGGCTAAGAAGCGACCGCTACCAGTTAGTGGGATTGAGGTGGTTCCTGCATAATCTTGTAGTTGTCCTAGGAACAGCTGACGATGCGCCAGATAGATATATACTAAAGGTAGATATCAAGTATCCCAGAGAGCTACATGATATACACGACTGCTATCCTCTAGCCCCAGAGAAAATGAAAGTACCAAAAGAATGGCTGAGCAAATAGCATAGAAAGCTAAATGAGGAGAGTAAACATATAATTTAGGGATTTGAGATACTGGTACCAAACCTTCGGAATAAGGAGGGCTATGTTATGCACTATCGCAACTTAAAGCTCTACCAATCGCTAGGTATAGTGGTAATAAAGATCCGCAAGTTTATAGATTTTAGGCTGGAGCTTTGGATGGCTAATTAAACCAGTAAGAACACCGAATTGAGGAAAAAAGCTAACTAACTTTTAAAAGGCTTCTTCTAGTTGATGAATAATAGCGTATTTGGAAAAACTATGGAGAATATCAGGCAACGAGAGCGTGTTGATACTGTTCGAACCAGACAGACGGACCTAGTGCGAAAGCTAGTCGCTTACATTGCATACCAATTGCACAGGATACTTAACGATGATCTGGCAGCTCTGTAGGGCAAGTTGTACTAGGCCTGTTGAAAAGTCTAATGTATGACTTCTGATACAATCAAAAAGCAAAGGGGTTTAGCAAGACTCTGGTCGAAGAGGAACTCAAACTTTAATCATACAAAAAGTGACTAGAAAAACCGAAAATAGATGAACAATTCGCAGGTTGCAATCCGGAGTCAGGGACATCAGGTTGGTGCATACGATCAAGTGAAAGCATCTCTTAACCTGAATGACAAAAAAAAGGTCGACAGAGTCTAAAGGAGAACAAAACTCATGTCTTCGGTAATTGACAGCCACCAGAGCATATTACGCTTCATCGACAACCACCAGAGCATATTTGTGTGTGCGACTACCAACTATGTCATGTGTTAGTAGGCACTTCACATCACTTTAATTTCTTTAATATTTTTAGCTACCTTTAGCTGTTCATTTTTTAAATTTGGATTATTGGTTCCCGAGTTATGACAATTTATGTACTGCCCAATAATGCCTATTTTGGGTCAAAGTTTGAGTTTTTCTTAAGGATTTATGCACCGAAATTAAAAATTTTATTTACTTTTCGATTTACATCAGCGAGAAGACAAGAACTAGTTAACGATATTTCTTCTATTTTTATTTTAAAACAAAGGAATCAATGTATTCAATTATACAAACTGTTTTTGCGATGTTGTTGGAGCAGGGATTGTTTTTCTCTTTAGGGGCATATGGGTCAAGAGCTAAAAAATCACGGTAAAAGTAATAAAAATTAACTTCAGTTAAGGAAAAAGAGTTTTTGTCATTGTCAGAGTCAACTAGTTCATATGAATTTATGAAAATCTAGAAACTTTATTTAAATCCCTGGGCTCGTTTATCCCATTAGGGATATATGGGCTACGAGCAACAAATAAAGAGCATAAATATTAACTTACATTAAAAATATTAGCCTTTTCAAACTATAAGAGTAAAACCCTTAAAATATCTAAGAAATCAAGGGCTTGTTTCTCTCCATTTGGGGCAACTGGGTCTAAAGTAATAGTTTCTCTGTAAAAAGTATAAAAACTAACTTTGTTTAAAAATAATAGCTTTTTTATGACTAAAAATTTTTTTTTGCAATTTTTGGTTTCCCATGCCACTATGAGAAATTACATTTTAAAACTGGAAATACCATTTGAAAGTGTTAAATCTTAAAAAAGTTTACACCACCCCCCCCCCCAAGCTGAAAACTGTTTTCTCCCATCTACACTATGAGTCATAAAAAAACATGCCACTGAAATTTCTACCATAACTTTGTCAAATTTGGTCTGATGCCTAACAAAATTTCAGGTTTTGTTAAGAATTGAATTGCAGAAAAACATTCGTCTGATGGCAACCCAATTCTAAAAACTGACTGTACACGAACACTCCAAACTTCAACAACAGAAAAATTGTCTCGTTTCTTAAATAGAAGTTAAAATTAGTTTAAAAGTTCTAGTTTGAGACAATAAGAAAGAATTTAAAAAGTAATATTTTATATTAGTAAAGTATTGTTCTTGTTCTCTATTTGAAGAAGACACCATTTTTAGTAAACAACTAAAACTATTTAAACTTTTGGATGTGTTTAGCTTAACATTTGCATTTCAGTAATTTCACTTTTTGGTAAAGAAATGAGACAATTTTGTGTTGTTGAAGTTTTGAGTGCACGTGCAAAGTGAGCAATGGCACATTGGTGGTAATTTTGATGTCGTTTTGTTGATAATTTAGTTGTGAATAATCGCTGAATAAATTTTTAAAATCGGTTCACAATGAGGAAAGTTATTGCAATAAGTTCAGCGGCATGTTTTTTTATGACTCATAGTATATCTATTGTTAGATACAGTACAGTTTAAGGTATCACAGCTTCAGTTTATTGCTGGTGTGATTTTGCTAAATTTATGCATTCTTATTACATAATCTTTCATATTATATATTATATTTGTTATCATCACCTGACTTTTGATATTTTATAAATTTCTTTTGATAACCTAAACTCATAAGATTTGTTTATTTGTAGATAATTAAATTTCCACTCAAATTATAATTCGACAAGACTATAGTCAAGATGTTTAAAAATAGTCTTCCTTCAGATTTGAATAAGAAACTATGGGAATCAAATTTGGTGAGGTTTGAAACAGCCAAGAATTCAAGAAAGTATGCAAAAATTGTTGACAGTCTTGATCAAATGAACAAAATGCCAACAAAATAGCATATCCTGGACAGATTTAAGTGCTTGGCTGCAAATGTGAAAAGTAGACAGGAGAGAGTTGTGATAGTGGTCAAAGAAGTAAAAATCTTATGGAAAAAACTTAATCTTCCAATTCAAAAAGGCAAATCTACAGTGGAAAGAAAAATTGAGAATGTACTAAACAAGTGTGAAAAAGACAGCAGAAAACTAGGAACGCAAGACTTTACCAACTTGTTCAACGTAACTGATGAAAATGGAGAATGGTTGTGCCAGGAAGATAAAGCCTTCTATAATCTTCAGATGTCAACAAATGGTAGAGCTGGCTACTGCACCACAATTGAAGATACACAAGGAGTTCATCCTAGAAAACTAATGCTGATTTTAGCAAAAAGTCAGTCAAGATACTAAGGATGATTTCAGCAGGGAAGATGAAGAACATTTTAGCACTGAAGAAGAAAAACAAGATTCTGACAGTGGTTCTCAAGATTCAGAGGCTCCAACAACATGTAAAAGATAAAAAACTTATTATGCAATAAATGTAGTGACAAAAGCAAAACTGAGTTCAAGAAAGGCACACACAGTCTGAAAAACTCTTGCAAAAGATGGAATTTCTATTCCAACTCCAAGTCAAAGTGGTTTTTACAAAGCTACAATAAAAGAAGGAGAAAAATTGAAAGAACATTTTATTGAAGCTCTAAGAAACGAAAACTGGAGCTTGCACTTTGATGGGAAGCACATAAAGAATACAGAGTACCAGGTTATAGTTCTAAAAAATGAAAATAGAGAAGTTAAACTAGCAGTTCTTGCACTAATCAATGGAAAAGGTGAAACAATATTCAATGGAATAAAAACTATACTTGATGAATATAAGCTATGGCCTGCAATTAAGTTAATAATTTCTGATACAAACTCTGCAAATACAGGAAGTTCTGTTGGGGCAGTCACACTACTACAGAAGCATTTTGTTAAGCTTGGATTAGACAAACCTCTTTATATCGGATGTCAGCATCATGTTCTTGATACATCACTAAAACATGTGATGAATGATTATTTTGAAACAGCAACAACCTTGCCTAATCTCAATTATTGGTTCATTAGCAGAATAACAGAAGAGTACCAGCAACTGAAAGCATCTTTTGACAATTCAGGAGATGCTCTGAAGGAAGAAGAGGAAATTGTTTGGAGAGATGATATGGCTTTCCTTCATCACTTGATCACTTGTTACAGACAGTTTAAGAAAACAGGATGCTTCCCTAAAGTAGATTTCAGAACTTTGCTAAATATAAGCAATGCAAGATGGAATATCCGAGCAATCTATGCTTTGCTAGCTTATATTTTACTTCCAGAATTTCGATAGTCAGCCGAAGGTCAGTCATCATGTGACTTTATTAGTGGCAAGTGGAGTGACATCTGGTTTTCTGGTCAGGTTTATAATCAGTATATCTACAATAATTTGGCAGCCGTCAGCAAAGATCACTCAAAGGCAATAAAGAAGTTAAGGACGTTTTGGTCGGTTGAGCCGACTCCAATGCCAACTCAAAGGTCAAACATTTGTGCTGAACGTGCAATTAAAGTTCTGCAAGATTTACTTCCATTGTGCAAAAGCATTGAAAAAATTAACATTAAACTTTTTTTGACAAATGAACACTAAAACCTGTATGTTTGTATTTCTGATTAAAAAAAACCATTTTGTACAATGTGTAATTGTTTATATTTTTATTAATTTGAATAAGGGGGTTGACATTTTTTAAATGTTGACATTTGCCATTGGACTTTTCTTGATCTTTGCATTAAAACTCCACAAAAAATAACATGGGGATAGGGTCTTTAAAAATTGTCATATCCCTAGTGAACAATTTCATAAAAGTTTATGAAAATTCAAAAATATGTAAGAATCCGAAGGCTTGTTTTCTCATTAGGGGCAATTGATTCAAACAAAATACAATTTATGTGAAAGCCATAAAAGCAATTAATTAAAAAACTAGTTTATTCAAACTATTTGAGTGAACATACTCAAATACACTTGAGAAAATCAAAAAAGTATGTAACGATCTTGGGCTCATTTTTCCCATTTAGGGCAATTAGGTCAAAAGCAACAAAATCTCTGTGGAAACCATAAAAAATGTTTTAGTTGAAAAACAAGAGGTTTCTTAATCTTGAAAACATTTCGTAGCGTTTATATGTTCCTGAAAGTAAAATGTCAATAATCAATATGATTATCTTTAAAAAAGTATAATAGATTTATCTTTATTTACATTTAAATAGTGGGATCTGAAACAACAATCAACTGCCTTCAGTATATTGCTAGGATTCAGCCATTGATACAAATATTCTTTAATAGATTCAGAATAATAATACAGTGCATTTTAAAACAAAATGTTAAATCTATTGCCTAAAAAAGAAGCAAACATATACTTGTCTTCATCTTTTCCAATGAGAAAAGAATTGAAATATCGTGCCACACCAGGTTCATTACTTTCTCGTTTGTGGAATGCTTTACATGCAGTACATATCAGTCTTGCAGCCCCAGAATCAAAAGTTTTATATGCGAAAGTGTTTTTGTGAGCATCACTCAGAGCAACCTTTTCGAATAAATTTGAAAAAATCTGAAAGTTTTTATAATACCTTAATACTTTTTTGTTCCATCTCCATGTAAACAGTTTTCTGTATCTTTCTCAATATTATCTAACATTACCTCTAATACTTGAAGCTGTGCAAGAATTGAAGCTTCTGACATAAATCTAGATCTTGCACCTACTAAGAGGAGTTTTGTAATACCTTTTTTTTCAAGTTTCTATAAAACAATATTAATAACATTTTCGACCTTATTCATATTGACTTTTAATGATAACTTATCAAATACCATTTGAATAACGTTCTCTTTCAAATCTTACTATTTCCTGATCTTCCAACTATTCCCAAAGAACATTTAAGTAAGTATTTTTTTTGTTTTATGATTCAACTTTTGGACTAAGTTCTTTAGCTTCTGACTTTATAAAAGTGAGACTTTTGATTGAAGAAGAGGAAATTGTTTAATATGTTTCATTTAAATTATTTTTCACTCAGCTTTCTTTTATTATTCACTCAATTTCTTTTTAAGATTTCTTTTTTCTTAACATGACATTAACTTTTGTATTACTATTTTCTAGCATTTGATTAAGGTTATTGAATTTCATTTCAAAAGTTTGAGATTGTTTTTCAAACTGCTCTTTTAATGCAACAATTTCTTTTTCTTGTTTTTTCAACTTTATATCTTGATAAACAATCTTCTTGTTTGAATTTTGTTTGTTTTATTCTTTAGTTCAATGCGGTAAATTATTTTTCTAGGAGTCAACAGGGTTTTGTTCGTTGAAGTATATAGCGCTATACTGGATTGCTTGTCTTTTAAATTCATATTTCTCTCCATTGCTGGTTTTTACAGCTAATTAAAGTTTTTTATTTTCACTTTCAAGACCGGTAACAGTTGTTCTCAGAAACTTTTTAAAATTGTTAATATTTTCAACTTTGTGCTCTAGATTTTTACTTTTGATTTTGAGATAATGAAGGTCTTTTATAAGACCTACATTATCTCAAAATCATAGGTTTGCTCTTACTAACAATAGACTTAGGTATAAAGCGAGGGGCTGGCAAATAGATTTGCCTAATAGCCTGCTTCTTCAGCTATTCGTCTGCAATATTTTAGGAAACTTTCGCAGCTGCTTCGAGTATCTTTATGGAGACATCCAGCGCCAGTACCCTTTTGGGCTATAATATACTGAAGATAGTCTCTTCTCCATTGAGAGCAGAGAATAGTCAAATGAGACTCTAACTTGAAGTGGTGCAGTGCTGATTTTAAGCCACCTTCAGAGTTAGGTAATCATATAGCCCTCAATCAGGAGTCACACTAAGGAAAAAATAGACGCGCATAGATTGCATAAACAGACTAAACACTCTTGCTACCTCACGATAGGCTGTAAGTGGCGTTCATAAGCCCTCGCAAGGGAGCTGAATTCATCAAACCACGCTAATTGTCATAGTCAAAGCTATCACCGCTTGTGCAACAATGGTTTTAATCAAAGCAATTGCAGTTACCGCTATCGCAGCTATCATTACCACTGTTGCAGGATGTGGAAGCGTCATTTCTCAATTATTTATTATTTAATTTGCTCTTCTGCTCCTTGTTATGCTTGCGAACCAGATCACTGCTCTTGCAAGCATTAAACAAACCCGGGCTAGCACCAGTCTCAGCAAGATGTCTGCGAAACAGATGCAGCTCGTTAGTGCAGGTGTGCACGTTATCATTACGAGAAACCAGCGCCTCACAACAGCTCTGATTTTACCTTTACCCAATTCAACATAAACATCAAGGTCTAAGTCTGTCTTCTTCTTCATGTAAACAATTATTCTAATAGATTGATGAGAAATTATTGTCTACAGACCTGGCGGTTTTCCCTTTGCGGAGGTATGGGACGTACTTAACTATGCCATCAGCTTGAACAATTGTACCCAGACGTTTTTTCAACTGGCCACGCTTTAATCATTGTAGTCGAGCGACATATTGGTCAAACTCCTCTCAATTCGCATAGATCAGTTCTAACAGTTCACTTGTCGGGGACTTTTGAGATTTTCTCCGAAAGACATTGTCACGTACACTGCAAGTTATCTCACTATACTTAGTGAAAAATTTTTTCTTTAAATACAAATTAATCTTAAGGATTGATGGAGGCGCCCTCGCAAGTTCGAAGCTCCAAGAGGATTGTCTCACAAACATCCATAAGATCTTAGAGAGTCTCATGAAGTATGGGATAGTGTCTATAGCTGAGATGACTCTTAACAGCGCGGTAAACCTCTTCAGATTCCTTTATAGCGGCTTTCCTCACTTAAGTTAACAGAATTTTTCATTGCCAGAAAGTTGCTGGATTATCATGAGCTAGCGCTAAAGGGGGCAGCGTCTCATTTAATGCTGAACCAATGTTTCTCTTGGCTCGGAATCAGATATCGACCTGGGACAAGGGCGAAATTAAGAGTACTATTGGCGTTCGATAAAATGATCTGGTACGTGTTGGTACCAAAGTTTTTTGGGCCTAATGCATAAGCTTTCAGAGCGTTTACAAACTAAGTCTAAGCATACAAGGAGCTCCTTGAAGAGCGGAGATGCTCCCACAAACCGTAAGCTGAGCTGACAAGTTATACACGCCTGCTTGTGATACGTGAGTTTAACGTAGTCTATTGACAATATCACAATAGTTAAGGGGCTTGCCAGGGTGTAGAAAAATTTTTCATCAAAACTTGAGCTGGGGTAAATGCACTTCATGCCAATTTATAAACCATCACTACCGTTGCTGGGATGTCAGTAAACTCCATTGTTCCTATGGAGTCTTCTCTCGGTACGGACTTTGACGCGTCACAAAAATTGCAAGTAACAATACCGCCTGGGACAAGCCCCCCAGGAAAACTTGTATCTCCCATAACTATTATTATGTAATCCTTCTTTTTTCTAACTGCTATTGATATGGCACGGCGTCGGTTAAACTCTTCTACTGCTGCAATCATGAGTCCTGCAGCAGCGACTAGAGCAAGCCAGAGAGTCTCGGCAAGAAAATGAAAATAGAATTCAGTACGCCGGGAAATGCGTCAGCAGCCTTATCTGCAAACCAGTGCAGTATGTCTTTAAGCCTGTCCATTTCTCCTTTTTCTCTCGGTTCAGGTCCTGAAAGCTTTGAATCAGGCCCGGGTGATGCTATAGCTGGAAGGTTTAGTGCTACTTTACCTAGACTAGTAACTAACCAGCCTAATGCTGCGGCGACAGCCATCAGCACCGCGCCCATTTTGATCCCCTGTTCGCAGAATATTGCTCTTATTTTTTGACTTAATGTGAATGTCTTACCCGTTTCTCTTGTTTTCTCTCGGATTAGGTCGAATATCTGCTAGAACTAGCTTTTCAATCCTTTATTTAAATCTCTATCCAAGCTTCTGCGCCCGCGTATTTTTTTTTGGCTTATTCTAGATTTATTTTTTCCTGTTCAATGTTGCCGAACCACTCTCCAACATCTTCCTCATTGATCATCTGGATTTTTCGCTCAATCTACTTTATTTCCTTTCCAGCTACGTTTTTTTTAATATTCTCATTATCAGTAAGCTGCCTAATGTTCTTCACTTTTTTCGACGCTTTCCCTATGGGATCAGCCTTAATCCCCACTTCACGGAGTGATTCGTTCATTTTATTAAGAGTGACAGGGAATATATCCAAGTTTTCAGTTTTATTAGATTGATTTTAGATTCCGACAACTGTTTTATACAACTCAATATGTTCTTTATCCAACTCGTTTAGTATACCAGGGGTCAACATTTTATAATTTTCTTTGATTGCTTCAATACCAAGGGTGGCCTTCTCTTCATTTTCAATGTTATTTAATTTATAGAATCTGAATTTCCCCCCAGTTGTTCTATTTCGATATGCGACAACAACATAACTTATATTGCCATCCAAAAGATCCTTGCGTTCAAGTCCAAATATTAGTGAACCATTTAGTAGAGTACTTTATCACAAATTCTCTTTTCACTGTTTCAGACTAACAGATTTTTTGGGGTAGTTCTCATTTCGCTTTTTCATAGCCTAACAGAATTATTCCACACATCCTTTGTTCTATCTTCTCCAGTTTTATTTGATATTAGAGGTTCAGTAGAAATATCCGGTATTGTGACAATAGCTCGTTTGCAAATCCTTCGGGTTAGACGTTACTGATTCGATTCAATTTTCTAAGTAAGGATATGATTGTGGTGACTGGCACCGTGCGCTTGGTCTGTGATAATACAATCACTACAGGGGTCTGACCTTACAGCTTCTTTCGTAAGCAATCTTGATCGGGCTACAGTAGAAAAGATGAGTATAAGGATGCGGGGCCCATAACTTCAGAGCGCTATGTCCTATGGAGACGGCTGGGCACTGCGTGATCTATTCTTGCTTTCATCTTAGCGTACCTCACCTGATCGTTTGATGGAAGGATTTGATTATCAACCAGCTCCTGGTAATCTAACCCTGATCAGGTCTGGTTCATCCTTATCTGTCACAACTGTGGCTAATGCTTGTTTAGCTAACTGTTATGGTGAGAATCCATCAAAGTTCAGTACACCTCTCGATTTTCAGAAAGTAACTGGTAGAGGTCTTACCCACCTTTCGTGCTTCGGAGACCATCTGTAGTAGGATATCGTGTTCAGTTATTGATCTCAGGTGATCAAATCAACTGACACTGGTACCGCTGTTAACAATAGTCTCAATAATATCGCTCTCGAGTTTTAGACTGTCTCCTCCTCCTATATATCGCAAAAGGTCACTTTGCTTTGACTTACTAAAAAGTTATTCGTCATAAAAGGGCTAATATAAGCTGGTTGTTTGATGATAATATACCTTGCAAAAGTTTGAAATATGTTGTTATTGCCTGCTCAAGCTCTCTTGCTTTCGTAAGCCAACTAAAAAAGGCTCAGCTAAAGAGAGGAGGAGCTACATGCTATACTCAAATGGTTTGAACCCCCACTGAATGTATGAAGAAACTTGGCGATACCTTACTGGAACAAATCGCATAGTCTCCCTTGAGACAAACATAGTTTCCGGTGAGCTGAACATTCAAATTACATTGTGCGCAGGTATACGTCAGGTCCTCGCTATTGAGTTCCGTAGCACTAGTGATCAGCATCTGCATGATTCAGGCTTAAGACTGAGAAACAACGGGAATGGAGTACCCACAAATATAACTCGCACAACATCTGTAACCTTGTCTGTTAATGTTAACGTATTCATTGAGCTAGATGCTATTGCGATGTTCGAAAGTGGTCGCTTCATTGATCTCCAACTTCAAATAACACCATCAACTTTGAAGATAGCTGCGACAGAAGAAGTACCAAGTGCCCAGCCTAAGCAGGGTTGATACTAAGTTGGTACTCTGTTGGTACTATTTTACATACTCCTAGTGCCGAGCACTTTTTGGTTCAGAGCGTCGAATAATGATTGAAAAAAAACCTTACCAAGTCATAGGTTTGAGCTCACAGCCATTTAGTTTACCTCAGATAACTTGATGAGACTATCAAAGAATCAATACCGAAAAATCAGTTCCACGGTCTTCTTGCTCTACTGCAACGTCAATTGAAAAGCGATAATTTGAGATCTGACTTCAAGGCTAGTGGAATATTTTCTTCGATAAAGAAATGGTTATGAAGCGTTTGCCACAGGTTAACAAAGACATTTAAGGAAGTACCGGTAGTACTGTTGAGGAAGTATTCAATGAAGCTATTGCAGGTCTATTAGTGAAACATCGTGGACAGGACGGAAAAACAAAGTGCACCAGAGGAAAAAAGATTACATCTGGCAAAGTGATAACACCGCAAGATCTGGTGAATAACACAACTCCTACCACATCAAAGAATAAAAATAACACCAAGAATAACAAGAAAAGGGAAAGAGTTGAACAAGTGTCATGATCTTCAGATGGCGATGATGACCTACTAAAAAATGACTTTAAATGACTTTTGCACAATAACAGGAAGCCAGTTGCAAAATTTTTTGCTCATTTAAATATTTTTTTGATGTTTCTCAAAGTATTTAAGGACTGATGATTTTTTAAAACTCCAAAAAGTGACCAATATTACCCCATAGCAGGAGTATAATTGATCAAACATGATAAAAACCAGGGGTAACATTGCTCACTTTTCGGCGTTTAAAAATAAATATTTGTATTAAAAAATTAAAAAAATGAATATAGAGGCCTATAGCCAAGACCTATAATGCTATTACCACAAGAGAAACTGTAAAAAAATTAATAAGATTCAGGGATGTTTAAGAAAATTTGCTGAAACAGACCAAAGTTACCCCAGTTGACGGTACTCTTTTATTTGCACAAACCTCAAATCCAAAACAGAATATGCTTAGAAATTTCGATTAAGGCATTGGGAAACATTCTTTTTTTATTTTTAAGCTATAGCTAAAAAAGATAGTTTCAATTATTTTTTCCAAATTTTTTTTTCCCACAATTTTCTAATTCTACAAAGTTATACTTTTTTCATTTGACCTCCTCATTGTATCAAAGCTTTTAAACTCCTAAATAAATTATATTTCATGAAAAAATAGAACATAGATACTCACTTCTAAAAGAATTATTCTGACACTGATACTTTAACCGGTTCTCTCAAAGACAAAAACATGGAATACTTTTTTATTTTAAAATTTGTTTATTTAAAAAACAGGTAGAAGAGACAAAATCAAATATTTTTAATTTATCATATTACAGTTCAGAAACATTAATACTTCATCATGAGCTCCTGTTAAGCTATTTCTCTTTGCAGTATATACATTTCCACCAATACTAAAAAGTCTTCCACTCTCCACAGAAGACGGTGGGCAGTTTAAACTCTTTAAAGCAAGCTTTGCTAATAGTGACATTTTGGTTTTCTGTGATTTCCACCGCAACAAAAGATTGTTTTCTTTGTCAATAAGTTCTTCATTTGAGTAGAGTTGAATTTCGTTTAATAAAGTTTCATTTGAAATTAAAGTTTGTGGTTGACTGATTGGTTTAGAATTAAATCCTACAAGTTCTTCAAAGCAATTGTCAAAACCTATTTCTTCTATATCTTTGTATTCATTTAGTACTGTACCATTATTTATATATTCTGAGTTAATTTTTTCAATGTCACAAGCTGCAGACCGATCATTTTCTGTAACTTTGATGTTTTTATATTTTCATGGGTTTTAACAAGTTGAATGGTTATGTTATCAATACTTGTTTTAGCAGCTGAGAAGGTGTGTTCATTTTTGAACATTTTTAATCTAAATCTGGGATCAACAAATGTTGACAAGATGATATTATAGTTATTAGTATATTGTTTGAATCTATTCTCCATTGAATTAGTAAAATCAGTTGTCATCAATTCAAGCTTTATTAATGAAATGTTTTAAAATCTATATCTGTGGTACAATATCTGAGACAATAGAATTTCTTTCACTCAAGCGAACTGTTGTTTTGTGGAAATTTTATTAGCAAAGCACAAAACTGTCCAATAATCATCCATTTGTTTGCATTTAATGAAGGAAGCTTACCATTTTCAAGTGCATATGGTTAGTGGTTTCCTTTGTTTATAAATTCATTCTAACATATGATAGGTACTATTCCACCTTGTTGAAACATTTTGAATAAGTTTGTGCTTAGGAACATTGTTTGCTTCTTATAGAGCTTTAAGTTTAGGGCAGGCTTGGGGAGAATGACTGAAATGCCCAATAATTGAATGGCAGTTTGCAATGACATTCTTGACTACTGTTTGTTCAAAAATACACTCATTAATTACTAGTTGCAGCGTGTGTAAAAAACAAGGCATACTAACATATAGGCTATCTTTAATAGCCTTAACAATTTTTGTACCATTATCTCTAGCTATAGGTACGTGGACTGATTTTTAAGCCCTTCAATACAGTATTTTAAAGGTGAAAAAATTATTAAAAACGAACAATTTAAAAAAAAGTTATGACGTTTTTAGTAGCAAATTTTCGATATATGGATTTATTGAAGAAATTGGTTCCAAAAAAATTTTTTTTTTCACTGAAATTGTTATAACTTTTTCAAATCTTATCCAAATGCCTAAACCTTGGTATCAAAAGATAGATGTAAGAGTAGGCTACAAGTTCACATAACTCTATAGATAGAAGGGGTGTATAGAGGGCCAGAGGGGGGAACTGGAACACCATCGTAACCTCAAAAAATACAAGTTTTTCACTCGAAAGAGTGTTTTTCTGATAAAATATGTTATCTTTATACACAAAAAGTTAATCTAATTTGCTTCCATTCCATTTCCAAATATTAGTGGTCTTTTTTAGATTAAAGGGTGGACGTCTTTGTTATGTTTTAACACCCTCGTAGTGAAATGTTACATTCTTAAACATATTTAAACCTAAAAAACACTGATTATATTTTGTGTTAAAAAGTTTAAATTATATTTTCTTACTTTACATCATATACAAGTGGTGTATAAATTGACATAAGGGCGGGGCATGTGCCACGCTTAACGCCCCCCCGCCCCGCACTAAAAAACTTGCAGTACTCTTTTTGCAAGCTACACAACTTGCTGTACCATATTTGCAAGCTACAAAACTTGCGGTACTCTTTTTGCAAGCTACACAACTTGCTGTACCATATTTGCAAGCTACAAAACTTGCGGTACTCTTTTTGCAAGCTACACAACTTGCTGTACCATATTTGCAAGCTACAAAACTTGCGGTACTCTTTTTGCAAGCTACACAACTTGCTGTACCATATTTGCAAGCTACAAAACTTGCGGTACTCTGTCGGTAATTCTTAAATATACAAAAAAGAAAAATATTTTATATAATACATTATATATATATATATATATATATATGTATATATATATATATAATTTTATTACTTGGTTTTATTAACTTTCTGTTATTGCTGATATGTTTTAACTTTTAATGAATATCTTGTTTTAAAATTATTATGTTTTCATTATTAACTTTTATTGATTATTATTATGTTATGATTATTATCTATTATTTTACTTATCTGTATACTTGAAATTATCAATATTAAAAATAAAATAGCATATCAATAACTTTTATATTCCATTTAGGAAAATATTAATTCACCTGTTATAACATCAGCAGCAAGCTGTATTTTTTTCATCTTATATTCAGCAGCTTCCATATCTGTCTCATCTTTTTTCCAGTAAGAAATAGTGTAAATTCTGTCATGTAATCCCTTGTTTACCTTTTCAACTCTACCATCATAAATGACAGGTTTGGAATTGTCAGCATCATACCACTCATGACCAAGTTTTCTGCCTACAATTCTCTCCGACATAACATCATCTAAATCTTCAAGTTGCTTTGCAGATAAGTGTTTATATTTATGCATCATTTCACTGGTAGTTAAAATACAGAGCTCACGCTCTAACTTTCTTTTTTGTTTTTCGTCTATTTTTTGACGTTTACAACCCAGTCTACCAGTAATCTCTGCTCGAATTTCATTATGTAGTAGTCGTGTTTTCATTCTTTTTTTACGTGCTATGCAAATAGACCACTTAACTACCTTTTCTCTAGACAATTCGTCCAGATTATCAAGATAATCGATCGTCCTATTCTTTTTGGATCTTAATTTGCTAGATATATAACAAATTGTTGCATTAGGGCATCGTCCTTTGGCATCACTAAACATACCCATTAATTCTTCGCTGTCTGTATTGTGAAGCCTTGCACTCGCTGTCTCCTTTTTGAGTGCTGCTGTAATAGAAAGGGAGAAATATTTTTTATATTGACAAGTCAAGACTTCCTCAACTGCATTAAGACAAGCTGAAGTCATTTTTACAAGTTGGTCATCAATGGGGCATAAAGTTGTAATAGGTTGTAAAATATTTGGGGCAAGCTTTGTTCCAAAAAAATCAATTTTTCTCCAAAATAGTGCAGCTGGATCAGACTTGCAATTAGTAACTTCTTTTAGAACATCTTTTACTACCTGGACACCAGTGACATGATCAAAACTTGCATCATCAGCTGATACATAAAACTTAGTCATCCATGGTCCACTGAGAAGTTTACTAAATAGTGCCAGCACTCCCATTTGTTTTATAGCAGTTGTATTAAAAAATGCTTCTCGCAGAATTGGTAGCAAACTGAAACATTTTATTGTTCCAGTGGTCATGTAAAGTAGAAAAGCAGTATAGTGTTTCATAAAAATGAAACAAGTGTGGAAAAGAATGTGTAGACGGTTTCCACGATACCGTGGAATAATACCTCGTGGTAGTTGGTTATTGTCTAAAAAATTTACAAAGCCTTGTGGATCACCTTTGCCATCTTTAAACCTCATCTTGTTCATTGCTAATACAATTTTGACTGCCATACAATCGTTTCCAAACAACTTGCAAGGTTCAAGTTCTAGAGATTTCAAACCTTCGCGACATGAAATGGCAATAGTCTCTAGGGGGTGCAAATGACAATTTAGCTCATTCAAATTCTTCTCCCAGGTATTACAAATTTTGGAAATGGTTAGATGGTTAACTGCTACTCTGTCAGACATTGTGTTGGATATATTTGATATGATTGTACTACGACATTCGTTAAAGGGAAGCGAGTGAAAATTTGAATAAATAAAAGCTAAATGATCAACTGCACCACAAATATGGTTTTCATAATCAATAGCTGTTCCACCTGGTAATTGATCCAGCGCAATGACCTGACAGTTGTTTTTAGAAGTCAGATGAACAGTGTTGATATGAACACCTTCTTGTGTTGTTGCATCAAACCCAAGAGTAAGATGAGAATTACTCATAGCCCATTCTGCTGCTTGCAGTTCTGCTATACAGCCAAGCTCACGAGCCATTTGCTCAATAGTACAACGATGAGGAATATCCGTAAACTTAACACCCAAATATTGTCCAATTTTTGAAATTAGGAATTGAATGTTACCTGTTGGAACATTAGCTAATAACATGCTATAAATTATAATCCTCATTTTTAAAGGGTAACTCTTATCATCTTCTGACATATTAACATTTGGCATTTTCCCCTCTTTTATCTGCAACATTTCATTTTCTAATTGAGCAATAAACATTTTATTAGCCTTACCATCAGTATTATGTGTTACTTTTATTTGCATTAAGTTTTGTTTTTCTTTTGCTTTCAACTCCTTTGCTTTCGCTTTAAGATTGCGAATTAACCTACTGTAATGATATGTTTTAATTTGTTTTTTTAGGTCTCTAACTTCTGCCCTCAAAGTTTTAATAATATCTTCTTTTCTTTTGATATTTCTCTTAAATGTTTTTAACTTATATTGCAAGCTATTATATTTAGATCGAACTTTATTTATTTTTATCCTGTGTTCTTTAGTTGAGCTAGCCAATTTAGAAGATAAATAAGATAACCTAGATCTGAATTTGGCTTTCTTTGGGGTTACTTCTTCTCTATATGCATGCTCTCTGTTTTCATTTTCTAAGCAACTTACGAGCGAAAAAGGCTCGCTATTAACTAATGGTAAAGTATCAATATGTTTATTTGCTGACAGCACAGAAGACCCAGAAACAGTAATCAATGAAGTACTTTGATTAAGATGCATTCCTTGCATCATTGGCACGTTTGATGGATGGTATACAAAGGGCCGATTACAAAAACTCATGAATTTTGAACGATCCCTTACATAATGGTTAGTCCATTTTTTTGCAATGTTGATCGCATAGTGAAGTCGACGTTTACTAGTTTTTAAGTTAAATAACTCATTGACTTGTTTAAGAGTATGAATAATTGACTCACCGTTATTAGTGAAAGAGAGGAATATATGTCCATTTTGACATTGTGTGTGTATTTCGTTTTGCAAAGTGAAGTTCAGAGATAAATCTTTTTTCACTACATCCGAAAACACAATTTTTGTACCCATAATACCTCTTAAAAGTATATATAAAGAGTTAATATATTATAGTTTCAATTAAATTTGCCTAAACAAACAAATAATAAATAATAAACAAATAATATATAATAACTTGTTAAAAATTAATAGCATTATAAATAATGTAAAAAAATAACAAATTAAACCTAAAAAATCTCAAATAATTTAAAAATCTCACACATACCTTCTATAAATAAGTAACGGTTACAAGAAACTAGTATTTCAACCTCAATAATTCAAATATAATTTTTAGGAACTGAAAACATAAGGTGAATACTTTTAGGAACTGTAAACATAAGGTAAACAAATGTAAAATCAAATAACTATTAATAAAGTCAACCAAACAATTTAAATAAACTAAAACAAGAAAAGTAAATAAGTATGTAAAATACTCTTCACATTTATTTTTTCACATTGCATTGAACTTAAAGTTTTATGTATTCTAAAAACTTAATTAAAAAAAGTTAATTTCCGGTTTCTTAATTTATTCTAATTTATTAAAGTTTCTTGCCTTCATAAAAAAAAGTTTATTTAAAAAAAAAAAAAGTTTATTTAAAAAAAAAAGTTTATTAAAAAGCAATTATGAATAACTCTTTTCACTTTAAAAATCTTCTTAGTTTTTAGAATAAATGTTTTAAGTAAAATGTAAATTTTATCGTTAGTGTTGGGGATTATTACAATTATTAGGTGGTGCCTAATAATTGTAATAATCACCATGGACCACAAGGCTGCCACCATTCCATCTTCTGCCTTGACCTCGGCTACCACGACCTCGACCACCTCCCCTTCTGCTGCGGCTCCCAGCACCCTTGTTAGGAGGATAAGAGGACCATTGAAAGGAGTCTTTGTCCTTTCCTCCTAACTCGACCCATCGCTTAAACGATCGATTGCTAGTGGGTCCAGGATGCTGGGACCTATACAATAGGTAGTCTTGATATGTTAGCCCTTAATGACAATGATTAGTAAATAGATTAGTACTTAATAGCATTATGTAAAATTTAATTTAAAACAATTAATTGTAAAAGTGATAGGCTGAATAAATAAAATGAACAACATATTAATCAATGATAGCTTTAAAAATGTTAATGAGATTGGTCATTTCATTCTACTGCACTTTGAGGGATAACACAATACTAATGCATTACATATATAAATAGAAACATAAATTAGATAATCATTCAGAAACATTTCTAAATAATAAATTTACCAGCAGAGGGTTGTGCACATGTAACTTAAGATAAAAAAAGTTTTTATAAAAATTTGCAATTGATATGAAAGGTGTGTACATGTTTGCAAATAATAGTTTTTAAACTTACTGGTCGTAGTAGCCAATGAAGATGTAACTAAAGGTTATCAAAGTTGTAGTTAAAAAAAAATACTCTAATTGCCAAGATATGCATAAACATATTGAAAGGTAAAAAATTGTACACATACCACTTATAGCAGTTGTAGAAGGAACTAAGTTTAAAAATTATATAATAAAAAATTTATATTGCAATCGTCAAAAATATATACACATATTAAAAAGTAATAGTTATTAAACTTACCATTTGTTGAAGACGAGGATGTAACTAAAATTCAAAATTTGTAATAAAAAATAAATATTTCAAAATAATGACTTTCAAATTGGTATTCTTTGAAATCTATTCACAGATTAAAAACTAATTCAATAATCATTAACATATACAAACTAATACAAACTTACCAGCAGTAGGCCGTGTAGATTCGACTAAAAATGTTAAAAAAATTTTACACAATATAATTTGAAATTGTCAACATTAAGTTACAAATGTAACAATCGTTAAAGCTGTTCTGCTTAAGGTACAACAACTATACTAAAAAAATGAAAATAAACAATGAAAATATAACTTTTCAAATATAAAGACATTATTTTTATAAGCAACAAGCTAAAATTAGGAATGGTTATAAACTTATGTAAACAATAAACACAGATAAAGATAAGTATACAATAAGTAAAGAACATTAACTTAAGTTTTTTAAGTGTTTCTATATATAGGAAGATATTTTAAATGTTTTATTAATATTTACTTAATTTTAACTATTTTCTCTTTGTGATTATGTAAATGTTTTTTTAATTAATAAACCCAATATTTATGTGACTTATACTTACGAAATCTTAAAAAATCCACAAAAAGTTGGGTAGGATCTAAACAAGAAATAAATGTTAGACATGCTTGTATAATAATTTAAACACTAATCCACAGATAAAGAAGTATATAATCCAAATATGATAAAAGACAATAACAATGATTATCATTAAATGATATGTTTTATAATAAACCACATATGAATAAGTATATTACATACTTCATTAGATTAATCTTAACAAAAAACTTCTTAATGTTTTTAAAATATTAAATGTTAGTGTTTTAAAATATTAAAGCTGTTCCTATTGAATGCCAACAGTTTTAATCTGAAACATTAATCTTTTTTTATATGTTACATAAAAAACAATTAAGGTTTTACATTTATCATTATTTTTGGATATGAGAAAAAAAAATTGAACTTACTATCTGTTAGTGAAGCCACAAGATTTTTGTTGGCATTGTCCATATTTAATTAAATCTAATAATATAAATCAAAATAATTCAAAATAAGATTTTCATTTGAATCCCCCCGCCCCTTATCCAGATTTCGGCCCCCACCCGGATTTCGCTTAAAAAAAATAATAACAGAAAAACCGAAATTAGGTACCTTAAGTCCAACACTAATTAGAGTAATTTCTAATCCTTATTTTTCGTTGAAGTTTGGCATGTTCATAGAAAATGCATAAAGCAAACTATTTTAACAATAAAAAAAGCGGACTTTACATTTCTTCGACTACAAGTCCAAGTGACAACATCAACCAAATTTTCATGCAAAATTCTCAGCAAAATACTCCATAAAAAAGTATGGTAGCGATACACAATAATGATATAAAAAACAAGCCTAACCTTTCTTTTTTTCAAAAGTTGTCAAGGTTTATATATGTTTCTAAAAAGAACCACCTCAAAAAACCGTTTGCCTAGAGCTACCTGAAAAAAGTGGTATACTTGGTAAAACACAAATTAAACTAATTGCTAATCCTCATTATTCGTTGAAATTTGGCATGTGCGTAGAAAATACATGAAAGAAACTATTTTAATAATAAAAAAAGCGGACTTTAAATTCTTCGACCCCAAATTCAAGAGAGAACATCAGCCTAATATTTAGGAGCAAAATATCACATAAAAAAGTTTAGTAACCATAATAAAAGTTTTAAAAAAGTGAAGATTAGTCTTTCTTCTTTCCAAAAAGTATCTATGTGTATATATGTTTCTAAAAAGAAACTCCACAAAACTTCGTCTGCCTCACGCTGCCTCAAGAAAAAGTTAAAAAATTGAGAGCCAAAATTTTAGCATAAAAATCGGTTCCGTAATTCGCTATTTCCGCGTACCTACTAGCTATTAAATGAATTTTTGAAGGTGATATTTTAAATTCAGCCATAATATCTTCAGTCAATTCAGCAATATTTGCTGCTGTATGCCTCTCAGGAAATGGAGCTACTCTAAGTACAACAGTTTTCTGATTAAATGCATTGTCTAAACAGTGACCTGTCAGGCTGATGAAGCTTTCATTTGAACTACTGGTCCATATATCAGTAGTAAAGCTTATGAATTCAGCAACTGAGTAAACATGGACAGCCATTTTTAATATAAAGTATAAAATAGTTTCATGAACTGAGTAAACACGGACAGCCATTTTTAATGTATAATTTTTAATATTTTACATACTCTAATGAAACAATGCAACTTTTTTAACGTCTAATTTCATTCCCTAACGAACGCTTTTAAACCATGCATTACGCATGCGCAGAACTATTTGTTCACTTTTTTAACGACGAACTTTTTTAACGCAACACCGGTGTCACGTTAAATAAGTAGCCCGTTAAAAAAGTAGATAAAATGTTGTATCTGCGCATGCGTTAATTTACGGATATAACGCCTATAGGCGTTAAATAAGTATCCCGTTAAAAAAGTGGAAAAAATGAGCAATCTGGACAAAATTTTTAACACCAAACGTAATTTTAAACTTAATTTTAAATTTTAAGTTAAGATTAAGTTAAAGTTTTATAATATCCTTATTGAAATATATATGACTTTAAAAATAATCTTATAAGAACTTAATATTTGCAAACATATTTAGCGTAACAATACGATAAATGAAAATTCCTAAATTAGGAGCGCCGCACTTCCCTTGATTAACGATCTTATATTGCATTGTATCTTATGTTTATAGATTGTGATATAAATGTTACAATGAGTTTGTATTTTGATACCTGGCGTGCACCCCACACGGTGTTTCCTGGATAAGTAATGTTATCTGTTAATGTAATAGTATTTCTAAGAGTTATTTTAATTTAAAAAATTTTTAAAAAAGCAGCTTAATCTATAAATTTTCTGCTGATAAAAAGTTTCATATAAGTGTAATAAATTTAATGACTATAACACTTAATAAAATTAGGAATCTATTTCTGATCTGAAAAACGAGTTAAGGGTTTGAAATTTAACGACTTCTAGGTTTTGATCTAAATATGATCTCAAACCTTCCATAACGTTACAATTAAAAACCAGCATTATCCAAATTAAACCATCCAAACACACTTAGATGGGATAATGTGTAAGCGATTAAAACATGTAGAAGATTACAATTACGTGGAAACAAAATGAGAAATGTAAAAAAAAAGGACATGATAACATTAAATTGTTAAAAGTTTATTTTCCAAAATAAATTTACATTCAACTTTGTATTGTTATTAAACTTGTGTCCATCTAAATATACCTCTCCTAGATTGTCAGTTGTTTGCCTTCTCAAATAAACAACAGGGATCGAAGTTTACCTATCAAATATACTTTTAACATAAGCGATGGAATCTTTTTCTTTAATTACTCCTAGCCATAGGAGCTTAAGTTGTCGTACCTAAAACTCAAAAAAAAACTCAAAAAAAAAAAAAAAAAAAAAAGAAGAAGAAAGTTTTCAATATAATTATAATCAGAATTATTTACCAGATAATTATAATAAATTGACAGATGAAACAAACAAAAAAGACAATTATGTTTAAATTTAAAAAAGTACTTGTAACCTGAAATGTAACCAGGCAATCAAAAGTGAAATATTAGAAAAATAATATTAGAAAACTATTTTTAACTTTTTTATATTTGTAATTTACATTTATTAATTATAACTTTTACTTAATAGTTAGAGTGATGATACAACTAGAATTTAAAATATAGTAACAACTTTTTTAAAATAATTAAATTATCATAACAAATCTAATTTAAAAAACTCTACAATAAACTCTAACAAAAAATTGAGTAAACTCTAGCTAGTTCACTACTTATGACTCTAGTTCTAACTCTAACTTAAAACTACTACTTGTAACTCTACTTGTTGTATCTTTACTACTTATAACTCTAATCTATAACCGAATCAATCAAAGATAAAAATAAGTTTTTGTTAAGAAAATATTTTTATGCATTTAACAAAAAGATTTCAAAAAATTTATGCTCACAAAACAAAAATTAATAAATCAAATATCTAACTTTTATTAAGGTTTTTAAAAAAAATTATTATTGCAGTGACAGAAATTATCACATTAAAATGTTAATGAGCCTACTTTTTTTACCATATGATAAAGAAATGTAAGGAAACATCTCCGTTTTTTTTCTCTTAATACACTTCAGGAAATGAGACCTTATACTATTTTTGTCCCAGATAATTAAACTTGAATCAAAACCATTGCATAAAGCAGTAGCATTTGCAATAGCATAAAGCCCACAATCATTTCCAATGTCTTGCTTTTGACATCTTATGACCTCCACATTCAAAGAAGAAATACATTCATTTATTAACAACGATCGTGCAACTCTGTGTACCAGTAATGGAACAGTGCCTTTATTAAATCTAGTAAACAGTGAATCATAATACTGAACAGAATTAGAACCATTTTCAGATGTTAAATTACTTATTAGAACCCAATGTAAATTTCTAACATTAAGTATCTGAACAAACTTTTCAGAAATAGTTTAACCATCAAAGTTTTTTGAATTAAAAATCCAAGAACTTTGAAATACACCTACTTCAGGAAACTAATGTGAAAGAAAGCTTAGTGCAATATCAATTAAAGTATCATCAAGCCAACAAGATAGATGTTTTAAAACATCTATGCACAGCTTGACTGACTGCGCTGATAATGTTGAATAAAAATTATTATCTACAGAAATTGCAGGACAAACTAATCTTTTGGATTTAGATACAGTTGCGTCAGTTAGAGAAGTTGGATGCTTTCTCTTGCTGGATTTTTTTAAAATTATTTTTAAATCATCTTTTTCAATCAATTGTTTAGTCATTTTAAGACAATAATCATGCTCTTTTAAAATAAATTGGGTGGACAATGCTTGTTTTTCTGATAAATAAGGCTTTATACATAATACAATTTACCATCTAATGTATGTAAAAATTTAGATTTAATTCCATGATAATAATTATTTATTCAATAAATTATGTTATGTTTACATACCACATAGTTTGAATTTTTTTGCATACTTTAAAAAAGATTTAAGCTCTGATTTGTAATACTTCATCCTTACATCAGAGAGATATTTTTTAACATCTTCAACAGAATAGTTATAAACAGGCATTTTTCAAATTAAATTTTTGACTTGTAAATTAGAAATTTAAGTAACTTTGAAGGTTTACCTAACGGAATAAGGCTACTTATTTAACGATAGATTTCACCTACCTAATGGAAACTTAACATCATATCTGCGCATGCTTATTGCATGCGCAGAGCTATCTGTCTACTTTTTTAACTGGCTACTTACTTAACGTGACACCGGCAATTACCATTTGCGTTTTTTAATTATAAATGGCATCTTCAAAATCAAAACAACGAAAAATCGACAAGGAATATCGTTTATTTAATGATGAATGGCATACTAAATACTTTTTTGTTGAATGTAATTCAGTGCTAGTATGTTTAATATGTAATGAATCGGTTGCAGTGTGCAAAGAATATAATTTAAGGGGGCACTATGATACAAAACATTCAAAAACTTATAATCAGTTTGTCAACGAGGTGCGGAAAGAAAGACCAATTAAATTGAAAAATAAGTTATTTGAACAACAAGATTTCTTAAAAAGGAGCAACATTGAAACAGAAAATGCTGCTATTGCAAGTTATGAAGTGAGTCTTCTTTTAGCTAAATATTGTAAACCATTCAGTGATGGGGATATTATTAAGGAATCTCTTGAAATTGTGTTCAAAAACGTTTGTCCTGAAAAATTGAAAACTTTAAACAATATCTCCCTCTCAAGACAAACAATTACACGAAGAACATGTGATATTGCTGATGATCTGAGTTTGTCATTGACTGAAAAAATAAAAGCATTTCAGTATTATTCAATAGCTATTGATGAATCAACTGATATATCACAAACTGCTCAATTAGCTATTTTTATTCGTGGTATTTTCTTGTTACTGAAGAGCTACTTTACATCTATCCTATGCAAGGCAAAACAACAGGAGAAGACATTTTTCTTGCCATGAAGAAAGTTTTTAAAAAGTTCAATTTGACTTACAACAGAATAATTTCAATTACATCAGATGGTGGCAGCTCAATGATTGGAAAAAAAATGGGTGTTGTTTCCAGACTGGTAAATGAAATGGCAGAAAACAACTTGTCATTAATTAAGCTGCATTGTATTATTCATCAGCAAAATTTAACAGCAAAAACTATGGATGTGGAAAATGTAATGTCTGTAGTAGTTAAAGCAATAAACAGCATTAAGTCTAGTGCATTAAGAAGTAGGCAGTATGAGGCTTTTCTTGCTGAAAATGACTCTGAATATGGTGGTCTGCTTTATTATACTGAGGTGAGATGGTTTTCCAGGGGTAATATGCTGAAAAGAACTTATGATTTGAGACAAAATATGTCGGATTTTTTCAAAATTATCAACAAAGATTATCCACCAGAGCTAAAAGAAAAAGAGTTTATTGAAAAATTTGCATATCTTGTAGACTTGACGCAACATTACAATATACTTAACATTGAACTCCAAGGAAAAGATCAATTAATTGTAAAAATGTACAACCTTATTCTAGCTTTCAGTTGAAATTAACTTTGTGGGAGCAGCAGTTAAGAACTGGAAATTTCAGTCATTTTCCATCTTTGGGTGAGCTGAATCCTGGAAACACAGCAAAATTTGTTACCTGTATTGCTGAATTGAAAACAAGATTTTCAAAAAGGTTTGCAGATGTTAAGAATCATGCAGACAAAATCCAATTGTTCACAGTACCATTCTTTACTGATATTGAAACTGTACCAGATAAATTCCAAATGGAGTTAATTGATCTTGTTATTTTACAAAAATCTTGACCAAAATAAGTACACCAACTTATTTAACAATGCAAAAATGATGGGTATCTTGTTTGGTAGCACATATTTGTGTGAAAGTGTTTTTTCTCGTATGAATTTTGCGAAATCCAAAACAAGATCTGTACTGACAGATACTAACTTGCAGAATACATTAAGAATCGCAACCAGTCAGTTGCCTATTGACATTAAAAATATTGTGAAAAAAAGTCAGGTTCGTGAATACCAATAAACTATTATTTGTATTATACCTAATAGCCTTGTGACCAGCATATGTTGTTAGCTAGTAAATATGTGTGTTTGAGTGTTATTCCTTTGCAAATCAATATTTTTAAATAAAACATTTTTAAAAAACTATATTATTAAATATCTCCGACCCCATTTATCAGTTGAAAAGCTAACTTTGGCCCTTATAAAAAAGTTGTGGCCACCCCTGACTTATATAACTGTTGTTTGGTGCAATGAATGTTTTGTTGTCAAAATTTCTTTTCTTTTACAGTTTATTAAATCTTATGATTGAAAATAAATACAATGAAGAAAATAAATAAATAGATGCCTTGAATTATGGAATGACCATTTTTAAATTAAAATTAAACATTTTTTTTAAAATGGTTCTACAATTCTGCAATGATGTTTCATTTGGTTGTTTTAAGGTTTTTATAATCAGAGGCAGCTTTAACCTTCATATTTAGCTTGTAAACATCGTTTTCCACAATTGTCTTTTGTAATAGTTCAAGGTACAGTAAGAGGGAGGGTGAGCAGGGATTTTGCCCTGTCCTTCACGCTAGGTGAAGCCAGTGTTGTAAATGTAGCAATATTTATTTAGGAGCTCAAGATGAAAAACTTAAAATAAAATCGTTATAACACTCTTCCACTAAAAAAAATCATTGTGTGACAAGTGTTAGATACATTCATGGCATTTGCGCAAACTAAATAACTATGCGTATTTAATAAACCATATTTAAATTTCTCCGCGTTGTTAGTTTAATTTAATATCCTAAAACTATTATTAGCTTTAGTTTAACCTTAATATAACTGTTAAAGTATATTTCATATTTTAAAAGTTCCCGTCTAAGTTTTTACAAGCACAGGATTAAAAGTTATCTTTGTAAATTTACATGCGTTTGTTTTGTCACGTTAGACTTCTAAACCAAATACTTTCCGTAAACTTAAATCAGGTTAGGATTGAAAAGAAACTTGTGTTATAACATTGTAAATTTTTTTGCAAAAATAAAATTTTGTAGTAGTATCTTAATTAACTTAAATTAAGCATTAACAAATCTCTCATTTGCTAAAATAATTAATGCACGTAAAGTAGAAAGAAGTCAAGTAAAAATTCATTTTTACACTAAAAGCGCTTTCCTCACTTCAATGGAACTTTTGAAATTTAATTTAATAAATAAAACAATAATCCTCAACTAGCTATGATTGCAATTATATTTGCCATTTACTCTTTCCGCTTGAAGAATGAGACTTTCTTAAGGAATTAAGAAGTCAAAATATTTTAATTATATTTCGTATTTCATAAGATATACATTTTGATGCCATGTGACCAGTTCAAAAGTTTACTAATCTGATTTTTCAATGTGAATTATTCAAAACAGCGAATGTTATAATTATAATAACATATGATAAAACTCCAATAAAAGTGGCAAGAAAAGCCAATCTTTTAGCAGCAAGTGAGTCTTTCAGCGCTTTATTAGTATCACCATTTATGATTGCTGAATCAACCTAAAAAAGTAAATGCAATAGCAAAATTGCTTTTTTTTTTTTTTTAAATAGAAATCAACATCTTCAATTGATTAATCAGTGATAACCCTAATGCAAATTTATATTGCGGGTTTAGATTTTGAAAATATTATGAGAAAATATTGCGCTTTGAATTGAGATACTACCGTAGCACTTTTATTATTGTTAAATTATTCATTTATATATGATGAATAAGGTACCAGTCATGTCCGCGTTTTTCTTTTAGCTAACTTTTTACGTTGAGGTAAGAGACGGTTTTTTTTAACCAACGTTTTTCATTATGTTAATGAATAGATGGACTAGTTTGCCTTTTTAGAGTTAATCTATTTTAACATTACCGTTGCAATTTGCAGTGATCTATTTGTAATTAACACAACAGCTTTAATAGCAAACAAGCAATTTATTTTTTTCAGAACAGCGTTTAAAAACTTAACAAAATGACATGTAACTCAATAGCCAATAGCAAAAACTTACCTTTTAATCATTTACCATTCCACTATCTTAGAATATCGAAAGTTTTTAATGAATAGACCGAATAACTCATTTTAAACATTTGGTTTATTTACTAACAACCTTCAACAGTCTAAGATAAAAGCATCTTTGTTTTTTTATCGCAATTTTGATGGTGCTAAAGTACAGAGAGCTTGTGGGCAAAAAAAGGAACCTTTCCTGTTTGAAACCTTTAAATGAATGAGTGTTACCTTGAAAGTGTGACTAGTTGCTCCGTTTTTATCAAACTCACAATTCATGCATTCAAATTGTCGGATTTTCTAATCTACATCTAGTTGAATGTTAAAGAATTTTTAAAGCGCGTTAAATAAGATGATTCAAAGCAAACAACATTGAAGATGGTTCAATTAATTGATAAAGTAAACATTAAATGGTTGTGAAAGAGCTTAAAGTGTTTCATAAAAACACGTTTGATCAACTACGTGTTAAGTAAATAAGTTTATCAATCTTCTAAACATATTTACACGCAGGCTGTCAGAGCTTTATTTAAGTGCAGGAATAAAGTCGCTTGACATTCTGGGTAATTAAAAAATCAAGTTTTAGAAGTTATATTTTAAAAACTTCCATTGTACGAGATTGATCTAAATTTAACATCGGTGTCTTCGTACAATAACACTAAAATAAAATCTTTTATAGAAAACTTATATTTAAAATAACATTGATTTATATTCATGCAAAAAATACATACCTGACATGATTTGTATATGGCCAATGCACCAATCGGAAAGAAACAGCACAAGAAAGAGAAACAAGCAAGCTCCATGTGGTTATTTATTTTTACAACTTTTGTTACGTTTTCATTAGCATTGACCTTCACATCAACATTCTAGAAATTGTTGAAAAGTGAGTGACACATTAAGATATAAATTTGCATTTAGACGTGCATATAAATATCTTTAACGTAAATAAGTTCATGTACATATAAATATACACGTGCATATAAATATCTTTAACGTAAATAAGTTCATGTACATATAAATATACACGTGCATATAAATATCTTTAACGTAAATAAGTTCATGTACATAAATATATATACGCATGAAAAAAACAAATAAATAGTTACCGCTTGCTGTGTGTTTGAAGAACTGTTATTTATAATCACATTTGGCGTCGGCATCTGTTGTTGTATTTGTGGAGCAGCATATGCCATCGGATATTGGGCTTGAGGGAATAAAAACTGAGGACTAGTGCATTGAGGGTTGCTCAATACCATGGGGTATTGAATTTGGGGATTAACAATCTGAGGAAAAGTTCCTACAAGCATTTGCTGAGTTTGTGGAAACGCAGGTGCATCTTTAGCAACTTGTTGCTGTTGCTGGGTTTGAGTGGAATAAGGTGGAGGTGCTGAGTTTAAAGGTACTAAAGAAAAATCGTATTTTGGTGGTGTGTTTAAGGATATGTACAATCATTACTGTTTCAAAGAATCGCAATATAAATTTATTAGCCTTACTATTTTCAGAGGACGCTCCAGGTAGTGATACATAAGCCTCAGGTTTGCTCTCCATTTCTAATGTTGAAAAATACAAAGATAAATTACAATTGAAGTGAAACTAATATAACATGCATGAAAATGAAATGCATTCCACGTATATTTTGATTGATTTTCATGAGCTTCATCAATTCAGAACATGATTTTAATGAACAAAATAATCATTATGCTTTATAAATGATGAGTAGACGATGGAACAAGAAAGAAACAACAGTTCTGGAAGTTGACAGAAGAAACATGGTCATGGGAAAGCCAGAGGAACCTCTGCCTCTTTTGATGAATGGAACAAAGACCATTTTGTTTAAAGAGCTACAAGTGAAGTAATTTACAAAAGCACTTCTAAATTTACAATAAAATAAAATCACGAGGATTAAAACCGATCCTCTAGAAAGACTATGTATTTAAACTAGTATAAGTGCAAAATTGTCTATGCTGCTCCACCAGCAGAATATATAATAAAAACGAGGTCTGTGGAGAGCAAGCACCAATAAGTTAACCATTAACACTAATAACAATAATTAGGTTACAAATGCAACGTTTTACAACACCCACTTACAATAATTAAACAATAAATATCACTTTCAACATGCTCTTTTACAATAATTAAGTTTTTACTGTCACTTTTAAAACGCTGCCCCCTATTGACCTGTAAACTATAATTGTCTTTTAATTGTCTTCAATATTGTCCATCAAGAGCTGACTGTAGGGTTGGACTTTTGAGTGCTTGCAGGAAAGCAGAGATCTTCATGTCAGGAGTTAATTCCAGATGAGTAGCACGACTAGATGCACAGGTCAAAATCGAAACGCAAACCTTAGATACAGCATCAGTTTTTACATATAAGGGTACAGCAAAATCTACACCAACAGCTTGAAACGAAAACACAGAAACATTTATACGATAATCAGGTAAGTCAGGAGTACAGGGAGGTAGCATTGTTTTTCCACTAATCTTTTTGCAAATAACACACTTACGCTGAACATTCTTGACAGCTTTTCTTCCTTTAATAATCCAAAACCTTGGTCTAACTTGACTTAATGTTATTTCAATGCCATGATGCATGACACGTTCATGGGCGTCACAAATAATTAACACCGTAAAATAGCTATGTATTCATAAAATAATCGGATATCACGTAAAATAATCGGATAATTCTCATTATAACTTAGTATCTAATTTCCAAATCGTCTTTTTAATCGCAGTATGGTGTGTTCGTCAGTGAACAACTTCAGGGATGACTTAACTTCTTGTAGTTATCTGGATTTCGTAAATAAAACTTTTCAACTAATAGCCATAAAATAAATGCCATATCCTATTAATCAAGTGTCAACATGTTTTCTTTAGTTACTCAATTGTTCTTCTTAATTGTTTTTAACATATCACTTGCAAATCTATTTACATATTTAGTTACCATTATAAGTCTGTTCAATGTGCTATACTTTTTAATGTCTATCAGAACACCAATATTACCACTACTCGCAGCCTAAACCAGATTTACTCTACTCTCATTATCCTATCTACACCTTTTGACTCAATCAGAACTTTATACACATTCAAACTATTCTCACCATCAATCAATCCTACTTCAATCACCTCCTAACACAAAAATTTAGGTCCAGATAACCAACTATCACTCGATTGCTTAAAAAAATACATACAAGCTAGATTCTCCAATCCTACTACATGCCTCCATTTCTTCCTCTCAACTTCTTTCCAATCCCCAACTACACGATTTTCCACCCAAGGATTCCAATTTTTCTCTTTCCCTTTAATCCAATGTAAAACCACTTCAGAATCTGTCCAACATTACTAATAATTACTCGATTTTCTATTATTCCTTTCACTTCTACTAATTTTCTCAACAGCAAACAACCCAACAGTTCTAACCGAGGAACAGACAACTCTTTAAATGGCGCTACTTTTATTTTTGGCTGCCAAAAAATACTCTTACAAAAACACTCGCCTTAACTCTAAAATAAACAACTGCACAATATATATCTCTTTTTAGCTATCACAAAGTCCATGTAACTCTGCTGAAATTATTCTCTCCTCTACTCTAACAAACGCAAATCTCTTCACTCTTAAAACACTCAACTTCTCAACATTTCTCAACAATCCTTTCCACTCAAACTCAATCTCTTTCACACTCTCATTCCACTCCATTTTATATCTACACAAAATTTGAAAAATTGTTTAAAGTCCGGCTGTTATAGGCAAAACAATGTCAAATGGATCGTAAATCGATGTCGAAATTTTTAAGATATTCCTTTTTGTTGTTTTCAGTTCACATGACATTTTTATAAACTCGTTTAATTGGAAAATAAATTTATCATTTTTCGGATCCCATTCAATTCCTAAAACTCTTTTATACTTATGATCACTTTTACCCAATTCTGTTTCAAAATAAGTACAATCATCAAAATTACCTATTGAACTTTTTTATTTCCTTTTTTCTTATTATTTTCTCATTAAAATCAAAATAGTTTTGTAGTTCTTGGCTGTTTGTTTTCCTTTTCCTTATATTAAAACCACCTTCAGACAATTGTTTTTGATTTCTTATAAAACTTTTTACCTTTCGTTATACTTTCCGTTCCAGATGTGACATTATCAACGTATAAATCTTCAACGAATCTTTTTACAAACTTGCCATTAGATTTTTTATACTTTTTGATGTGATGTCATATTGTTCTCTTTAATGAAAAGGGCTAGTAGTGAGTCCAAATGCTACTCTTAAAAACCTATAAACCACATATGGCCCGAGAAGGCTGTAATCCCAACTTGATGTTCCAGAGAAACCCTCTGGAAGGAACGATATATACTCAGCCCTGATACAATTAATGGAAAAATTTAAATGAAACTACTTTGTCCGAGAAAAAAAAAATTGGTTTTAAAGTTCTCAGAGCTCAATACAAATAGTCTTATTCCATGCCCACCCAGCAAAAAGACCTTGACTTGCCAAACTGTAGCAAACAGCAGTGTAAAATGACAACTTCTTGTAACAGTTTCTGAAGATGTACCAGAAAATTATGATAATGTCAAGAATCTTTTTACCTTGATCTGTCCTGAAAATGTTCCATTTGTTGTGTCATACGACTTGAAATTAGCAAACATTCTCTGTGGTTTGCAATCACATGCAAGCAGTCACCCATGTACATGGTGTGACACTGACTCGCGGAATTAGGAAAATTGTGGAAATCTTTGCACATATGAATCACTTCGAAATTGCTTAGAAGCTTCCAAAGCTGCTGCTGGAAAAGACGTGAAAAAAGCGAAAGTTTACAATTATCTAGTCTATGACCCTCTTATCTCTAAGTCAAATAGCGCACTTGTGCTTGACTTGATTCCACTCATGGAACTACATCTTCTTCTAGGTGTGGTGAACCTCCTCTACAAAGCATTGAAAGACAGGCGGTCAAAGGCAGAAGAACGGCCTACCGCACTTCGCATCAAACTCTAGCCTTTCCATGGAGGTCACTTTGCAGGAAAGGACTGCCACAAACTACTAAAAAACATTGATGTGCTTCAAAGGCTTGTTAAACAGAATTGTGCTTTCCAAATTTTTGGCATCATTAACACACTAAAAATTTTCCGAAAAGTTGTTTCTTCCTGTTTTTGAACATTTCTTAATGAGAACTATACCAAAAGAATTACTGAATTTAAGAGCTTATTTACAGACTTAGAAAGGGTAAGTGTGCCTCCCAAAGTTCATCTGTTTTCTATCACAATGCACAATTCATTGAAAAACGAAAAGAGTCTTTTGGTAAGTTCAGTGAACAAGCAACCGAATCTCTGCATCACAGCTTTCATTCTCACTGGGAGTGACACAAAAGAGCTAACAGCCATCCTGAATATGGAAAATGGCTACAACTCTGCGTTGTGGACTAAACAGTAAACATTTGTAAATAGCAACAGAAATAGCAGAAATATGGAACATAAATTTTATGTTCATTTGTATTTGTCATTGATATTTATTAGAAAGATACATTTTCAAACTAGTGAGTTTTGTTGTTACTTGATGTGCAAACTAAATGAGCAACAGCGGTTTCCCAGGAATTCGATAAAAACACAATTTTGAATATTCTACTAATCACCACCACATCAAAAATACTTACGGTTGATATAAATTAAAGTTCTATTTGAAAGATTTGATGGAATTTACTTATTCCATATAAATGCAAAATTAAGAAGTTATTCAATTTGTGTAATTAAATGTGAATTTAAAAAAAATAACTTTTTTGCAGACAAAAAACTTCATAAGTCATATTTCTATTATTAAATCAAAGGTAAAATTTCACAACTTAATAGAAAGAATGACTTATACTATAATAAATGTAAAGTATATGAAGCTATCATTCAAACAAAATGTGTTAAAAACTGAGAACTTTAAAAACGATTTTTTTTTTCTAAAACAAAATAGTTTTATTTAGGTTTTTGCATTTTTGATGTCAGGGGTGAGTATACATCATTCCCTCCAGAGGGTTTCTCCGGAACATCAAGTTGGGGTCGCAGCCTTCTCGGGCCATAGTTGAAGCAATCAACTCTGAGTCCTGTTCTACATTAACATTATTATACCAGAGAAATCTTGAGTAATCTTTATGCTCACAAGAAATTTCTAAATTTAAGAAAGCTTGGTTAATACCTGCTAATCTGGCAATATAATTTAATCGGAATCACATCAAATATTTTGGTTTATAGATTTGACCCTGAATAAAGACAATCATTCTAAGACAATCCGTTGTTAGAACAGGACGCATCAAACACTGCTCTTATCTTAGTGGTTTTCTAGTCTTTTATTACAAATGGGTTATGTACTAGGTAGTGTGTTTTTCCTGATTCTTTAGCGATTTCATGTCACTCTCAATAATTTTTTTCATTTCGTATTCTTTAAAAATAGCGTCATAATCACTTAACAAATTCTCGTTACTCAATTGCCTTTTTCACCTATTGAGTCTTAGTTCAGCAGATTAGCATTAAAAATGACTAAAATTGTGCAAAAGTGGATAAAAGCATGAATCTTTCACCAATAAGTCCGAAAACTATGCTGATCATTTTAAGATATGGTGGCAAAGCATAGCATGACCAGAACTGTCTTGAATCCATGATGGCAGTTACCGCCGTCTTGGATTTATAAAAACCTTATTAAAATTTAATTCGCTTAACTAATCTTGGCCTAAATTTAAGGGATGGTAGATCATTCGAAGTATACATTGATCGCATATGCACCAATGAGTGGGAAAGGGTCTTGGACACTGCCCTCTTGCCCAAGAAGTACCCCCTCCCCCCTGCTTTTTTTTTAAAAAAAATATTTTAATTTTTTTAATAAATATTTCTAAAAAACTTGTTACTCAATAAAAAAGTTTAAAGCAGCTAAGAAGCCAAAACAACTTTTAACAAGCATATTAGTTAACATTACTGTATGCATTGTTATATTTCAATCTCTGGTACACTCTCCTTGACAACTGCAAAGAGCGGTACATTTTAAGCTGTTACAAACACATTTACAGTGGAGTGTTGTACAACCTGTCTTACATCCGCACTGAATTAAGGACAGTATTTATCAGCTTCAGGAAGCGTCATCCATATTGGATGCGTATAATCTACGCAGCCCTTGACAAACACACTGCATCACGATCAGTCATATTGACAGGCTTTAAGAAGTGCTGGACCAATGTCACAATTAAAAATAAGCAAAACATCTCAACTTTCCTGTTGTGCATGCATGTTAGGAAAATGGGCTTGTAGTTTTTCTTTCAAACGTGTGCTATGCTTACACTAAGTTAGTGTATGTAGCCAATTTTCAGTTAGTTGGGACAAGCGATCAGCATATAGTCTAGCTAGATCAGCTAGTTTGAAGATGGGTGTGATACCATTCTCTGACCTTGTTTCTTCAATGTAAACGATCAACTGAGCAAAAACAATACCATGTTCACAGTCAACTTTATCTTCTACTTGCTGCGTTTCAGCACGCATGCGTCTATTAAAAGCACGTTTTTTGTTGTATAGGTCATTGAGACACTTAGTGTGACACTTAGCGTCTTGAGCAATTAAATCTGTGTCTCTCAACTTGGTCAGTAATATAGAATCACCTAAGGTAATAGCACACTCGCGGACTTTAATATCCAGGTTTGTGGTACAGATGCTGTGCAATGAGTCTTTTGACTCACTGGTATCACAAATAAAACAAACCTGTTGTGTGTAAACCAAATTTGATTTTCTCATATCACTTGACATTGATCGCCTGAATGAACTGTGCTCAACATTAAGTGCTTGGGCTTCATTTAATAAGAATTCACCCTCTGCAGCTAGGGATGCGCAACGAAAACGTTTAGCTGCTCGATTGAGTTCAGTGGAATTGTAAAACATTCTGCAGGGTTTATGCCACTTAGTTTTGTTCGCAATCAAAGTACTTTCAAAGCCACTGCTATCATCTAATCGCTGAATATAAAATCCAGACGGTAGCAAATCTGCCAGCACATTTTTTATAATGTGTTGATATATATATATATATATATATATCAACACATTATAAAAAATAACTGTAAATTTACTTTTAATCGATAAATATTGTTTATCTATTTTTCAAAACTTTTATATTTTATTTGTGATGTGATTTGTTTTTTAATCGTTTTTTTAAAAGTGCAATGTGATTTGTTAAATTTAGACTATGCGGTAGTTATACGGTACTTTATTAAAAATTTTGTTACTAAAAAAAATATTCCGTGAAAAGTGACGTAATTATTCTTTATCTTTCTCCAGCTCATTTACCATACCTTTTTGGTAAAACTGGACGTGCCACCATATCTTAAATGCATTTGAGACTTATTTTCTACATCTAAAAAAAACTTCATGCTTTTATCCACTCTTGCACAATTGTTATGCTAATCTGCTGTACTATACACAGCTCTCTATATCGTTACAAAGTTTCCTTAGTTCTGCTAAGATCATGGAGATCTTTAATTTTTTTTACTTTTAACAAAGAATCCATATGAGCTGAAACTAAAAGTTGTGAATTCCCTTGCACTCTCTTAAACGTCATTTTCAATTTCCTTTTGATCTAACCAAGGACGTATTAATAGATGGACGTTCAACTCATTGTTTCATTAAAAAGTTATGCGTGTTACGGTATTGTTTAGATTACAACTGCGAAACAATAGGTGATAATTGCGAAACCGGGGAGTATTTTTATTTTATTTGACGTCGGAAAAAGATGGTCTCAATTATCCAATAAAAATATTTTTTTAAATAGTTTTCTGAGCAGCGATACATAAAATGAGTATGACAAAAAACTTTATTATTAATCAAGAAGATCATTCTTTTTTGCTTGAAAATATTGATAACGAAATTGAAATAATTGTGGATGGTTTTATTAAGATAGATCTTGAAGAGTTAGCGGACTTGTTATCAGAGGATTTTGAATTGGAGCTCATACCACCAGCAATTCCTACAGAGAAGCTGATTGCAGAAGAAGAAACCAAAATGCTGAAAAAAACAGAAGAACGCTTAATAACAAAATTTACCTGTCCGAAATGTCACAATAAATATCTTAGAGAATCGAATTTTAAAAAGCATGAAAAGAAATGTTACATTGGTACTAAAGGTGTGTTTATACTCACATGTTGTAGAACTTAACTGATGCTATTTTATATTTGCGAACACTCCTAGATTATGAAAAGATTTCAATAACTCTTAATTTTGATTTAGAAATTATTCAAAACTGTAACACTATTAAAAAGTAATTTTTGGTTATTTTGATTGTAACAGTCAAAACCATGTTTTAATGCAAATGCTTTTAACTGTTGATGAATAATTATTGCATGTACTTTTTTATTTCAACTCTGGTGAGTGTGTTACATACATAACAGGTTTCTGTGTGTTCAGAAAAAGTGAAGAATTTATCATTCCTCTCAACTTCAAAGCCTTTTTTGGATTTTAAATCAAACCTGCATAAGACCAAATAACATGATTTGCATAAATATTCAGGATGAACTTTTTGATAGTCTGAGGTTATATCCAGCTTGTAAAAACTAAGAGTTGCTTGTTTAAAGATAACAGCAGGTTTTACTTGATAGTGACTATCCTGATTTATTATGCAGCCACACTTTCTACATAAATGTGTTAAATATTCCTCATGAAGACTCATTATTTATCCAGTAATGAGATAATATTAGGAATATAAGATTTCTTTTTTTGATATATCTATAAAAGGTTAAAAATAAGGTTGTACATCACTTGTAGAAGGCTCAAGAATATGCAACGAAAGGAATGGTCTTATCATTTTTATTATCATGTTGTTTCTATTAGTAACAACAACAGTAATAAAAATAATAATATCATTATAAGTTGAAGTAGCTTTACATGACTTACTGTTTAAAAATGCATTATCAAAAATGCTCATTAAAAATACATACTTAATATTTCTTTCCAACTTCTAAAATCAACAGTTTTTTATGAACTTCAACCCTTTCATGCTTTTTCCCATAACTAGCATAACCCATAAAAAATTATCTACAAAATGATAGTGGTAGTATGAAATGTTAAAGTAGACTTTTTCTACAGCCTTTTTCGACTCTCCTTCTTAAAATATTGTTTTCAATCGGTTATAATGCACTATTTGCATTGGGGAATCTTAGTTTAATTTGTTGTAATAAAACAACCCAGTGCATGAAAGGGTTAAGATGCTTTTAGTAATAATACCTTTAGACAAAAAGTGATTTGAGTATCACAAATGAGAAAATTTATAACTAGGATGAAAAAAAAAAATCACAAATTCAAGAGAAAAAAAAGAGTTCTTTTTTTTGTCGGAAATGCCGAACTTATTTGCCTCGCAAATAAGTTCGGCATTTCCGACAAAAATACTCTCTGATTTGAGCCTTAAAGTGGAAAGCATAATTTGAGAGTGGGGTAAAAAGAACACTAAAAATATCTCTTTCGACTTTTAAACTATATCATAGCAGTTTCAATTTAACAAGGAAAATTTGTTTCACTTTACTCTATCCATTCTAGTAAACCATACATAGCCTTTTTGCAAAAGCCTAGTTTTAGACGTCAAAGTTTAAACACAGTTAAATTTTTATCGAGCAAAGTTCGTAGCTCAAATCAACCTTTTTCAGATTTGTGAACTATTCTTGATTATCAGTAAATGCATAATTATAATGGGTTTTCTGAGAGAGGTTTTTTGATGTAAATTTGACGGGTAGAAGTCGGAATATCTGTATCATGAATTTAGAAAATTGACGGTAACACGCATAGTTTTTGGCTTATTGGCGGCACCTTGGATCTATAACAATGCGTTGAACGTCCATCTATTAATATGTCCTTGATCTAACCCAGTCGGCACAACTCGGCGATATGTTACGCGTGGTTTCTGTTACGTGTTTAAAACCCGCTAAAACATAGAGAATAACACTTTTCTTGAATCTGCTTTCAATCCGAGAAATAAACTTGCTCTATTTATCGAAACACCAAATATAATTGTGATGTATTTTATAGAATATTCTGTTTTTACGGATGGTTTCACCGTCGCAGAATCGTAGTATGTTTTTTTAATAGGTTTTTGTAATGGTTGTGAACCAGTGATAAAGTTGTGAAACCAGTGATAAAAACACGCGAATATTTAAAAGTTGATTTACGCGCAGAAGCAATTACGGAAAGTGGATACTGACGTAGTTTCCTTAAAATCCCATAAATATAGCTTTAGCGGTTGTTTTTTATGAAATTATTTGAAGCATTTTAAAAAGTATAAATTGAAGAAGAGACTTTTGTAGAGCAGTTTTTAATGAGTAAAGAAGATTTAAAACTGCAAAATTGTGTTCCCTGCAACAGCTGCTTCATTTTATATTTCCTTGAAGATGGGAAATGTTTGTCAAAAAAATAGGGGAAATGTTTGTCAAAAAAATATTGTTAAATATATATTTATATGTTAAGTAATTACAGTTTTTGTACGTATTAGACTTTAACGTTTCTGCTTTTCATACATTTGTTGCCTTATGAGTTTAGACCAAGCCTATACAATCTATTAGATATATCTATTTTTCTGGTAAATATTTTTTGTTGTTGTTGTCATAATGTAAATTAATTTGTTGGATACAAGCAAAAAAATGTTGGATGTTATAACAATAGTTGGATGTTATCATATTCTCAAAAAAATGATAATGTGTATATCGGTAATATAGCAATATTATGCATATATACCTACATTTATATTTTTTCTAATAATAAGGTTTGTTTCCTATATTTTAACATTTTACAAGTTTTAGTAGTTAATGCTGTAAAATTAGAAGTTTAATAAAAATAAAGACAGCAAATTCAGCATCATATATAAAAGAATATATGAAGAAATGTCCAGCAGCTTTAGCTGGAAATATATCTCTGGCTTGTGCTTTCAATTTATTTTCATCAAGCTCTCATTCTCAAACTGATTTCTTAGAAGAAATATCAGAAGATAGTGAGAGTAATATTTCAAAGTGTTCTCACAATGATTCCCTAACGATAGCTTTAAGTTCAAGTAGTCATTCTCATTTTGATGTTCTTACCAGTTCTTACCAAATGGGTAGTAAAATACAAACTCCAAAGAGAGTATATTGATGAGTTGATAAACTTGAAACAAATTAGTTGTTTTCATCAAGAAGACATTCCAAAAGATTCTCACACTTTACTGCGTATGCATGCCTCATTATGTAGACATTGATAAATGTAATTGACAGTATGTTTACCTTGGATTACGAAAGGGTATTTTATCAATTTTTCAAAGAAGCACTAAAGAAATTAGGTCTGTTGAAATGGGCATAAATATTGACAACTTACCTGTACATAAATCATAAATTTTCAATTTTGGCTAATAGAATTTGGCAGCGTGGAATTTCTATTAATGACATTGAATTGCAATTGCGTGTTCTCTCATTTCTTTGTGATGCACCTGCACAAGCATTTATTAAATGTGTAGTAGGACACACTGCAAAGTTTGGTTGTGAAAGATGCTCAATAGAGACAACACAAGAAAATCATAGAATAGCTTTTTTAATAGTTCTCTTTTTCAGCTAAACGGAATTGGCATCATTAAAAGTTTGTACTTAAAGTGACATTTGAACAGGTTACCTCAATAAATGAGTTAGTAAAATTTGAAAACGCCTTTAGGACAATAAAAGAAAAGTTGAAGTGAAAATTTGATCCAAATGGAACTGTGTGTAAGGATGCAATAGCGCATTGTTATGCAACTTTAGACTCTGATGACGAAAGAAATACAATAAAAAATTAACCTTATGTATGGTAACCATGTGCCAAACCAGTAATATACTGACCACTTGTCATAAACACATGACTTACCTTTGATTTTGTTGACAGTTTTATTGTCAAAAGTGACATGGAAGATTCCTGAAAAACAGTTTAAGACTTATTTGAGTGAAAGGTTAAAGCAAGGAATAAAGAGCACTTTCTGCCAAGAGACTGATCAAGTTATGCATTTTCTTTTATTTGGCGTTTTTTAAGTTTAGATATATGCATATATCTTTATATATCTATCTATATATATCTATATATATATATATCTATATATATATATATATATATATATATATATATATATATATATATATATATATATATATATTGAAGTAAAATTTTTGAAGAAATATAGCTACGTTAATTTTTTGGCTTGAAGAAAATAAAGAAAAGTAGAATTATGTTATAAATATAATGTAGTAAATAATGAAAGGAACATTAATGTTCCTTTGTTATGATAATTTATTTTCTTTATTACAATATAAGTTGTATGTTAAAAATCATTATCTTAAACTAACAAGTTATTCTGATAAATTAAAATTATTTTAAAAGTTTCCTTGATTGAAACTTTAGTATAAACACGTGACAGAATTAGTAAAACTCACGTAAAATATACGCATTTTTGGTTACGCTTAACCCGTCTCGTACACGTGTTTGATCAAGATTTAAGTTCCAAACTGAAACTTCATTTAATACGTGCTTGAAACCTTATAAGACACGTATTTAAAACCTCAATAAACACGTGTTTGAAATTTCATAAAAAACGTGTCAAACACCACTCAAGTGTACTAAGGCGTGAAACCAGGTTTTTTTCAGCAAAAACTGCATTTATGCTTTAGTTGATATTTCGTTCAAAAGCCAAAAAAAAAGCAACATATTTGGTAAGGCTTTTCAATGCACTTTTTGATGCAATTAAAATATATATTTTATAAGCAACCTCCAGGACAAAGTTGGGGTTAGAATAAAGCCACTATTTTCTGCAAAACATGTTCGCGCACAAAGGCTAAGGTTCATTTTTGCCTAAATTAAACTTCAGAAAATTGGTTGAGCTTTGATACAAATAACCACATCGTAACAAAGTCTTTCAAGTTACCATGCAACTCACAAATTAAAAAAAACCCATTTTTTTCTGTTTTACAATAAGAAAACTTTGCTTTTTTTATAACAAACCCTAAAGTGAAAAGGTTTGTCACGTACTATATGTGAACATTTTGCAATCGTATTCACTAAAAAGTAATAAAAATTTATAAATAAATTATGGTTTGGTTGCGCCAAAGACAAATGTAATAAAAACGAGTCTCGGTTGTATTTTACTCGGTTATATTTCCTCAATATTCTCGGCTGTAGTTTTCGGCAAATTTATTATATAAATTATCTTATGCGTCATTCGCAACAAAACAGTTTTTTAAAAATTGCTTATATATACAAAAGAAATTATTGACGCCAAATACGGTTTGCATAATCTTAAATTATAAAGTTCTCGGTACCGAAGCTTACTGCGGTATGCATAAGTTATTAACGAAACAACCAATCGAATTTAACTAAAGCTATCGGTTTTTTTTTTTTAGAAAAAAAATGGTATCCCGCCTTAGTACACTTGAGCAGTAAAGTTTCCGTGAAATCTACGTGTTCTTGGTTTACCCTGGATCGTGACGAATACGTGTTTATAAGGGTTTTAATTCCGAAATTGAAAATAGATGTGCCGACTTGGTAAACTATTTAACATTTCCTCATCAATATTGTTTATTCTCTTGCAACTCTCGCTGAAATTATTTTTAAACCTATTAATTGGCATGGTTAAACTCCTCACTCTCTAATTCCCCTCTTATTTCGCTCAACAATCTTCCAAAACTTACTCGCAACGCTCTCCTTCTCGCTACTTTCCTTCCTAAAGCGGCAGCCATTTTTAAAAAGATATGCACAACAACTCAGAATAAAATAGAATTTTTGTCACAATTAACACCTTCAACAGTTAAATCCTAATTCTATCAAATCTTCTCAAACAAAATCACAAACAACATGCTCCACTTACTTCAATTTTCAACAACTCAAACTTTTCTTAATTCTTAATAAACTTTTTTCTTATATCTTTTAATGTAAAATCTCGGGGATTGAAACTGATCCTTTGAAGAGACTATGTATTTAAACTGGTACAAATACAAGAATGTCTATGCTGCTCCACCAACAGAATATATAATAAAAAAGAGGTCTGTGGAGAGCACGCACCAAAAAGTTAACCATTAACAATAATAACAATAATTAGATTACTAATGCCACATTTAACAACACCCACTTACAATAATAAAATGATAAGTATCATTTTCAACATGCTTCTTTACAATAATTAAATTTTTACCATCATTTTTAACACAATATCTAGGAGAAAGGAAGTATTTTGTGTAACTTGAAAATATAATGAATAAAGTTTTTTCTGTAATTTGAAAGTTTTTTCTGTAATTTGAAAGTTTTTTCTGTAATTTGAAAGTTTTTTCTGTAATTTGAAAGTTTTTTCTGTAATTTGAAAGTTTTTTCTGTAATTTGAAAGTTTTTTCTGTAACTTGAAAGTTTTTTCTGTAATTTGAAAGTTTTTTCTGTAATTTGAAAGTTTTTTCTGTAATTTGAAAGTTTTTTCTGTAATTTGAAAGTTTTTTCTGTAATTTGAAAGTTTTTTCTGTAATTTGAAAGTTTTTTCTGTAATTTGAAAATATAATGAATAAAGAGTACTAATCGACATTACACATTAAATGTAGCAATATATTGAGAACCGCAGCTGTTTTGAACCTATTGATGAAGAACAACTAAACCTTTACCTTTTCACTAATAACTTTAACCAAAACAGTTTATGGCAACTAAAGACATCTCTTTATTGATTTTCGTATTCTGCCGTTGTAAGTGAAAATGCTGAGTTTTAAGATTTTTTTTAAATGCATTTTAAACAATAGTTTAACTGATCCAGGTACAATAAAATAAATAAAGTTTTTAAAGCGTAAACAAAATGTGAAAATTGCAAACTGACTTGTATTCTAAAACAGCTTTAAAATTACAAGTTCAAGGCTTTTCTAAATCAAGAAAAATACAAGGCTTACCATAAAAATAAAATTCCTTACTTTCTACCTAACGATGAAAAGAAGTTTCAATATCAGCATTCAATTTTTATTTCACCAGCACTTGAAATGGTAATTCAAGAAATTTAACATTTTACCTTTTTAAAAAAGTTTTTTGATTTTCTTTCTTGTCTCAATTCTCTATTCATCTATATTTTACTAAATGAAACTCTGAAGAATTTTTATTACTTAATGAAGAAGGCATTTTTTTAATTGCTTTTATTTAAACTTTAATCTGGGATCATTTTTCCCATTTGTTAAGTATCTGTTGTTATAATTGTAAAAATTTTTGTAGGATTATTTTGAATGTACAAATCTTAAGCAGCTAGTTTTGGTTTTGACATGCTCGCTTTTCTTAGAAAAAGAATAAAAGAATAATTAATATCTTTTAGGTTATTTGACCAAGTTTTTATCATCGTGTTTTTTTATGTGTAACAAATATAAAAGTTTCAATGTATCGCCATGGCACATTAAACATAACAATATATCTGCATGTTCCAAATATCGCAATTTAAGAAATCGCGTTATATTTTCCTAAACATGACGAAGAACCCGCACATTGAATAATAAGTTTTAAACGATAGGAAATTTTCGGCCGAAATTCCGAAACCAAATAACTATTTTAGATAACACTGAGCTACTAGTTGTTACTAATAGCTCAGTGTTATCTAAAATAATTATTTGATTTTGCTAAATTGTAAAAGCCTCAAATAAATGCCTCGCTGAAAGAGAAACGTACTCATAAGATATCCACTTTTACGCCGCAAATGTTTTCCTCCGTTGCGGTGATTAAGATTGCGGTCTTTGAAAATGCTTAAACTAAACTTATGCTTAGACTAACTTAGCAGTCACAAAACGTCATATATGTTTTGAGAACATTTAATCAAAGTTGTTCATTCGCGATCATAATTATTTGTCTCTGAGATTATATAGTTATAAATAATCTGATGATACTTTTTGACATCATGATATTCATCGGGAGCCTTTTTCCACCTACTCTAACATATGAAAATTATTTAGAAGAAGACATTTCATTCACTTCCCATTCTTTAAAAACTAATATCTTTTCTATGAGTATGTAGTTATTTTTTGTATTTTTCGCATTTCTACTTTAGCTATGGCTAATTATAAAAATTTTTAAATCTTTTTTAATTCACTAATCTTGATCGTTAAGTTTTGGTTTCGATGTTTTATTCGTCGGGTTATTCTAGAAAAACAATAAAAAACTTTGTAAAAATTTCAGAACCATATGAAGATGTTTAATTTTTTTCGTAAGGAGTCTCTATTTCTGATAGGAAATAAATCTTAATCATTCTCTAAAGTGTTGCATGTTTACGAGTTTACAATGGCATGAAAACCATATCCAACACATTTTTAGAAAATACTTTCAAAGGATTTTAAAAATATTTTGGGAAAATAAAGTCCTGTGATCTCAATTAATTGAAATTAAACATTAACAGATCTCTTTTTTTGTAGAACTAACAAATGCAGCCCTAGCTTTTCTTATCATCAAATGCCATTTTCCTAAAAGGAGCTGCAGGAGTTTGAATTTTGATTAAGACAAATCTCATTATTTTTATTTTCACATAAATATTATCACAAAAAATGTTCTCAGAACCTTAAAAGGATTGTTTGACAAAGAAGTTCTGTGAACAAATTCCTTACATGTCAAAGATTTCCTAGTACCTTATTGAAATGATAGGAAGTTTACAAAACAATAAAACGAAAATCTTACTTAAAGTCGGATTTCACTCATTGCATGATTTATGCATTTGAAGTGAAACTTAAAAGACAATGGCAACAACCACAGGTGAATTACAAATTTTTCTTTAAAACATTTACCTGGGACGATTGTAAACAACTTTAACTTTTTTTTTTATCCCAGTTGGACCTTTATTCGAAAACCTTTTTTCTCTCATTTAGTATATTATATAAATTATTAAACTTTCCTTTTCAATAGTAAAGTATTTTTTCAAAATTGCCGAGAATATTGCCAAAATCAAAAATTCAATGAAACTGGATCAGAGATAAACAAGCCTGTAGCTATAAAAGCTAGAATTTTGTTTATCTCCGGTTACATAGAGACTTCCGTATTTTTGATATGGTTTTACTTACTAGATATCGTTCTTTAATATCAAAAGAATAAACAGTTAAATGTTTGTTCATTGACTGCAAGCGCATTTTCAAAAATTGAATTTGTGATTTTTAATCTTCTTTGCATGATTTCATCGGAGAAAATCTTAGAAACGCATTTTACAAAAAAGTCAACCTAACCACACTGCTTTCCCAAAACATTTGGGTTGGTATCTCAATTAGAAAGGAGCTCTTCTTAAATACTTGTTTGACTTTTGGTAATTGCGCGAATTTTCCTGGATGAATGTGCAACAATCTAGTAAATAATATTTGGAAACCTATGTACGGCCAAAATTACAATTACATAAAGTTCATAACTTGCTTATGAACTTTATGTAATTGTAATTTAATAATTTTCATTTTATTTTCAACTTTAGGATATCAAAGAATTGCACTGATTAGCGGTTTTTTATTAGCACTTGTTGTGGTTGTATCAGGAAGTATGTTTAGAGATATTATTCCTTACTATTTCAAAATCTTTTTCATAACATTATAACATTTCACTTTTATTATAACATCACTCTTTCATAATATTATAACATTTTCATAACATCTTGAAAGTTTAAAGCTTTTTATACACTTTGCTACAGCATAAAGAAATTAGTTTCCGTTATTTGTTTATAACGAAATATTCTTTTTGTTGAAACACAAACTGTTTATCATTAAAACGATTCTCACAATGAAATTTGTATAGTTTGTCACAACAGCATATCTTAACAATGAAAAAATGTTGCTGCGGTGACAGATCTCCACAGTATCAATTCTTTAAAAATCTTTACTAGTTAATAAACTTGCTTTATTCCAGTTGCAATTTATTTCCGTGCTAAACTTGAGTACCTCTTGGGTAAGAAAATATATATTGCGCAAAAATAACCAAAGTAAAAAATGTTTCACCAATTAAAGTTGAAGACAGAAATATTAGATGCATTTTAATCAAAGCCATCCTAAAAAGATTTTATTTCAATTATACTTTTCTTTAAATGCTCTTCTACTTTTTACAACCAACATGGAGTGAGTAAGCACATAGTTAGTTACTATTGGGTACCTGTTAGTTTATTGAAAATATATCGAGCTTTACAAAAAAAATCATTTATGACGCTTGTTTCTTCTTTCAGGCTACCTGACAAGCTGGAATTCTTGGAGCCAATGCTCCAGCACCTGTATTGGCGACTCATACAACACACCAAGATCAACTAGGATCCGATACTGCACCAATCAACTTTATTATGGGGACGATTGCAATGGTGCAACTCTGGTTGAAACACGATACTGCACTCTTTATAACTGTCCAGGTATATTTATACTTAACGAGATAAGTTTAAACAGCTAATAACTATAACTACCTTTTAATAAAACATTTTTCAGCATAAAATATTTACTTTTTTTACTTTCAAATTCTTTGTAAATTGGTTTTAATGATTGACTCGGATAATTCTTTATTATTTTTGGCTTAGAAAACTGCTAACATTTTATTAAGTCATCTGATAAACCAAATGCATTAAATATTTGTTTCAGTTTTCAGCAGCACAAAGAAATTAAGATTAAAAGAAATACAAACAAAACTTATTTAACCATTTCATTTTTTTCAATTCAGTTACATTTTTTCATACAAAGTTTGCAAGAATAAGCCTTTTCGGTAATAAATCAAATTAACATTAAGTTGATTTAAAATGCCAAGTATTTCTTTACGAAAAGTGTTTAGTTTAGTTAACTTTAACGATTACTGAAATTTAGATGTAAGAAAACTATTTTCCGAATTTTTCTTTCACGCGATTACATTTAACTTGACACTTAGTTTTTTTATCCAAGAAAGATATTTTGTAATAAGTTGATTTTCTAGGGAACAGTGATCCTGAAGTCAAAAGTTCAAATGTCGTTTATATAGCTGCTGGAACTGGGGTGCCAATAGGGCTTGTTGTTTTCATTTGCCTTTGTTGTAAGTATATTTTTGCAAATTTTTAATTTCTTGATCTTTATTCTTTGAGATTTATATTGAGCCATTAGCAATAGGTTTAACCCTAACCAAGCAGCAACAATTATAAAAGTTTTTTTTCTTTTTCATTATCTTTTCTTCAATATCCAGATGAGATTGAGATGGCATCAGATTGTGTGAGTTTGTGTATAGCATAATCTTTACCTGGTCGTTTAAATGATAAATAATTATTATCGCAGCAATATAGTTAGGTTCTGCTGTAAAAATCAAAACTGACCAGGCTGTTACTGCTAGCTAATTTTTATTTTTTACTAACCTTACAACTAGGTGCTTGCTTTTTTTTAGTAAGTGTCTGTTATTTTATGCAAGGACTGTGTATTCCATGCATAATTTGCTTTTCAATCTGCTTTCCAAGCTTAGTCTACCCGTTGCAAATTGTACACTGTATTAGAAAACATCATCTACTTTAAAAAAATAAATAAAATAGATCGAAGTTGGATTATAACTTGTTTGATTAAGAGTTGCATATTTGTAAGCTTATTTATTTTTCGTAGGGTGTTTTTACAGAGCTTAACTGTTGATGGAAATGTTTTCAGTATTTGGACGGTATTTCTTTGCTAACTTACCAGCGATTGCAATTCTTAAATTACAACAACTGTTAAACTTATGTCAGCGTTTATGAAAAAATGTAATAACGATTGTAAAATTTTTTTTCCTGGTTTTTCTGACGTTACCAGAAATTTTATGAAAAAATGTAATAACGTAATAATGTAATAAGCTTTAAATGAATTTTTCGTTTTGTCTTTTGTCCATTTTTTTTTTAAATTTGCTCAGTGTGCAACGTTTTATTTTTGTTTTCGCTTGTTAAAGGAGAAGTAGTTAATTGTAACTGCACGTTATAAATATATTCATATAAGTATAGCTATGTAAATACAGCTATATAAATATACAAAGTTTGTCTAATGATAAAAATGAAAATCAAAAATTGAATAAACATGCTTCCCCACTAGAGAATCGTATGATTGAGCTACCTTTTCATATCTGTAAAGTCATATAAAAAGTAATTAAGTTGCTACAAGGCTCTTCTGGACGTGTGAGTGACTTTTGTGACTTTTAACGTTCAATCTACGTGTTTTCCAATACTTAAGTCAGTGACTTGCTTTACTAAATATGGGAATCAGAAAGTAAATTATTTTCTGAAAAGAGATATAAGGAATTCTTATTCTGAACATTATGAGCTAAAGATTAATGTAAAAAGTATGACAACACGGCAGTATTTTGACAAGAAGATAAGTTTGTATATATTTTTATGACATCTTTATAACAGAATTCAAGGAGAGTTGCATAATATCGGTTATTTACAAAAAATGTGCTAAATAAAATAGATAAATAAAATAGCTATTTACAACTCAAGCCTAGTTTATTATTGTGATTGCTAGGTGACTGATGTTATTGACAGAGTGGGGATGGTTCTTTGAAAAAAATTATTCAAGCTAATTATCGAAAAGTAGCGAGAAAAAAAACTTAATATAAAACAATTAATTCAGTTTTGTTACAAATCTCCCTCCAGCAATTCAAAAGACTACGGTTTGTAATCTATGGTACCAGATCACAAAAGACCAAAAAGCTGTCAGTAAAAATTTGTTAACTACCGGCTTTGATTATATTTTGTTTCATTAACTTTTAAATTGAGAGAATTTTCTTTCTATAGGCAATCCATAGGAGCAAACGCTTTTGTTAAAACTGATGTTTTTTTTCTTTTAAATATCGTTTAACAAAATTTGATGTTTTCTGGAATTAGTATCGTCTAATAAAAAAAGTTTTTACAAGCGCAGGTCAAATTAATACCTTCCATGACAAGAAAAGCATTTGACTTCATTGAAGTCTTATGTTTAAACAGAGTTTTTGAAAGCCTCTCATTTGTTTGTTCATGAGCTACCGTCAACCGGGGCTTTAAATAATTAAAATATTTCATGTGTTTAAAAATATGGTCTTTAACCTCTTAAAAAAAAAAAAAAAACCTGAAAGTTAATTTAATTATGAGGTTACATTCAGTAATTTCACAAAACAATTTATTAAGTAAGTGTAATATTTTCTTTTAAATAAAAAAACATCAAAAACAAAACAAAAAAAAATCCAAAAATAGGCCGTCTCATAAATAAAATAACTGAATTAAAATACCAATTTTTTCACATTATTCCACAATATTAAACAATTCTGGCACTGAGAGGATCCCGCTTTTGCTCTTAATTTTAGGAGGGCTTATTCCTCCAATTATTGTACCCCTTGTATAAAGAAAAATTTTTTTTTTTTTTTCAGAGGCCATTTCCAGTCATATGAAGATTTTACCATGATACTTTCTGTTGCTCCATTCTCGTCAAAACATTTTACGATTCCAGGAAAATATTCATTTTTACAATTACAAATGCATCAATCTGCTTGTTAATTGGTTTCACCAAGTCATAAAACAAATAGTTATCAAGAAGCTGGGTAGCTAATGATTCTGTTTTACTGGAACCATCGAGTGGTTTTTGAATTTTTCTCTTACGCTTTCTGGTTCATTTTGAAGGTTGACTTGGACCTTGTTGTGGTTCAACATTATTTTGATTTGGAATCGATTTGTTTGAATCTAGTTCCATATCAAGTAACTCTAAATGAGAAAGACTTTTTCCTGTTGCTATGTTAACTAATTTCTTTTTTGCTAACTTTGGTTTTGTCACAATTTAAGTTCTTGTCAATTTGAGAGCATCCAAAAATGATGAACTTATGGCTGACGCCTAAATTTTTTTATTAGAAATTCTATCAAGCAGTGGTTGCACATCGCAAGGGTAAATTCCACGGTTTTGAAAACCGCTTTGAAGTTTTTTTTTAATATATGGTTCTAGAAAATCAAGGACTTGTTTTAAGCGACGGAAAGTATTGCTTAGGTAAGACACCAAAAATTAAACCCTCTGGAGTTCCTTACTACTCTAACAAAACTTTTCTCCATGATATTTTCTATGGCCTAAAAAAGGCAACATCTAAGGGTTGTGTAAGATGTGTACTGTTAAGAGGCAAACATACACAGGGTTGCCACAGTTATTAAAGAACAATATTCCCTGATTTTCCCTGATAGTTTCGCTAAAATTTTGCTTATCTCCCCCTGATATTTCCAGCATTCAAACAACCAAACTTAACTTCCAAACCAAACTTCTCCATTAACCCCTTAACATTTTTATCTCTAAAAAAACAGATACTATAACCCTCCAATGAGTAATGAACCAATCACTTTGTTTAAAAACTAAAATAAATAATCAAATACTTCAATCAACACATGAAATTGTTCATTGAAAAAAATATAAAAACTACAGTAGAATCCCATCAACTTGATCTATGAAGGGGTATATATTATAATTTTGAAACACTGAATTTTTAAAAATGTTTGACTTATCAGTACTTTGTGACCAATCTTTTGGCCCTTACACCAAGAGCTTAATCAGGGTATATTTAAAACGGATATGTTCAATGGGCATTGAAAATCTGTCAGACTTTCTTTTGCTTGGAGTTTTCTATTTCCCTGCAAATAATTTTTATATTGTAACGAGGCATTACGAACAGCCTTTATCATTTCATTGTTTATTTCTATTTCGTGAGCCTTCAATTTGTTTGACACCATAAAATCCTTGATAGTGCGACGAGATATAAGTGACTTTTCTTTCATGTTTTCACTGAGCATATTTCTGTTAATACTGAAACCTCTCTCAATTGATGCTTGCCCATGACATAAAGTAAAAATAAATATCAAAACTTTTGACAAAACCTTGTAATCTACACCAACTTTAATGGTTCCAAAATAAAACTTGTCTAAACGATTTCCAGCGTGAAAATTTTTAAATGCTGGTAAAAGAGTAGATGAACTTTCCTCTAACAACTTTTAAAATTGTATGAAAGCTTGATCACATTCATTTGAAGTAATATGTGAGCAAGAAAGAATTAAATGTAGTACGGATTTCATTTGATGAAGAAGATCAGCTTTTTGTTTAGAAAGAATTGACGCTGGACTGATGCAACCAGTTGCTTCCAGAAAAGAAAATCGACTCAAACTTCTTTCAAATATTTTTTCCAGGATTCTAATGATAATGAGACGACAATCTTTCATGAATTTGTTGATGACATCCTGAGATAACGCATCCTTTCTCCTCAATTCGATAATGTCTTTTTCTGCAGCAAATCCAATTGTCATTAATTTTAATAGAAAGTTTTCCTTCTTTAGTGAAATCAAATTTTTGAAGTTTCTTGCCAATGACGATGCTGCTAAGGATATCTTGTTTTATAATTAAACCCATTAAACATTTAACGGTTGAGAACAAATTTTCAAAAAGAAAGGGAATCATTGGGGCATCGGTTTAATATCTCAGTAAGATTTTTTGTAAAAAACTTGCAATGTAATCAAAAAACTTCAGTTTAGTCGAAGTTAACTCATCTTTTGTTCCCCCTAACACTGTGTCATTGCTCTTGCATTTTGGTTGCATACTTTTAGGAAGAGTCTACCAATACTTGGTTATTTTTTTAACATTCTCCCAAGTTAAACAATGTCTATCTGCAACTTTTTGGTCTTCAACCCAGCGTGTTGAGCAAAATGCATAAGGAAAACTCTCACATTCAGTAACAGTTACATAATCAGCTCTTCTGGCTGGAGAATCATGAAAACGGTTGTATGATGCTTTCATTAACTTCCCTTTATTCCATTCAGCGAATGAAAACCTGATTTGAAAACCCCATGTATTACATGAAGGTTACAACTCCTAATGTTAAGAAGTTTAGGGAGCTCTTGTTAATGAAGCTGCTTTTCAAGAAGATTAAGAAGAGACCAGTTCACATTTGGACCATCCATGCTTAGTTGAGTCAGATTTATGCTATTAATTGTTGACAAAGACGTAGTAATACTTTCAAGTAAATTTTTTGGGTGACCTAAAAATTTAGAGTGAAAGTATCTGGATTCAACATGATTTAGATCGCTCCTCCAAAACCGAATATTTAGATCCAATTGAAAATTTTGGAAAGAATCTTTCAGGCGTTCATCAAATGAAACAGTATAATAAGGAGACTTTTTTATACTTTCAGTTTGAAGTCTGTGAAAATAAGGCCCAAGACCAAAATTAATTATATAACCAAGTTTTGTTCTAACCATTTCATAAGATTTAGCAGTATTGCTATCAGGGAACATTTTCTGATAAAGTAGGCCATTTTTATTACACAAATTCAATGAGAAATTATTCTGTACTGCATTTAAAACAGAACAGATTTCTGCACAACTTTTATCACATTGATCTACTGTAAGAATTGTTTGCTTTTTAGACTTTGCAGGCATGAAGAAGCAAGATACTGGGTTTGATTTCTGTGCATGTTTTTTGCCATTCATGTGACTTATCACAGCTCTTCTACCCATATTTGAGAAATTAAATTCAACTTTGCATATTATGCACGTGGCTAACTTTTTATCACTGCGTATTACCAGTCATTTTTCAAACAAAGAATCATTTAACCATTCTTCTTTGAAATACGTTGCCATTTTAAATTTTAAAAATTTGTACTATTCTAAAAAAAAGACCAAATGCAGACACAATGTGATTAATTTTCTATAAAAATGTTAAACATTAACCCTGGTACGCTGGAAAAGGAAAATTTTTATTAGAATTCAAAACATTAAAGAAAAATTAAAAGTTCCCTGATTTTCCCTGATTTTATCCAAAATCAACTATTTCCCCTGATTATCCCTGATTGTATTTAAATTTCCCTGATTTCCCTAATTTCCCTGATTTCCCTGATTTGGTGGCAACCCTGATACAAATGAAGTATTTTCTTCTCTGCACTTTTGAAATATAGTAACATTAAGGTGAGTAGATACGTTGTCAGCAATGAGAACCTTTTTACCAATTAACTGTTTTAGTTTTGGCAACATAAGACGTTCAAAACAATTATTAAAAGCTAATGAATCAAACGAACCTGATTTAGTCCTTTGAAAGTGACAAATTTTGGCTCTTCCTCTTTAATTATCCTTAGAGCCCTAGTTAAAGAACGGAACGGATTGGCACTGTATATCGGATCGGCATTGTATGCAAATATTTTTAATAATCACATGCAAAGACTGCAAAAAAAAAACAAAAAAAAAACAACAACACATTACTATAGAGTTTTTTTAAGAATAATAATTATTGCCATATGTTATAAAGTTGTTTAATAATGCAGGGTCGTTAAGAAAAATCTTTCGACCATAAAAAGGCAGATGCCAAAAAGCATGCGGAAAACATTTTTTGGCGAGCCCTCGTTAAATGGTCAGTCGTAAACCAAGAAATACAGAAGCTAACAAACAATATTTTGGATTAAAATCATCGAAAAAAAAATTTGTAATTTTGATTATTGATTACTTATAAAAATACTAAAGAAATGAAAAAATATGTTAATATAATAAAAATAGAGAAAATGTATACAAAAAAAGTGTAAGATGAAAATAATATTATTTGTACAAACACACACCCAATGAATCTTTGGCAGCCTCTTTTCAGGCCTGGCTGTTTTTATATTTTTTTTTAGATACTAAGTTAGAATTAAGATTCGGCAAGTTACTTACTGTTAACATTACGCATTGCTAACCCGGAATTTAATTCTAGTTACCATACATAATTACCGGAAGACGTTATGCACTGTGTCATAAATTGACCCTCAGGTTGAACTTTATCCTACTTAAAAAAAAAATATGCCATCAAAAAGATATTTATTAGAATATTAAAAATTAAACATTTTAAAAATCCGAGGATGCATTTTTAGACTGGGAGGTCCAAAATCCTATTGAAAATAATAATAATAGAAGGGCAGAGGGGTCTTGGCCCCCAACTTGCCAAATTTTTAATATAAAATATAAATCTAGCATAAAATATGCAAATATATTCAAATTTTTTGTTTTATTAAATTTTTGGCGCGAAATGCTTCAAAAATTCAAACATTGGTTTAATAAATTTTCTAAATCTTAAAAAAGTTGTATTATAATACTCATCGCATTGTTATAATTTTAGCAAATAAAAAATGAATATTAATAGTTATTGCTGTGTTTGCTGGGAAACAAAAACTAAAAAGAGTCTTTTTGCAGTCCAAGATACTATTGAAAAACTGGTGCAGACGTATGTATACTCTGGATGAAAGAAATTGTAGCCTATCCTTCTTCTATATGTGGAAATTGCAAAACTAATTTGTACATGCTTGCAAAAAGAAAAAAACCACCAACCAGATGGACACAGAAGATAGAAAAGGTTAGGTTTAAGTTAATTGCATCTTTTAAAATAGAGTTTTTAAATATCTGCTAAATTATAAAGATGTCAATTCTGTCATAAAATGCTCAAATGTCAGTTCTGAACAATTATTATTTAGATTAATTGGATTTCTAAGAAGCGCAAGTCTGACATTATTACAATTGAGATTGATGAGAGCTCTTCTACCTCTCTAGAAAACATATTAAAGATCTGGTTTAAATGTCTGTCAATAATAGGTAATATAAACAGATTTTAAAATATTACATGACATTGGTATAGTCAAATTACCATCAACAATATTTATTTAGGTCGTGGCTTAGAGCACAAATGCTGCAAATCAACTGCTGTAAAAAACCTTACATCATTGGCATTGGAACAAGGTATGCACATTGGAGAGCAGGTGGCTTCTTCAATAATCAAGGAGAAAATGAACAAACAAAAAAGTACATTCAGGTGATCTATTTTATTTAGCCACCTGCGGAAAACCGCAGATAATAAGAGTTGGTCGTCCTGAGAACAAAGGAGACAGAAATCAAATCCAGCAAATCGCTTTTAAAACATTCAAGCAACTTCGAATAAATCTTGATCTTTCAAACAGAGGAACTAGAAAACTGATTTCTACTCTTAACAAGGCCACAGGAAAGTGAGTTGTCCAGTCAGAAGTGACGAAGTTGCTGTCAGATCTTGAATTAACTGTGAAAAATTATTACAGTGTTCAGTCCATGTAATTTGAAGTTGCAACCTGGTTTTTGTAAAAGATTTTTCAGATTTTGTTATGAATATTATAAGTGAGAGAGCGTTAAATCCTTATAATACCATTGAACGAGTTTCAATTGATGGAGGTGTAGGTTCATTGAAAACATGTGTTAACATCTTTGATGCAGATGAACTTAAAGTTAACAGTAATAATATAAAAAACAGAAGTAAACGTCGAGGATCTGACGAATATATTGGGTCTGGTGTACAACGTATACAGTTTATTGCTATTGGTGAAGATGTTCCTGAAACATATCAGAATATAAAACAAATTTTAGATATTATTCAGCTAGACAGCTTTGGTTTTCATATTGAATGGGATTTAAAGTTGGCTAACATGATAATGGATTTATCTGGGCATGGTGGCATCCATGCATGCTTATATTGTGAAGGTGAGAAGACTATAAATGCAGGAACTCTAAAAACGTTTGGAAGCCTTGATCTTCATCTTTCAGAGTTTCAAGCAGCAGGAGAAAAAAAAAGAAACAGCACAGCTCTATAAAAATGTTATACGAAAAAGGCTTATTCATCTTGATGAAGGTCCAGAAGTTAAAGTGGTAAACAAAATTCCTACATCATCGTTACATATATTTATGGGTTTTATTAATGTTCTCAGCGACCTAGTTTTACTTTCTGGCCAAACTTTAATCAGTGGCTGTCTGGAAAATACATTCTCAGACATGGCTATCATAGAGGAGGGTTTGATGGAGTGAACTGTAACAAGATATTGAATAATCTTCAAGATCTAGAAGAGTCATTCCTAAATGTTTGTCGACAGCTAATACCTATTATTACATGTTTCAAAGATTTAAAGTGTGTCGTGGATGACTGTTTCTGTGATTTCCTTAGTCCCAATTTCAAGCATTCTATTGCTAGATTGAAAGGCTCATATAATTACCTAATAGAGTTTTCAAAAGGCTATAATTACACCTTACCCATAACATGGAAGGTCCACGTCATGTTAGCGCATATTGTTCCTTTTTGTGAAGAAAATCAATGTGGTCTAGCCAGATTTGCAGAACAAACTGGAAAAGCTATTCACTCTAAGTTTAAATCAACTTGGGCAAGATACAAAAGAAATGTAAGTCACAAAGACCACGGAGAGAACTTGCATAAGGCAGTTTCAGACTTCTCATCAAGACGAAGATAATAACTTAAAGACAATATTAAATAACTTTATAAATACTATGCAGCAACTTAATTAAAAAAGATCTGTAAAAGTATTTAGCTTTATATAATTTTCTATAAAACTTGTCTTCTGCCTTCAAATGAACGAGAGGCCAAATTTCATCATATATCATTATTATTCGAAAGAGTCATACAACGCCCCATAAAATACGAGTTTTGGTACATTGCATGCAAAATTCTTGCATGCAAGGATTGCAGTGCATGCTTTTTTATGGGGAAGATGGAAGGGAGTGGGATTTATATTTTATATTAAAAATTTGGCAAGTTGGGGGCCAAGACCCCTCTGCCCTCCTATTTTTAATATTTTCAATAGGATTTTGGACCCCCCCCCCAGTCTAAAAATGCACCCTTGGGTTTTTAAAATGTTTAATTTTTAATATTCTAATAAATATCTATTTGATGGTATAACTTTTTTTTAAGTAAGATAAAGTTCAACCTGAGGGTCGATTTATGACACAGTGCTCGATACATATATTTTGTTCATTTTGATAATTATTGTGACAAGCATGCACACAACATTTATTTTGGCACGATATAAAAACTTTATCTGAAATTAAAAAATATATATTATTTGCTTAATATGAATTCTAAAACTCCACGTTTAAATTATACAAGTTTGTTTGTATGACATCATGCAACCATATAAAATTATTAAAATTATTCCCAAAATATCATAAACAACATTGCATTTTCTCTTTTAAAAACAAGTCTTAACGAATAATTCTCTACTACCGTTAAAAAATAGGCCTGCACAAAAAATTCCGGTTTCACGACGAATAGGCCTGTAGTAAGAGGGGGTAGAGAGGCGAGGGAGTAAGAGAGGAGTGAGAGGGGAAGAGAGAGGTGGTCCCTATCCTACAAAGCTCGTTACGCAAAATACAAAAAAATGTGTAGTTACGGAAAATTTTTACGTGAATTCAAGTTTTGCGTAATTATACAATTTTCAAAACTGCAATCCAATAAAAAATGCGTACTAAGAAGATTTTTCATATTAGCCGTAAAATTGACAATTTTTACGTAAAAAGAGAGATTTTAGCTTTTTTTTACACTCAAGGAAAACAAGGAATATAACTTGGAGAAAAGCTTTTTTTTTTAATCTATGTTTTGTAAACAAATCTGTGAGTGTGTATGTAAAATCTTTGTTTGTGTGTTTGAGTTTATAAAGAAGATCCTTATAATAAAGATCTTTATAAAACTTTATTCAACAATTTGTGAATAAAAAAAATTACACAGTTTTTTTTTTTTTGTTTTTTTTTTTTGTTTTTTTTTTTTTTTTACAGCTGCTACGCTTTTTTTTTTCAACCACCAAGATGCTAGTTTCAACTCCTAATTCAAATCAATAGTCCGTCTCATTGTTTATTACTTTTGTTAAACTTTCAAAATTCCTTGTATTGGTGTTGCTATTTGTTGTTTTTATTGTGTTTTTGAATGATTTTTATTATTCAATTTTGTAATTTTTAATTATCTTTAAATATTGTTGTTGTTGTTGATGTTGTTGTTTTTTATTTATTATTATATGTTTGAATTTTTTTTACTTACTAAAAATGTTCATTTTTTTTTGCAGATGATGTAAAAATTTCCGTGATCAAAAGAGTCTTTATTGTAATTTCGAACATCAAATAGGATGTTATGAACTGTATTTGAACGCGTTACGTTGAGGAGTTTAATACGAATGTGGAATGAATAATTAGACATTCCTAACATTTTAACCATTTGTACTATGTTTTTCAGCCACTCTATTTGTAGGACAGAAGTAATATTTCTTTTTAATGTTTTAAATAAGTATGTTTGATATTTGTGCTTTTGCATTTCTATTTAACAGTTTTATTTATAAAACTCTGTAATCTAACTAATGCAAGTATAAATATAGTTTGGTGTTGGTCCTATTTATCTACTAATAATGATTAGTTAATGAATTTCTCTTTCAATATTAATATGTATCGTGAGTGTAAACTATTTGTATTTTACAAATATATGTATGACATGAATAAATGTGTGTTTTCCTGTTATTATCCAAATTATCGAAATAGATGACCATGCACCTACAAAATTTTAATTTTATGACATTCACAACGAACAGATCTTATAAATTATTCCTATGAATAAGCAATTATTAACTTGTTATTATTGAAGGACAATTAATAGTAAAATTTATTGTTAATTTTCTTTCCATAATATTGAGTTTATAATAGTTATCAAAAAAGATCATAAAGAAAACCGTTTAAGTTAAGCGTAAAAATAGGCACTAAATTTTATTATGCAAGTTAAGTTTTAAATTTTAGATTTGGGTTCCATTAAAGAAAGTCATTTAATGACACGTTTAATTTCAATATTATAAACTCATTTTCAGAACTATATATGATGCCCAATCTTGATACTGCGCCACGCCTAATTTTTTTTTCTTTCATTCAAATTTCTTTAAACTTTAATTCGTTAAAAAAATATCGAATAATATTTAGTATTCTATAGCTCGCAAATAACTCCTCTACATCTTTGACATACAGTACTGTGAATAAGTTTTAGCCCACTAATTAAAGCTCATGTTTTTTTTAACAGATTTTGAATAAAAGCTTCCGATTATTTTTTGATATAAAAAAATGTCTCTCTTCAAACAATACTTAACACTATTTTAACAAGCAAAAGCAATATTTATCAAAATTTTACATAGATTTTTGTATTTAGATATCTAACGTGTTTATTTTTATTGTATGCTGATAAGAACCCAATTCGTATCAGCGCATTTGTTTTTAGTTTGCTCTTGCATTTTTGTTTATTTATTGCTGTGAAGGCTTCACAGATGATAGTACAGTTCACAAAGATATCTCAAAGATACTGTGTGTTTAATATTATTTTTTTGTTTTTCTAAGTGCGAAACTTCTAATTTACGTTGTTTTTTTTTTTATTATTGTTATTATCTTTATTGTTATTCAAGTAATAAAATGAGTAAAATTCCACTACTGGAACGTAAAAAAATCATTGTGCTTCATGAAGAAGGTTATTCTCAACGACAAATTGTCCAAAAAACAAAATATTCAAGGACAGCCATTAGAGAAATTATAAAAAAATTTAAAAACACGGGATCTCTTGAGGATAAAATTCGAATTGGAAGACCTCCAAAGCTTACAAAACATGACATAAAGTATTTAAAAAATGTGTCTCTGCGAAATCGGAAAAAAACCTCCAGTGAACTAGCCCAAGATATTCAGGCTGCGACTGGGACAAATGTTTCCTCGTTTTGCATTCGACGACATTTGCTAAAAGCTGGGTTAAGAGGGTGTGTTGCAGTTCGAAAGCCTTTACTACGTCGTGGCAATATAGAATAAAAGACTTAAATATGCAAAACAGCATAATAATTGGACGCAAGGAATGTTAAACCGTATACTATACACAGATGAATCAAAATATGAATTGTTCGGTAGCAGAAGACGACAGTATGTAAGAAGAAGGGTAGGAGAGGCTTATCGCCCTGATTGTTTACATCCAAAAACCAAGCATGGGGGAGGTTCTGTTTTAGTTTGGGGTTGTGTTTCATCATCTGGAGTAGGTGATTTAATCAGAATTGATGGCAAACTGACAGGAAAACAGAATAAAGAAATTTTAAGACATCATGCAATACCATCTGGAATGAGACTAATTGGTAATAATTTCATTCTACAGCAAGACAATGATCCCAAACATTGTTCCCGAGTGGAAAAAAAAATATTTTCAGGACATGTGTGAGGAGGGAGTTCTCGAAGTAATGAACTGGCCTCTTCAATGTCCAGATTTGAACATTATTGAACTTGCTTGGGATTATTTGGATAAAAAAAAGGCTGCATACAACCCCAAAAATGTCAAAGAATGTTTTCGAATATTAAAAAGAGAGTGGGACAATATTCCACAAAGTTTCATTACAAATTTATATGAATCAATTCCCAGGAGATTCGCTTCTGTGATCAACGCAAAAGGCGAAGTATTAATTGTTCTTTCTTTTTGCATCATATTTTATCAAATTATTTCTAGATATTTTTGTTTACAATATATGTGTTAATAAACCTGATTTTTTTTTACTTTATAAGTCCTTTATATTTTTACGATAAAATCAAAAATAATTATAAACTTATGGTGGGCTAAAACGTATTCACAGTACTGTATATATTTTTTATTAAGTTAACTAGAATTTCTCGTATATTTTTACCACACTTACACCATTGCTGACCGATCAACGAACTGTAGCGAGAATTGAAATATAATAACACTATATAGGAAAAATGCCCTATCTTGATACTGCACCACACCAAATTTTTTTTTCTTTCATTCCAATTTTTTTAAGCTTTAATTCGTTAAAAAATATCGAAAAATATCATACTAACAATTTTTAAAAACATTGGATAAAATACCCAAAAACTACAATTCACACAAATTTTGTAACTGTGCTACCCCTAAGTATTGTTTAATTGTCACAAAACTTTACAATTATCATTTTTGATTGAGTATGTACCTTACAATAAGTTCCCAAACTCAAATTTAAAAAAAAAATGTGGTACGGGACACTTGGGAATGGTTGTTCCGCATTAGGCCACGATTGAACGAAGATATATATTAATCAATGATATATATTAACTAGATATCTAACTCGCGCTTCCGCAGTGAAGCAAATTTTTTGCCAGCCCAGGTTTGTTTTGAAAGCCTGAAATGACGCAATGATAAAGCAAAGCAAAAATGAATTATTGTCAGTTTAAATAAAACGGCTACCGGCATTAAAAACTTTAAAAACTTGCTTCACTTTTTCTTACGGAATTTTTGTGTTAAACACATTGTACCAAAATTTCATTTGATTAAATTTCTTGGCCGTGTCAAGAAATAAGAAAAATTATTGCGCGGGAAACAAAATGCTATAAAGGTTACATAAATGGACGATAATAAATTTTCAGTTAAATGAAACTCAATACTTAAAACTAAATACTGGTAATTAAGTTATACACTTATTTATAAATGCTTAAAGTTCGGATTTAATCCAGCAAAGTACACTGATAAATCCAATAGAAAGCGGCTTATGCTTCTTTAATGTCTTGTTTTCTTTTAATATATGTTAACAATAACGACATTTAAAAAGTTAGTTCAAATAATATTAGTTACGATTCAGCCAATCTAAAAAAGTCTTATTTTTAAACAAAATGGCAGTAATATATCTCTGCATTACTTTTGACTACTCAATAAACTACAACTGCCTCTACTATAATATATGAAAAAAAGTAATATAATTATATCTGAATCCAATCTATATTTACAACCTGTAGATATATTTTATTTATATATATGATATGTTTGTATATATAGTTGCATGATATATCTGGATACATAGTTATGATTTTTATGAGGTTATTCTATCTGTTTTTTTTTTTTTTGTTTTTTTTTTTTTGTTTGCTTTTCTATGTTGATTTCTATTCAGTTTTCATATCAAATTATGAACCCTAATCAACAACCTGAACCTGTGGCATTCAACTTTGATTTTACAAGACCATTTTATTACATGTTACGCATTCTTGGGTTATGGCAGCCTCACAATGCACATTTGATTTTAAAGCTCTATTCCCATTTTGCATATTTACTTTTAGCTATGTTTTTTGTAACATTAATTTTATTGAGTTTTTCTCATGGGCACTTTAACCCTGGTATGTTTATGAATGGAATCTCAACTTTGCTTAATTTATGTTGCTCTTTTGTTTTCTGTCGTTGGTATTTTGGTACTGGGCACTATGATGAATTATTGCAGCATTTTAAGACAAAGTTTCCTGCAAGGTTTCAAGTTTTATGTTATTGCTACAGTGGTTTTGCCTTTGTATTGTGGATATTCAGTTTTCTTTTTTTCTTTTTTCATTGGATGTCCTTTTTTGATACTTTATACAAAGATCTGATTTGCAGCGTTTTACTTTTCTATGCAATGGGATGGTGGGCATGTTGGATTACTTTATTTTATTTCGTTTGCCATATACAAAAAATTCAAATTGACGCATTTCACCAAGAAATGCTTAACAACTTTAATTACTCATCAAGAACTTATGAAGCAGAAGAAGCTTGCGTTGTTCGATTATTGCATCAGTTCAGTGATCTGGATAAGTGGCTCAGAAGTACAAAACAGCGTTTCTCTGTTATTGTTTCTTTATCTTTGGTATATCATTTAATGGATTTGTTTATTTTTAGTACAGCATACTGGTGTAATGATTTAGGAAAAAACTTTTATCCTTGGAAGTATTATGGAGGAGTAGCTTTTGATATCTTCAGTATAATCTCAAAACTTATCCCAGCTGCTATTGTGTGTCAAAATTTGCATAAAGTTATCATTTCTGCTGGAGAGCATTGCTACCCTGACATATACACAAGGCAAGTTCTTCATGAGAGGCTCTTATTTTATCAGCATATTGTTTTGAGAGAACAAGATATGGGACTATACATTGTTGGTGTGAAAATTACATCAAAGTTTACAGTAGGTGTAGTTGCAACAGTCGGCACAATTTTTCTAACCTTTCTAAAATATGCTGTTCCATTTCTTAAAAACTTATTGCAAACCTAAGCTTTTTTTTTTTTAAGGTTCTTATCTAATTATCAAACTCATACTGATGTTTTGAATATTTGCTATTTTCTCAGAGTTCTCTTAAAGTTACTGCCTTAAAGACTCTTAAGTAATCTCAAAGTGTGGTTGTAACATGAAGTTAACATCTAATTTTACACATTTAAGTTTTTTATTTATAATGTTCTTTTTGCAATTAAGTTTTGTGATAATTATTACTATTATTATTATTTTTTAATAAACTATAGTAAAAGTTTTTAGAAGAATAACAGTTTATATTTATGTAAGATTTGTACAAATAAAATGAAAATTTTTGTAGTAATTTAACAACTAGTAGTGCGTTTTCTTTTTTAAATCAAGCAACACTAAAATAGTTGATTTATCTTTTCTTTTTAATGAAAGAAAATTTTGATTTGCAATAAGCATGTTTTTTGTTTCAAGAAATATTATTTCAATGAAATACTTAATTTGCAGAATAAATTATGGTCAATCAGCAGTTAGCAGGTTTAAGATAATATCTTAATGAATAAATATTTCTGTAGTGTATATAATTACTTAGGTTTCAAGTAACAGAGATAAGTTATCAAGTTACTTAAGATTTTTCATTTTGTATTTAGTCCTGTGCTTTGAGTGTATGTGTATTTATATGCTTTGTTTATGTTTATGTGTATATAGGTTTTTTTTTTATTAAGAAAAATTAAGATTACAATAAAAAAGATGAAGTATTATGACTGATCTTTCACTGCTGCGTAAGTATTCTTTTTTAATTTTGTTTAAGGAAATTTAAATTCTTATGAACCACTCTTAGAATCTTTGCCATTTTGTTTTGATGAAAATGTTATATTATTGATAAGGTATTTTTTTAGTCCCAAATTATTTTAGTCCCAAGTATCATGGGCAACTTTTTAAAAACTGATGTCCAAAAAAGTAAAGTCTATATATTTAGTGTTTTGCTGTCATTTTGAGTGTTGCACTGAAAGTAAGAATGAGACCATCTTAAAAAATATTTCGCTGCCATTCAAGCAGGAAATGATTGCTTTCATTTAAGTGTGATATTTAAAAGGGTTGAAACTTAAGTTCATTATATATTGAAAATAATGAATTAATAAGTAATTATAAATATACAATAAATAAATAGTCATGAATTTAATACAGTTATAATGTTTTAGTTGATTTTAAACTTATTGTAAAAATGAAGAATTAAAAATTTTTCTTAACAATCTTATATCTTTTACTCACTCTCATACTAAACATCTTCTATGGATCTTTCCTGAGTTGCTAAAATAGAGTATTTTTATGCTGTTTATCAACTTAAATGGTTTATAAAATGGAAGAGTATCAGTTACAGAGCTATTTATTTCTCCTTATCAAAATAATAGTTGATTTCAACTTCTTTTAACTCCTTGCTAACCACAGCCATTTTAAATTATGTATTAGTTTCTTCTTCACTCAATATATAGTTCTATTATCAATTTTATTATATTTTAAAATTTTGTACATGGGGTATTTAAGATTCAGCATACATAAGTTAAATAATCTTCTTAATATTTACTCTGCATAAAAAATAATTCATGAAATATCTGGAGTAAAAAGTTGTACATAAAGGAAATGAGTATAATGCAAAAATAAATCTTGAATAACAAAAAAGATAAAGAATAAGTATAGTTGTTAGAAGTTGTAATAAGGAATTAAGTATTGGATGTTAAAGAGTTATAATTCAAATACTGATTCTTAAAACTTTTCTAAAACATTTAGACAAAATTACTTCTGTTTGTGTGACTTTAGGTCTTTGTTGGATTTATGATTTTAGAGTTTTGTCCCTTTATAATACGAAGGTTTATTTGCAAATTTTTTTTATTTTAAAAATTTTTAATGTTCTTTATAATTTTAGCATGCTGTTGTAATTCAAAGTAACCTTTGAAATTTCTATGTATGTACAACATTTTTACACACAATTAACAAAGGACAAATGTTTGTTTGTTTGTATGTATGTATGTATGTATGTATGTATGTATGTATGTATGTATGTATGTATGTATGTATGTATGTATGTATGTATGTATGCATGTTTGTATGTATGCATGTTTGTATGTATGTATGTATGTATGTATGTATGTATGTATGTATGTATGTATGTATGTATGTATGTATGTATGTATGTATGCATGTATACTGTATGTATGTACGTTTGTATGCTTTTAAAGAAAATATAACCCACCCTACTTAATGAGTTCACTTTGTTTTAGATAATTAGTTCACTATATAATTGGTTCACTTTTCAGCATGAAGAAATTTTTTAATGTTTTTATAATGGATAGGGAATTTTGTGAAAGACATTCTGTAGAATTTTTTTTATTTTTTAACATGTTCACTTATATCTCTTTTACAATTCACAAGCCTAACTTTTACCTGCAGGAATATTTCTGGGAACATTTTTAAGTCTCAAGTGTTCTCTTTTTCTTGGGGTTCTAGTCATTTCTGCACTGCACTTATCTATATTGTTTTAGTTGCATTAATAAATTCTGTTTATGAACTGTACTAATTGTTTCAGAACCTCCAAGTCTTCATCTTTTAATCCATAGGTAAATTCTCAAAAATCTGCTAGCTAAATCTATTAGAATTCTAATATTTTTGGAAATTGACTTTTCCTAAGTTGTGTAGTGAAATTGCAAACATTTATGCAATCTTTTTTTTAAATATATATTTCTACTTTAGAAACATTTGGCCAGAGTTTCCCTGAGGTACCAATAGTTTGATTATTTTTAATTATCAATTGTTAATCAATCTTGCAATCTTGCACTTAGATGAGATATTTTTTTGCAACTGATAAAGTTTTCTTTTTGACAAGCCATAAGACACATGTTTGTTCATACTTTGAGTATAAACTTTAGCAAAATGCATTTTATGAAATCATGTAATACTGAGTTTAGTTTATGTTACTTATTTAAGGAATTATTGTTTTAATGTTTTTATTGATTTTTGAACTCTACTGATGAAATAACTATCAAAATAGGAGTTTGATGGAAGTTTGGATTCAATAAGTGCAGCATTGACATGTTCTTTTAATCGAACTGGTTCATTGCTTGCAGTCGGATGCAACGATGGTCGTTTAGTTATTTGGGATTTTTTGACTCGTGGAATTGCAAAGGTTTTGGTGGCCCATGTGCATCCTGTTTCTTCAGTTAGGTACTTATTTCCATAACGTTTTAGTTGCTTTTGTTAAAATTAAATATTCTATACTTTTTAAGAAGTAACATTAAACTTTAATTTTTCATCTTCATTTTTTATAAAACTGTTTAATGATTTAGCTGGAGTCGCAATGGCAAAAAAATTTTAACATCGTCAACAGATTGGAATGTTGGATTTTGGGATGTACTCTCAGGTGATTGTGAAATTCGTTATCGCTTTCCTTCTGCTATTCACAAAGTTCAATTTCATCCAACTGACAAGTTAGTGTTTGTTTTCAATTATTTTTATTATGTATCTTATTAAACTTGAGAATTAATTTGATACATGACATGTTATAACTTATCATCAACTGCATGTATTAGCTACTATTTTTACATTTCTATGCAGTTCATTTCATTTCAGTTCTTTTTAAATGAACTTTCAAATGAACTTTTAAGAATTGCAATTTTCAGTTTCTGGTTTTTTAAAATAATTTGTTGGTAAAGTATTTGTTGATAAAACATTTTATTAATAAAACATTTTCTATACTCAGGCATCTTTCTTCATGTCAGCACCATTTCTAAATATGCTGAAATGTGTTAAATTTGTAAACTGGTGAAGTTTTTCAAAGACATAATAATCTTTCTCAATAAAATAATAGTCATAATTTTATTTATATGTAAAGTTTTATTTTTTGTTTAATTATCTTACCTTTGGATTTTTTAGCAATAGATTCTTGGTTTGCCCGATGAAACATCCACCTTTATTAATTGAAGTTGATGGAAAACAGCATATATTACCAGTTGGAGAAGAAGTATGAAACTATGTTTATGTGCAATTTTTAAGGGTTGCATCTATGTGCACTGTTGTTGAAAAGAGCCTAAAAGTACTTTCAGCTGACCTGAAATTGCAACAAATATGTTTCAATCTCAGGTCAGCTGAAATTCTGTTTTTTAGAATGTAGAAATGCATTCTGGTTATAAAATATTCAGAAAAAAATTGGCTTTAAAGTTTTTGGTTTTTAATGATTATTGTAAAGAGAAACATTGCTGTAAAATCAAAGCCTTTCATCAAACATCACTAAAAAATTATTGGAAAGCAGTCTATAATTAAGTTTATGTGAAGTATTTTAAAGATTGCATTTTATGTAATAAAAACAGGTTTGTAAAGCATATTGACTCTCAAAGAGTTTAGTTTGTGTAAAGTCTTTTAAGTATATTATGAATATATATATATAATGTACATACAATAATTTTATATATATATATATATATATATATATATATATATATATATATATATATATATATATATATGTATATATATATATGTATATATATATATATGTATATATATATACATATATATATATATATGAATAAATGTAATGTGTGTAAAGCAGTCTATAATTAAGTTTTGTAATGTGTGTAAAGCAGTCTATAATTTAGTTTGTGTAAAGTCTTTTAAGTATATTATGAATATATATATAATGTACATACCATAATTTTATATATATATATATATATATATATATATATATATATATATATATATATATATATATATATATATATATATATATATATATATATATGAATAAATGTAATGTGTGTAAAGCTTAAATGTCATTTTTAAATTTTAGTATAAAAGTATATGTTTTAACAAAAATTTTAAAAGTATACAAATCTTAAAACATTAAAAATGCATATAAACATAATTGCAAAATGTGTAGTCATATTTTTCTCATACATTCTAAAGTTTGCTCAGTTGAAAAATTGAAGTTTAGGAATAATGGAATTTATTTAAACCTTTTTTTATAATTAGAGTGAAGAGCAAGTTTATTTAAGTTTAAGTATTCGTAAAAAAAATTGAAAAACAAATTTTGTAGCATTATTTTTATTTCAGTAACTTATTGCATAAAATAATTGTTTGTTTTTTTTTTTAATATTTTAGTGTGAACAAAATATTGAAGCTTCATTTGATAAGCGAGGTGAATTTATATTTACAGGAAACGCAAAAGGAAAGGTAATTTTTTGTAAATTTTTTAATTTTGTTTCAGATATAGTTACATAAGTTATGTTAGGTTTCAAAATTAATATTTAAATTTTTATGTTATGTAAGTGGTATAAAAAAAGAAAAGAAATTATGGGGAAAAAATAATAATAATAAAAAATGAAGTTGTATTAGACTTTACAAAATATTCAAAAATAAAAATAAATATCATAACAATTTATATAAATAGTTATAGCAAAGAAATCCTAATCCTAATAATCTGGATTTATCAAATCCTGATAATCTGGATTTATCAGTGACTATTTGAGAACTGCATTAGTGTATTGGAGTTTTCATTGAATTTATTACAAGTTTGAGTTCATATTTTTTAAGTTAAGCATAATTTCAGGATTCAAGTGTAGTGGAACTAACTGCCTCACCTTTCTCCATATTTGCTAAAAATTTGGTTTTCTAGACAGCCTAAAAAAGCCAGCCAAAGCATGATTTTCATTTGGAAAATATTACAATTTGATCAATTCATTTTCATTACCATTAAAAATATTGCTAACTTTCACTTTCTTTGTAGTTTACTTTTTTAAATTTTCATAAATTTTCATAGAAAAATAATTATTTCATGAAGAGAGGGTTGGGTTAATGGAAAAAAAAAAGCACAACAAAAGTATATTAATAATAAAGCATTTTTCATTATAGATAACTGTTATCAATGCGAACACTTTAGAGGTGAGGTTCTACTCTTCAATGTTTATATCAAACTTAAGAAGGATGTTCATTTTCAAGAACAAAATTAGTTAAAAGCTCAGACAAAGAGCTAATCAACATCATTATCAGAATTAGAAAGTTTGTTAGCAGTTGATTATGAAATTTCAAATTTATGTTTTCATTTTTTGTCTTTATTTTCATTAAGAGAAAACATCTTTAGATCAAAACTTCATACAGGATTAGTACAGCCACCAATGCCAATACTGCTATAAAATCAATAGAATTTGCGAGAAGAGGAAAGTAAGAGTTTTAATTAAAAATTACAGCTGTTCCATATTAATTTTTTTTTGTTGTTTACATATATATTTATTTTTTACAGCTTTTAGAAGTTTGTTCACTAAAATATTTTCATGTAAATGAAATATCAATGGGTGCCATTCACTACACTTGCATGATTTCTTTTTTGTGTTGACATTTTATCAGTTTGTTTATTAGGAAAAACATAGAAAAATTCCATAAACTGAATGAATTTCGTTTTAAAAGTTTTTCATTTGTAATATATTGTAAGTTTATATTGAAAGAGTCAGATGCTCTTTTTATTGTTATTGTTGTTATTATATTTTTTTAATGTCTTTTAGTTCTTTTCTGGTTAACTCACAAGATCGTGTTATTCGTGTATTTGATCGAAATTCTGTTATTGCTTGTAAGGAAGGGCAGGAACCAGAACCAACACAAAAACTCCAAGATCTGGTTAATAGGTAATTTGCACACAGCTTAAATGCTTACATATTATATAACTTTTAATGTAATTACTTGTACAATCACTTTGTTTTTAGGACACTTTGGAAAAAATGTGCTTTTTCTGGAGATGGTGAATTTATTGTTGCTGGTTTGTTTTTAATTCAAGTTTTTGTTCTTTTCTTTTGTTTCTTTTTGTCTTTTTATGGTTCCTATAATTTTATACAATAAAACACAAATATAGCTTTTTATACAAATTTTTGTTTTAAAATAAATCTTTTTTATATAAATATTTTGTATTATGTTAAAAGTATTTATTACAGATAAAAATTTAAATATTATAGATATAATAACTGATAACTAGTTCAAAAGTTTTAAAGTTTTTTCAGTAAACAATAAATATATATACAACAAAGAATATTTTTTTAAAAACCCTAAAGCATGACTACAAATACAGTATATCCTTAGTAAGACTCCAAAAATTTATAATTTTTTTTCTTCTAACTTCTGTTTCATGACCTCAAAATGGTTGTTTCACACAGTTTTTTATATCACAAAAATTATTATTTGTTTTAATATAATTGTACTACAAAGGTGCAAATGAATCATTTATTTTCAAAAGTGGCCATGTTAATCATATTTTCTAAACTTGTTTTCAGGCTTCTGTAGTTCTCACAGTCTTTATTGACATTTTTAAGCTTTTAACACTATTTTTAATGTTCATAAGGAGACATTTCCCCTTTATGGAATCAAGTTTATGTCACACCATTAGTACATGATGTGACTGATGCAAGTGGATGAAGTTTTTTAAGCCCTGAAGTTATCAAATAGTCTTATTTAATCAAAATTTATGACAAAAAAAAAGTGCCTGTATTTATCAAGGTTTATTCATGTACCTTACAAGATGTTAGAATAAAATGTCTTTAATAGTTCAATTTACTTTATCTGATTGTTTAAACCAATGAAATTATGATTAATGTCTGTTAGACTACAACAGTAGTGAGTTAACTTATATGAGAGAAATTTGTTGTTACAGAAAACTTGACGCGTTTCTTTAATATTTCCTTTTACTTCTAAGAGCACAGGCCAAGAAAAAAATTTTTTTTATACCAATTTACCTAAATCATATGTATTTTTGGGTGCTGAAACTGTATTTATTATCAGTTTTTTTCTTTATTACCTTCTATTTTCTCACAATATGGTATGGATTGTATATTTTAAAATAGGGAAAATTTGATAAACAAAAATTTAAAATATATGTTTATTTTCTACGGGTCAAAATTTTTACTTTCAATGACATGAAATTTTTATTTAAGATAACATAAATTTTTTCTTACGATAACATAAAATTACTGCAATACAAATATTATAGGTGCTCATTTTTTTATGTTTTTCTTTTCTCTGTGAAGTTTTTTAAGCCTTTTTACCAATTTGATGCATTTTGTTGTTCTCTGTGAAGTGATGAGCAGGAATATTATATTGATATTCCACTGTCCCTGTATCATTTCTCCATCACTTTTAGTCTTGATAAAACCTTTCCTCCTGCTCTTCACTCATAGCACCCAAATTTTTTTTTAGAAAAATGTCAAGATGGTTGTACAAGAAGTGGACTTTAAGGCTCATCAGAAAACTAAGAATTTTTAACTTATCATAATTGGCTCCAATAAGTTCATAGTTTGGCACTTTAACTTAGCCCAAATATTTAATGACAACTATAATACTCCATCTAGAACCATGCATTTGTGTTTTTTCCCTAGTCAAACGTAGATCATTCATTTCAGGTTGTGTAAACAACTGTTCTTAAGAAATTGAAATTCATTAACTTTCAGTTAACTTTCATTAAAATTCGGAACTAGACTGTAAAATGTCATCAATAAACTGAATCAGTATACAAAATAACACAGGAGTTAGTTAAAATTAGTTAAAAAATAGTTTTAGTTAAAAATGATAAAACATTAAATGAAGAAGTACATTTTTATGTTTAATAAGTTAAGTTTGATTGTACAAAGAGTAATGTTTTCATAGTATCTTGCAATTATTTTTAAACAATATTTAAAAAAATAAACTCTTGCAAATCTACATTACAGTTTTTATAATTAGCTGTTTTGATTCCACCATGATTCACTCATCATGGCTTACTCAACCATCGAATTTCATACTTTGGTTTTTAAACTTGAAATTATTTGATACAAGAAGATCAAAGTTGCAGCAAGAGGATTTTACTTTTCTTTTATGCTCAAAGGTTCATCCCAACAGCATGCATTATATATTTTCAGGTTCATCCTAACAGCATGCATTACATATTTTCAGGTTCATCCCGGCAGCATGCATTTTTATATTTTCAGGTTCATCCTAACAGCATGCATTATATATTTTCAGGTTCATCCCGGCAGCATGCATTATATATTTGGGAGAAGAGTATAGGAAGTTTAGTAAAAATCTTACATGGAACCAAAGGAGAGTTGCTTGTTAATGTTGTGGTAACTATTTTGTGCTTTTTTGGTTTGATTTTATTTGTGTTCTTTTGAAAAATGTAGGCTTATCTTTCCTTAAGTGAACCTGCCAATAAGCCTGATAGAATGTTGGATTAGATTTTCTTTTTTATTACTTTTAGTAATCAGTTATCTAATCTCTATATCCTCCTAAAGTTTTAATTGTTAAAAAGAAAATTATTTGTTATTTGATAACACAAAATCAAATATCATGATTTTATGAATCAAATATCATGATTTTATATCAAATATCATGACATGGTTTTATGCAATTTTTTTTTGTAGTTTTTTCCTTCAAAGTTGCAATGATGTAGCTATCTCTTTTTCTCTGTAATAAATACATAATTGTTAAGCTTACAAGCCAGATCCAAACCCTTCATTTTCCAGCATTTTTTTTCAGCCAAGAATTAATGCTCACTTTTCAGACTAATATTTTTGAAAATTTAAAATGGGAAGCTTATTTACTTAAGGAAGTTTTTCATCTGATTTTAAGGGAGATCAAAATAATTTTTTCTGATAAAATTTTAAATTTCAGTGGCATCCAATACGACCAATCATTTGTTCTGTTGCAAATGGACTGGTATCTATATGGTCACAAACCCATGTAGTAAGTCTATTATTTTCCACATTGGAAAAAGATTTTTTTTTTCCTTTTGCTTGAAGTTTTTTGTGGGTGTTCTTTTTTACATTCTTCTTGGTTGTTCTTCCTTCCACGTATAGAATTTAATTTTTGTATTTTAAAAGCAGTGTTTTACAATGCTGTTCATCTTGTTAAATTTGTTCTTAAGAATTTAACAAGATGAACAGCATTGTAAAATAATTTAAACTTCACCATGTCAAGACATGGTGAAGTTGTAGTGATGTCAAGGCATGCTTGTGATATTTTTATAGTGTTTGTGATAGTGATATTTTTAAGTACATGTAAAGATAACATGTTGCTGTAGTAAAAATGTTTAAAATTATTTTTTTAATTTTAGGAGAATTGGTCTGCATTTGCTCCTGATTTTAAAGAACTTGATGAAAACATTGAGTATGAAGAAAGAGAGAGCGAATTTGATCTCACAGATGAAGACAGAGAGGAGCTGAATAATCAAAACAATGAGCAACTTGAGGAAGTAGAGGTTGGATGATATTAGTTTCTAAAAAATGTTAAGACTATTGTTGTTTTTGATTTTTGATAAAACGTGTGAAAAACATGATGCATTATGTATAGATTGACGTCATTTCGATTGATAAGCCTGTCTATTACAGCAGTGATGACGATGATGATGAAGACGGTTTATTTTATCTTCCTGTTGCACCAGATATTGATGAACCAGAGAGTGATTCATTGCCAGGTATCAGCTAACTTCTTAACTTTGCTACTACTTTTCTGATAATTTCAAGTTTTATCAATAAATGCATCCTAAAAAATCCCTTGAAATATTTCTAATCAATTATGTTATAGATTGTGTTCTGGCACAGTGGTCATTATTAAAGATTTCTCTTTAAGGGTGTGACCAATTATCAACCACGAAAAAGAATTCTACAGAACTTCTTGAGACAAATGAGCCTCCTTTTAAGAAAGCCAAAGTCACTGATGTTTCCATAAACGGAGATATTTACAATCACACCAGCGTGGAAGCAGGTTTGTATGCTTAAAAAAAAGAAAGACCTTTTAACTAACATAGAATATAAACGCTGAGGTTGCAGCGGTTATATTTTGTTTGAATTTTATTGTTAAGATTAGCAGCACAAAAATGTCTTCCATTGTCACTAGCGATTTTGTATCGAAAACTTTACATGAGCTATATATTTGCTTACTCTCATAAGTCATCTTCGGTCCTTTTCATCTTTTTATTTTTCTTGGGATTGTTGATTATACTCTTTGATCTTTTGGAATGTGTAAAAAGTCCAGATCTACTTTTATTAGACATATTCATATCTGATAAAAGCTTTAAATAGCTTTTGCCTCATCTTTCTGATTGTCGATTCGTGTATTCGAGTAAAGTATTTCAGCGCCATGTTTGTTACTAGAGTTCTGAACACTGCCATAAGCTAAACTTACTAAATAAATTTTTGTTATAAATTTTAAAAAAAAAGTTTAAATATCTAGTAAATTTAAATTAAAGTCTTGCAGTTTAGATTTTCAACCATTTATACTGCAAAAATATTATACCGCGTTACAACTGATTTTATGTGTTCATAATTAAAAACTGAAATAAGAATAAGGTTATGTATTCTTCAAATTGGCCTTAGATCAGTTTGAAATAAAAAATACATAAAATAGGACATAATCTTAAATCATAACATTTGTTTTTTCTGTAAACTTTTCAGAGAGATTTGTAGAAAAACCCAAACCTAAATCTCAAGGCTCAGCGAGAAGTAAGCGTGGCGGTAAAAAATCAAGCCTCGGCAAAAGTAGAAAGATCTCGCCATCTGGTGCGGAATTCGAAGATGAAATTTCTCAAGATGGTTCTGAAAAGCTGACTGATTTTAAATAAGTTTGTTGTAGTTTATGTCGCAGTTGAAGGAGATCTTTTTTTCCTTTTACTGGAAATAGATCTATAATATTTATGTAGAAGTAGTTGACGTTGCGATTTTTTTTTTTTAACACGGTTACATTTTATTTATTTCGTGACTTGCGAAAGAATAGTCTAAATGATAGTTAAATATGCCGAAGAACGTTGAGTAAATTTAATATTTACTTAGGATTTGCTTGATGCTATTCCAACTATATTACTATTTATAGTAAAGAGCTTAAAGCCTTTATCAACTTTGTTAACATCGGTAAATTTTGCACAGATAAGGTACGTAGCATTACACTTTTTCTGAAATCATAAATATATATATACTTTAGTCACTAAATATTTTAGCTGGGCAAGATAATCCCCATAGGTCATAGGCCTTGAATTGGAAAACCACTATTTGCTATAATTTCATTGTCTGTGGTTACACCCATAGATAATGTGAACATGAGAATAAACTTGTGAAAAACTTTAATTCACATTAAGCAGAAATCCTAACACTCCAAGAATAACAATTTAGTGTTAATAGGGAAAAGTTGGCTGAGTCATTACTTAAAAAACAGTTTTTGACATGTGTACTTCCTTTAACAAGCATAATAACAATGACCTTCAGAATATTAGGCTATTCCGCCAACATTTTTATTTATGCCAACATTTTTTACATCTAAAATCCCAAAAGTTTGAATGCAAAGTGGTGATTTTATTTTGAACAAACTTTATCAAACACGAGATTAGAACTTTTTACTTGTAAAGAAACAAATTTTATTTAAACATATTTGTGCTAGCTTAGTGTTTATTTCAAAACGGATCAACAAGTTAATCTTTGGATTTGAAGTGAAAAAGTGGTTTTCATCATCTTTAAAATCATGAGGAGTAAAAATTAATTTCAACTTTTTTTCCAAAATAAATATTTTTTTAAGAATTTAAGTTTTTCTGTGTCAAAATAAATCCAAAATGCCATACACAAGTCGAATGTAGCATGTTTAGGTTAAAAGTTGATTTATTCATAAATTTTAATAGCATGTTATGAAGGACTCATAAACAGACTGAACTATGAGAAGAATGAATTATTGGATGTACATCTTGATAAGAAAGTAGAAAAAAATTTTCTATTTTCTTAAACGAGAATAAAACTCATTCATAGATATCAAATTTCTACAAAGTATATCTTGATGTTAAATGTTAACATGTAAAGTGAAGCCCACCAAGGCTTTACTTGGAATTACATCATTTACAGTTTGTATTGAGTTTAAAAATATACATTGGTGCATATAATATAACACACTAAATGGAATGTACAAAACATAATGTAACTAGAATATATTATAATTTACCAAGGTCTGGCTGATTGGATCGATCAGTGTTCTCTTTCACCTGAATTCACCCTCACAAATCAAACTGCATCAGCATTTGTAGTCACTCTACGTGCTTAAGCAGTGCTTGTTGAGGAACTCCTGAATGATGGATATGATTATGTGATGACAGCTAGAGCATCCTGCCATCGAAAATTGCGTAAATGCGTAAATTCCCATGTGAGAAATAGTTTATAAAGGTGGCTCCGATATGATACGATGGTGAGGAATGGTATCACATCGGAGGTGCGATGTAGTCCGAGGCCGATGGGGAGAATTTCACGCACTCTCCGATCAATGGATCCATTCGGAACTCCGTCTCGTCGGATTTTTCTCGGTTTTTCGGAGTTTCGGAGTTCGAGAGAAATCGAGAAACCTCGACGGAACTTCGACGAGGTTTTTAGAAAATATCAATTTTTACTCGTAAAATAATTTAATTCTTATTTTATTTCTACGCTGCTTTTACAATAGTTCATGTTGTTTTCAAAATATAAGTGTTCTCTTTGTTCAATATCAACACAAATTTACATCGCAAAGCAATTAGTAATGCACAGTGGGACAAGTGGTGGTGGTGGAAAAAACCTCAAAAAAAAAGCTTATTCTATTCCAAACCATATAATAGAACATACTCGTACTTTTCCATTGTACTATTTCAGAAACTCTTTTGATTATAATAGTATCTTTTTAATAATAGAAGTTTTTAAATCCACAAAAATCAGTTGCGGTATAATAAAATTCAATGCATAATAAAATATCTTTTTTTGTCAAAAAGCAAGAATTTTTTAATTTTTAAGCAAAGATATTGTAAACAAAAATACGGAGATTGAAAAAATGCCATAAAAGAATCGCTTGTCCAGGAAGCAGCACAAACGGCCTAATTGGTCACATCAAAGGTTGCGAGAAAATAGATTTAAAACCATCCAGTTCCAGACCAGTTTTGACTAAGATATCGTTAAACTATCTTCTTGCCAAGTTGACAGCTCTTGATGAATACTCGATTAGGTCCATAACTCAATCTGAAACACTAAGAATGCTTTTTGAAAATTATGGGCATAGTTTGCCCAAGTCAGCGTCCACAATTTCGGAAAAAGTTAAGATGTTTCATGCTGAAGCCAAATGTTTAATGATTGCTGAATTGGACTACTACTATAAAAGGAGAGTTCTGGCTCATTTTGCTTTTCGCTCTCCGTTGTGTTTTTTTTGATGATTGAGGGAATGAAAATTTTTTTGGTGCCCGTTGTGTTTTTTTTTGATGATTGAAGGTTCATGAAAATTTTTTGGTGCCCGTTCTTTTCATGACAAAACGCGTCATGAAAAAAGTTTAATGGTTGTAAAGGTATTTGAATCTTGCGCGGAAAATTTCTTTTTTTCTTTGTTCATTCTCTTGTTCATGTTTTTGTTCGAGAATTGATTTGCAAATTTCAATTTCACGCCATCCAAATCCTTTGTTCCTTAAGTGTTCAATGGGGTCAAGTGTTTTTATGCTTTTAATTGTTCCGTCGTCGTCATGTCTCAAGATCCTTGTTTTTCCGTTCATTTTATTAAGCCAAGAAAAAAAATTTTTTGAATGATTTTTTGAGAATGAATCAAGACAAGATGGGTACATATTTTCTGTCTCTTTTGAAGTATAATCCATCTTTGATTGAGCTTCCTGTGACCCAGGGTGTTAAAAACAGCCCGTCTCCTTTGTATGTGGCAATTTTCATTCCTTTTCCATTGCTTTTGAGGTAACCAATACCATTTCCAACAATTTTTTCGATCAAAGTGGGTGCAAGAGCACCCAATAAAGGCAAAAGAAAAGGAAGAAACCCTCCTTCTGATTTTATTCCACTTCCCAAAATTTTGTCGATCATATTGGAACCGAGAGAAGAGGCGACACCGCCCAAAGCGGCCTTTCCAAAAACTGGGACGGCTTTGGCTGCAACCCTTCCCAATAAAGGCAAAAGAGCACCAAGAAATCCTCCTTCAACTTTTGCGTTGTGTTCCAATTGAGTTTTGCTCATTTTTATGGTGACTCCAACTCCTCGATTGAGAGCGTCAAAAATTTTTTGGTGTTGTCTTTCTGTTAAAAGCAAAATGTCGTTTCCGTGAAGATTTTCATTTGAAATGCGGATGCTCGCGGGTTTTCCTTCAATGACAGATTTTTTTATTTTGTCGATCTGTCCCTGAGACACATTTAATTTGACACGAATGTAATTGCTCATTTTTAATGCCGGAAAAAATTATTTCACTTCTCGAATGTGATAACGGATCGTGATGTCCTCTCCGCGAAAGTCGATTAAATTTCCGTCTTGATCGACGATGCGTGTGATCATCGTGGAAATTTCTGGTACTTTGACAGGGAGGTAGATCAAATGGGGAGGTCTTTCGATGATTTTGAATCCAGGACCCACAGAGGGGTAAAAGGAGTAAATGCAATTGAGTTGTGAGCCATTGATGTATGCTGACCCGATGACGTTGTTGACGATTCTGATCGTGTTGACGTTTGTGATTCTGGCAATGTCGTCGGACTCGTATTCGGAATTGGAGTCCAATTGTCTTTTTGTGAAGCCCAAAAGAGAGGCGATGCTGTTTTCGACGTTCAGGTCCATCAAATAATTTACTCCGAGTTTGACGGTTGATTTCAAAGTGTTTGAATTGGATCCAATCTTGATGTTTTCGGGGGAGTAACTGATTTTGTTTGTGGTGACGTAACTTGAGCTCTGAGACGCATAATTTTTGATTGTGTTTGAGACGATTTTTTGCAAATAATTGTTGATGTCGATGATGTCGTAGCTTCCTTCTGGAATGATGACGTTTTCTCAATTAGCACCGTTGGTCATGCTGTACCTGAAAGAATTGTTTTTGCTGGCGATGTTTGGAAAGCTGTTGTACGTCTCAAGACCGAGAAAAGCCATCTCATATTTTTTTTCTTTTTCAAAGACGATTTTGTCCAAAAATTCTGTTTGAATTATGTTGGATGTTCCATCTACATCGATGATGATGCCTGACATTTTTTTTAATGGACGAAAAAATTTTTCATATGGCTTCTTTCGGAAAATAAAAATCGTCGAATCCGTTTCGATATTTTCCATCGTGCTTTTTTGACGACAAATCAATCACCGCAAATCCGTGAGGTTCAGACCAGCAATGTCTGCAAAACTTTTTAAACTCATCTTTTTTCATGTCGCTCGAAACGTGGTCTCGATAAATGTGATCAACGTTTTTTGAGTCTTGAGGAAAGAGGCAAATAAAGTTGGTGTTTTCTCTGATCGTTTGCCTTGGGAGCATGAAATAATTTTGAGCGAGGTAGAAGCAGTCGACGTTGGAGTGTCTTCCTCGGATGTAATATTTTTCGCACTTGTTTTGTTTAGTCAATTGAAGGTCTTCAAAGATCATCAAATTGTTTTTGGTTGAATCAAGATCTTCAGGTTCAGGAACATCGTCAGCCGTTTCGAAAAATTGGCAATTCATGTCCTCGGTTTCGGAAAAATTTTTTGAAAGGTCGTTGATGACGCATTCTGGGTTTAAATTCAATTTTTCCATTTCTTTTTGCACCTTGAACAAATCGAGGATGATCTCTTTTGGCAAATTTTTTTCGAACGAGTTTTTGAGTATTTTGTACTCGGGCTGGAAAAGAGATTTCCCAAAGACCTGCAAGTGGTTATAATCCAACCATCCAGGTTTGAGCAGTAAATTGAGAAGCAGCGTTGTTTTTCCGCAACCGGACTTTCCAACGATGATTCCTCGAATGCTTCTCGGCAAAAGCGGGTTGTTGTCTCTTTTGCTTTTCCCAATATTCCATGACAAATCGGTCACTTCCATTTTTTTTTTGTTTGAAAAAAAATGTTCTGTGTCAAATGCAAAAGAGAAACTGAAACAATTAATTTGAGAAACGAGGTCTCAAAAAACAACAGAAACATGATCAAAGGAACATGTGATTCTTGTGGAACGACCAAATGCCAGTTTGTTTCTTCGCATGCAACAAAAGGGGGTGACTTGGTCGAATCGATCAACAATTTTTCAAAAAAAATAAAGCTTCCGTGGGCAAAATTTCCAGGAGAGATGCATGTTCCAGGAATGAATTTTGCAGGGCCTGGCACAAACCTGGACAAAAGGCTCACATCCACCGACATGTATCAGGAGTGGAGCAAACCGGTGGACAGAGTGGACAATGCGGCATATCACCACGATTTGGCTTATAAATATTTGACCGACGTTCAAAGCAGAAATTTGGCGGATCGAATGATGCTTGAAGAGATGAACTCCATTCCAAACCCCACTCAAAAAGAAATAAACGAAAGAAAGCTTATCACGCCCATCATCAAAGCCAAAGCCAAATTCGGATTGGGTGTCTCTGCAAAAAAAAAAAAATTCCCCTGAAATGGACGGATCAGCTTGCAGAGGAGCTTCACAAACCGGTCATTCGTCATTTTAAAAAAAGAAAAGTGTTTGTGAACGACATCGATGAAATATGGGCTGTCGATTTGGTTGACATGCAATCGTTTTCAAAGTTCAACAATGGCGTCAAATATTTGCTCATGGTGATCGACGTGTTTTCAAAGTATGGATGGATCGTTCCGTTGAAAAGCAAAACGGGTCTTGAAGTGTCTGAAGCGTTGAAAAAGATTTTTGATGAGAGAAAATGTGCCAAAATGTGGGTGGACAAAGGAAAAGAATTTCACAACAAGCACGTGAGATCGCTGGGTGTTCAATTATATTCCACTGAAAACGAGGAAAAAAGCTGTGTCGTTGAGCGATGGAACAGAACGATGAAAGAGAGAATGTTCAAATATTTTTCAGCCAACAGCACCAATCGATACATTGACGTTTTGGACGAAACGGTGAAAAATTACAACAGCACAAAGCACTCGTCCATCAAAATGACGCCAATTGAAGCAAGCGAGGAAAAGAACAAAAATATGGTCTGGATGAACCTGAATGGAAAGATGCCAAAAGAAAGACCAGAGCCGAAATTTTCAATAGGTGATCAAGTGAGGATCACAAAAAAGAAGCCCTATTTTGAAAAAGGGTACACGCCGAGATGGACCGAGGAGGTTTTCACAGTGTCCAAAGTTCAGCGAACGGATCCACCAACGTACAAAATCACTGACGCCAACGGTGAAGACATTCAAGGAACTTTTTACGAGCAGGAGATGCAAAAGACGCATCAAGAAATATTCAGGATTGAAAAAATCGTTCGCCGAACAAAAAGCAAATCACTGGTCAAATGGAAAGGATATCCAGACTCGTTCAACTCATGGGCTGAAAATGACGAATTGATCCGTTTGAAAAAAATGAGTTAAAAAAAATTTTCTTTTCTTATTAAAATGACGAATTTCGTGACGGTCGGAAATTTTGATGAGAGCAAATTGTCGGTTGGAGAGATTTATTCCGCAACCAAACCCATTCAGTACCAAAAGATTCCGCTCTTTTATGAGTACCCCTCTGGGAAAGAGCCTTTCATTTTGAGAACGCCCGTTTTGTTTTCTCTTGGCATGTTTGAGAACTGCAACTTTGGAACGAAAGAACTGGAGGGATATTCCATGTCCTTTCTCGGTTTCGACGAGAAAAAAGGGATGAGCGAAAAAGAAAAAAAGTTCATCGATGTGACTGAAAAGTCAAGGAAATGACTCCCACTTTGAAAAAGGGAGGGAGAACAAAGAAAATAATGACAGAGGACTTGTCCATTTTGAAAAAGAAATCCGATAATCCGAATGCCTCACCCATTTTTTTCGGAAAGTTGTTCACAAAGAAAAGCGAGAAAGGCATTGAAGTGTCTTCTTTGTTTTTAAAAAAGAAAGCGAAAGAGCTGGTGAAGGTGTGCCCTTTGGAATATGTTCGACAAAAGTGCAACGTCGTCGCCTCTTTGAAAATTGAAGGTGTTTTTGTTGGAGCTCAGATCGAGTCCATTCAGGTTAGAGTTCCAGAAGTGATCATTGCGAAAAAGGTGTCTTCAGTTCAAAGCATCATGGGTGATGATTTGGATTTGGGGGAAATGGAATCTGACGAAGAAATGTGAAAACACGAAAAAAAATAAAAAAAAAAAATGAAAAAAAAATGAGTTAAAACATTTTCTTTTCATATTAAAAATGCATGCCCCTCACAAGTTTTTCAAAAACGTTTCATCTGCAGAAAGACATGTTGATTCGAGTTTGGAGATCTCGAAAATGTATTTGGGACACATGGATGACAGGATCAAAGAGTTGGAAAAATTCAAAGAGTCGGATCGAGCCAAAAATTTGGAAAACTTGGTGGAAAGAATCAAAGAGCTTGAAAACCTGGTGGAGACAATCAAAAACCTGCAAAAAAAGACATCGCAAAATATTGTTGTGGCAAAAAAAGAGTTGGATCATCCAAACTGTTTTAACATACACGGCCACCATGAGATTTTTGCTCAGAAAGACATTAAATTTGCTGCTCTTGCTCACACGTCAATATCGTTGTCTGTTGGACTGCAATTTGAAAAAGGGATTGCTGTCGTCACTCTGATGAACAAAATCAGCATCCGATTGAACTTTTACAAAAACGATGCCATTTTTTCTGAGTCTGTGGATGACATCATTTTGGACATAACCAACAACAGCATCAATGACGTCATTATCAAAAAAGGCGAAATGCTTTGCAAAATAAATCACATCGATTCGAATTAAAAAAATCCGTCTTTGTTAAAAAGATGGAGATAATCAAAAACACTGAAAAAATTTATCCGACTCTTCCAACAGCTCCGACGGATAGAGGTCATGTTTACCGGCTTCAAAAAATAAGCGAGATCCAAAAAGAAATGGAGGATGAAAAAGTGAAGAGAATGGCTTTGAGCAAAAAGTAACATCGAGTGTCGAAAATTATTCGTTTCGCTGACGATGGGTTGCAAACGGTGTGCATTGTTTTGGGGATTACAGGGGTTGCCCTTTTGTCAACCGTCGTTGCCACTCCAGTTTCGATTGCATGCGAGGGGGTTGCAATTGGATTGGGGGCTTTGTCCATTTTCGGAAACCATCAAAACAAAAAAATGATGTTGAAGGCTGAAAAGCACGAAAAATTAAAGGTTCTTTCCGAGTCAAAATTGAACACGATTGGCGACCACATTTCAAAATCGCTCATGGACGGGTTTGTGAGCGATTCCGAATATGAATTAGTTCTCAGCGAGCTTCAAAAATTTAAGGTCATGGCTGAAGAAATCCGGACAAATACAAAAAGCACCATTGACGAATTGACAAAAGAGTCGTTGATCCAAAAAGGAAGAGAAGAAGCCATTCAAGCGTTTAACAGCATTTTCAAAAAAGGGAAAATGAACGCAAACGCAAACTCGTTTGTGTTTAAGTTTTTTTCTGCGCATTTCAAAAATGGAATTCTTCAAAAGTCAAGACCCGAAAAAGAGAGATGAGATTGTGAAAAATTACATGGCCAACAGGGAGAAGCTTTACAATGAGAGCATCAACCGGAACGTTTCAGATGTGAATTATCAGACTGATCTGTCCAAGTTTTTTCAACCGTTGATCGAGAGCAACGAAAAAGTTAAAAACGAGATGAAGAGAATCGCATACAAAGAGTTTGACAGAAGTCCGCTGGCTTTGACTTTTCCAGAAAGCGAGATGTCTTTTGAAAGTTCAAATAGTGCTGAAAAAACGTTTGGAAAAATGAATGTTGGAAACACAGCATTGGAATATTTGTCAAAATACGCTGCCAAAAAATTTTCTGCAGACAGAGTTTTTGGAATTCACGCAAAAGAACGAGGAAAAATGTTTATTGGGAACAAAGAAATCACCATCGATGAAAACGACGTCGTTATTGATGGTGAAAAGTTTGAGGGGACTTTAGGTTTTTGGGAGTTGATCACAAGATCAAGACCTGATATGACAAAGGTGACAGACGAGGACTTGAAAAATTATGAAAAAATACTGGTTGAAACGCATGCAATGGAGAGAGAAGGGAGACCGACCGCACCAAAATCTTCGAGAAGCGAAAAGTGGGAAAAGATTGTTTCAAAAATTTGGGAAAAAAATTACACAAAAACGAGGGGAAAAAAAGGTTATGGAGTGATCATTCTTCCGAGCGATCCAAATGCTCTTGTGCAACGACTCAGTTTGAGCATCGCTGCTGGTCATGCTGGAAATATCGCATCGAGAAACGAAGCTGTTGCCATTTGTGATGAGCTTTTGAGGCAGGGGGAAATCAACAAAGAGGAATATCGATCGATCCAAAAATACATTTTGTCGTGAAACACGAAAAAAAAAAATTTCTTTAAAAAAAAAAATGCTCATTGTGAACAACAGAAGATATTTGAAAAAGAACGTCATCGGAGGAGGGATCGTTGACACGTTTAAAAATTTTTTGAGGAGAATGATCGCTTCAAACGCATCAAAGTCGTCTCTTCATTTATTGAGGAAAGCAGCAGCAAGCGAAATTGGAAGAGAAGCGATCACAGCCGCCAGATCTGCCGGAAAAGAATTAGCCTCTTCGGCCATATCCACCGCCAGAGACGTTGCCATCGACAAAGGAAAAAAAGCGATTGAAAAAGTTTACGCCAAGACAGGAACGCCAAACCCAAGCATGATTTTAAACGATGTGGCAAAGCAATATGAGTCTGTTAATCCGATGGAAGAGCTGCAAAAAAAAATGTTTGGTTCGTCCATAAAAAAGAAAATGACAAAAAAGAACGCAGTAAGAATCCAAGATCTGGTCAAAATGGGGAGCGGTCTTTTGATTGGGTGATTTTTTTTTTTCTCATTTTAAAAAATGATCAACACCGACAGATTAATAATTGACGAAAAGCCTGTATACGACACAGGCATTGAAAAAGTTGATTTTTTCGAGTACCTTCCGACGAATATCGATTTAAATTCTTCAGGATCGATCGTTTTTGAGATTGATTGCCAATCTGTGCAGACACTTCCGTCTGAGGCTTACATCCTCGTCGAAGGGGTTCTGAAAAAACAAGACGGGACAGCTTACGCAGCAGCAGACAACATTGCCTTGGTGAACAACGCCATCATGTATTTGTTCAGTGACGTCACTTACGACTTATCAGGACAGCAAGTGGAAAGAGTCATGTATCCAGGTCAGGGAACAACCATGCTTGGATTGTTGAAATATCCTTTCGGTTTTCAGCTTGCCGATGGTTTGAAGCAAATGTGGTACAAAGATACTTCAAACGCAACTGGAACCACAGGATTCAACGTCAGGCGAGACCACTTGTTTGCAGACACCACATCCATTGGCGCATTTTCGTTCAGGATCCCTTTAAAGCACATTTTTGGTTTTTGCGAAACTTACGACAAAGTCGTTTACGGATTCAGACACACGATCACCTTCACAAAAAAAGAATACGATGACGCCATTTACAGAGCCGGAACTGTTACTGCAGGAATGATCGACATCAAAAAATTCCGACTTTTCATGTCAAGGATTGAGCTTGATGTTTTGAAAAAATCCGAATTTTTGAACCTGATGTCAAAGAAAATCACCGTTCCAGTTGCTTACAAAGCAAACAAAGTCGAAAGGCAAGCCATTCCAGCGGGTCTCACAGAATTCACTTGGACCCTTGGAAGGATCACAGACAAAAGCGTTCCGAGATTTATCGTGTTTGGTCTTCAGACAAACAGAGGTTCCAGTCAAACCGCAAATCCAGCCGTGTTCGATCATTGCGACATCAACAATTTTTTCGTGACCGTCAATGGGATCAAATATCCAAATTACAATTACGACCTGAATTTTGGGGAAAAGAAAATGGTCATGGCTCATTCCGACACGTTCCTGTTTGATGAAAAATATTATGGAACAAACGAACTTGTTTGCCAATCAGGTTTGACTCTGCTTGAATATAAAAATTTGTTTCCGTTGTTTTTTGTCGACATCAGCAAGCAAAAGGAAAGAGTTGTTTCCGAAACGGCTGAATTGGTTGTCAACCTGAAATTCAGAACGGCTGTGCCAGAAAACACCGTTATTTTCGCAGTGATCATTTCCGACAAATTGATCCAATTTTCTTCAGACGGAAACAACATGAACGCTTTTTATCACGTCAAAAAGACCGTCATGAGATTCTTGACAAAAAAATTGATTTAAAAAAATTTTTTCTTTTCAAAAATAAAACATGAGGATCACAAAAAATTATCTGAAAAATTTGCTGAGAGAAAATGGTGTCACAAAAACCTCAAACAATTTGTTGACTTTGATGATGATTGCGGTTGAGAGCAATCTCGTAAGCAAAGATTCGCTTTTGGAAGGTGCAAAAGAATGCAGACAAGTGGGTCGACCGAAAAAAGAAAATGTGAAAACGGAAAATGTGAAAAAACCGATCGACCCAAAATACGAGAGGCTTGGTTCGATTCGAAAAAAACCTGTGTCTGTGAAAACGACCAACATTGAAACAGGTGAGGTGGTTGAATACAGATCCCCTTACGAAGCAATGAAAAAGACTGGACATGGCTGGGGATATTTGGAGCGTCGAGATGGAAAAGTGGAGGATGGGATCAAGATTGAGATTTTAAATTCAGAAAAGCTCGAAAACAGAAAAAAAACTCCAAGTCCAAAAAAATGAAAAAAAAACTCCAAGTCCAAAAAATGAAAAAAAAATTTTTCAATTCTCGGAAAAAAGAATTGAAAAAAATTGATTTTGAAAAAAAATTTCTTGATGTAATAAAAATGGAAAACAAAATGCGAAAAATCGGCGAGTCCGAAAAAATCGGAAAAACCAAAAAAATCAGCAAGACCGAAAAAATTGAATTTGAGCTAAACAGTTTTCTTGAGAATAAAAAAATGGAAAGCAAAACTGTCAAAGAGAAAAAAGTCAAAGAGAAATCTCTGACAAAATTGCGAAGTGAAGCCAAGGAACGCGCGATAAAAGGTTACACAAAAATGACCAGGGAACAGCTCGTTGAGGCAATAAAAACAACAAGACCTGTCATTGGCCCTCATCCTGTTGCTCGTAGACGGACGATAGATGCGAGGTCAATTGCTCAAAGCCCGGTTCCTGCTCCGCGTCCTGCGATTGCTTCGAGTCAAACTGTTCAAAAGCCTGCCATCGCTCCGAAACCATCAACAATTCCACCAAGACCAGCTCTTCTTCAAAAGCCTGTCATCGCTCCGAAACCAGCTCTTCCTCAAAAACCAGCTCTTCCTCCAATGCCGTCATCACAATATATGCTTGACGCTCCTGTTCCAGATTCGTCTCCTGTGATGGTTCCTGGAGTTTTTTCAAGGTTTGCGACGTCTGTGACAAATGCTGCTGTCAGCAGTTTCAACAGCTTGCTTGAGTTTGTTGATCCATACGTTCCAGAGATGGTGAAAAAAAGATTGAAAAATACAAAAAGAGAGTTGAAAAAAAGAATCACGTCTCTCAAATCGCTCGTGTTCGCAATCCCACCAATTGATTTTCATTTGACCGATCACGCGCTGAGACATGTTGCCAAACAATTTTCGCATCAAGTCAAAGGAAACCAAAAGGACGCTTCAGACTTTTTGAATTTGGCAAAAGACGGCGTGATAAAAATTCTTCAAGAGAATAAAAACAAAAAAGCGAGCCTCGTTTTGACAATCGATATGGAGAGCGTTAACCTTACAACTGGAGAGGAGGTGCATCGAATCGTTCCTTTTTTGTCAAAAGCTGGGATTGTTTTGGAGTCGACGAACTTGGGAGAATTTTATGAAAAAGCAAAAGAGGAGATCCTGGAAAACATGGAAAAATACAACAAAATGGGCTCGAATTGCACAGTGTCAGCCATCTTGAAAATGGACATCAATTTAATTGACTACAGACCCATCGGTGGTAGGTCTTATATCCCTCTCGACGATTTTCTATCGAGCAAAAAAGCAATCATCAACATGGAGAACAAAGACAATGAGTGCTTCAAGTGGAGTGTCACCAGAGCGTTGAACATGAAAGAAAAAAACGGAGAAAGGATTGACTTGATCGAAAAATCAAAAAAAATAAATTGGGAAGGGATTGAATTTCCTGTTGATTACCATAATATTGACAAGTTTGAAGTGAATAATCAAGACATCAGCGTCAACGTTTTCGGTTGCGAAAAAAAATCCATCTACCCTTTGCGAATATAGAAGTGCTTGAACAGAAAGCATGAAATCGATTTGATGCTTATTTCAGACGAAAAAACAAATCATTATTGTCTGATCAAAAATCTGAGTCGACTCATCTCCTCCCAAGCATCCAACAGAAACGGGAGAAAATATTTTTGCAGAAATTGCTTGCAGGGGATGAAAAGCGAGGAAGATCTTTCAAAGCATTCAACCTATTGCAGAGAGCACAGCGCGGTTCGAATGGATCTTCCTCCAAAAAATTCGTTCATGAAATTTGAGCACATCGAAAGGTCGATGAGGGTTCCATTCATCGTTTACGCGGATTTTGAAAGTTTTGTCAAACCGATGGACTCGTGTGAACAGAACCCAAACCAGTCTTACACCAAACAGTTTCAAAGACACGTCCCGAGCTCCTTTGTCTTTCACATCAAATGTTTTGACGAAACCGTCTATGATGGCGAACCATCCATTTCCGAATCGTCAAACGAAAACCAAGACGTGGCTCAATTTTTTGTCGAAAGTTTGGAAAAAGAAATCAAAGAAATTTTTGGAAAAACTTGAAAAAAAATATGGTTTTCACAAAAGACGACGAAAATAATTTCAAATCAGCGACGGTTTGTCACATTTGCGAAGAAAAAATTCTCGATGCAGAAAAGGTGCGCGATCACTGTTATTTTACTGGAAAATATCGTGGAGCGGCACACAACGAATGCAATTTAAAATGCAAAGTCCCAAAATTCATTCCTGTCGTTTTTCACAATCTGTCAGGTTACGACAGCCATTTGTTCATCAAAAAATTGGGTGGAGAAATAACCTGCATCCCATGCAACGAGAAAAAATACATCAGCTTCTCGAAAAAAATCAAAGTGGGGGAATACATTGGGAAAGACGGAAAACCGAAAGACAAAAAAATTGAATTGAGGTTCATCGACAGTTTTAAATTCATGGCCTCCAGTTTGGACACTTTGTCAAAAAATTTAAAGACGGAAGAGTTCAAAAACCTCTCAAAATATTTTGAAGGAGAAAAATTCGATTTGTTGTGCAAAAAAGGAGTTTATCCATATGATTGGATGGACACATTCGAAAAATTTCATGAAACACAATTGCCACCAAAAGAAGCGTTTTTCTCAAAACTCAGACACAAGGGAATAAGCGATGAAAATTACGCGCATGCGCAAACGGTTTGGAACACGTTTCAATGCAAAACGTTCAGAGAATATCACGATTTGTACAACGTGTCGGACGTTTTGATTTTGGCGGATGTCTTTGAAAATTTCAGAGACGTTTGCATGAAAAATTACAAGCTCGACCCAGCCTGGTATTACACATCTCCAGGGTTGGCATGGGACGCTTGTTTGAAAATGACAAAAATAAAATTGGAGTTGTTGAGCGACCCAGACATGCTTCGAATGATCCAAAAAGGAACACGTGGAGGGGTCAGCATGATCTCCAATCGGCATGGAAAATCGAACAACAAATACATGGGAGACTCGCACGATCCAAGTCAACCGTCAAAGTTCATCCAGTACTTGGACGCAAACAACCTGTACGGATGGGCAATGAGCAAACCTCTTCCCGTTGGAGGATTCGAATGGATGACAGAAGACAAACTGTCCGATTGGAGATCGGTTCCGTGCATTTTGGAGGTTGATTTGGATTATCCGGAAAGCCTTCACGATGAACACAACGATTACCCATTGGCCCCTGAGAAAATGGAAATCGGAAAAGTGGACAAGCTCGTTCCAAAGTTAAACGACAAGAAAAAATATGTCCTTCACTGTGAAAACCTGAAATTGTATGAACGATTGGGAATGAAAATTTCAAAGGTGCACCGAGGAATAAAATTTGAGCAACGGGATTGGATGAAACCATACATTGACATCAACACAGAATTGAGAACAAAAGCAACCAGCGAATTTGATAAGGAATTTTTCAAGCTGATGAACAATTCGGTGTTTGGAAAAACCATGGAGAACATTGAAAAGCGAGTGGACGTGAGACTGGTGACAAAAAAGGAAAAGGCGATGAAATTGGCAGCCAAACCAAATTACGACCGGCACACGATTTTCGACGAAAACTTGATTGCCGTTCACATGAAAAGGACATCAATTTTTTACAACAAACCGATTTTTTTGGGGATGTCCATTTTGGATTTGAGCAAAACCTTGATGTTCGAGTTCCATTATGATTTCATCAAAAAAAAATATCATGGTGACGCAAAGCTGTTGATGACAGACACGGACTCGCTGGTTTATGAAATCAAAACGGACGATTTTTACAAAGACATTGCTGACGATGTACTTGAAAAATTTGACACAAGCGATTTCAGCAAAAGCCATCCAGCCATTCAAAGCGTCGGGTTCAAAGTGGGTTTAAACAAAAAGGTCATTGGGATGTTTAAAGACGAAACCGGAGGAAAACAGATTGAGGAGTTTGTCGGTCTCCGGTCAAAACTTTACTCTAACAAAATCCATCAAGAAAAACAAGAGAAAAAACACAAAAAATGCAAAGGTGTCGAAACAAATGTCGTCGAAAAATACATCACCCACGACGATTACAAAAAATGTCTCGAAACCAAAAAAGAACAGATGAACAAAATGAACGTCATCCGATCCCATTTGCATGACGTTTACACGGAGGAGATCAACAAAACCTCTCTCAGCGCCGCCGATGACAAATAAATCATTTTGGATGATGGGATCCATACGTTGGCTTATGGGCATTACAAAAAAAGACCAAAGCAAGAGTCAGAGCAAGAGCAAGAACAAGAGTCAGAGCAAGAGCAAGAGTCAGAGCAAGAGCAAGAGCAAGAGTCAGAGCAAGAGCAAGAACAAGAGCAAGAGCAAGAACAAGAGAAAGAGCAAGAGAAAGAGCAAGGGTCAGAGCAAAGAAATCTCGAATAGGTCAAAAATGTTGATCTCAGAGTGCAGAGGAATAATCGAGGAGACCAAAAGACAAAAATGAGGAGGAAAAAATTAACAAATTAAAAAAAAAATGAACAAAATAAACAAAATGATCGACGTCGAAGGAATTGTTTTGCCGAACAAGGCTTTGAGCGACTTTCAATTGATGGAAGCAGCAAAAAAACTGAAAATAAAAAACTTCCGGGGAGTTTTTGTCAGAGACATATTGCCGAAAAAACCGAGAAAAAAAGAATGCGGGATCATCAACACGGGGGATTCGAGCACCGGAGGGTTTCATTGGGTGTGTTGGTTCAAAGACGGTGATAAGAAATGCAGTTTTGATTCTTACGGTCAACCTCCTCTTGTCGAACTGGTTCAATATTTGAAGAGCCCCGTTTATTATAACAGCGACTGGGTTCAAAAAGGAAACACGGTTTTTTGTGGTCACTTGTGTCTTTACGTCTTGAAAAAATTGGATAAAGGAAACAGCTTTCAAGACATTCTCAACAGATATCAAGACATTGTCAACACCCTTTGGTGATCACTTGCGAATTAAAAAATCGAAGATTTTCCACGGATCTGAAGGATCTGAAAAAAAATTTTCACCCTTTAAAAAACGATTGACAAATTCAACAGAAACGAGTTCAGCATTTATCTCGACAATCTTGCAACAGACTCTGCAAGCAACGTTTATATCAAAACGGACGGATCCAGCACCATCACTGCTGATTTGGATTTTAACTCTCAAAAAATCATCAACCTGGCAGAACCAACCAACTCTCACGACGCTGCCACAAAAAATTACGTGGACACGCATTCGACAGGAGGAGGAGGAGGAGGAGGAGGAACGGTGATTGGAGCTGCAGACTTGGATTTGAATTTTCACAAAGCGATCAACTTGAACGAACCGACCAATCTTCATGACGCCGCGACAAAAAATTACGTCGATGTCAGCTCAAGTCTGTGTGTTAAAACAGATGGATCGAGCACCATCACTGGAGCCTTGGATTTAAACAACCACAAGTTGCTCAACGTCTCTGATCCAACCACTTCTCACGACGCGGCAACAAAAGGGTACGTCGACACCAAAGTTGCTTATTCCAATATTTTGTACACAGACGTCAGCATGACATCACACAAACTGACCAATATGGCGGAACCCGTTTCCGCTTCGGATTCAGCCACCAAAAATTACGTGGACACGCATGCGTCAGGATCATCGATCGGAACCGAGGACTTGGATTTGAATTCTCACAAATTGATCAATGTGCTCGATCCGTCAAGCGCACAAGACGGAGCGACAAAAAGCTACGTCGACTTGTTGTTGCAAAAATCGAGTTTGACCAGCGTTGTTCCAAGCTCGAGCTTCACCAGTTTGGGGTTCAAGTCACAGACCGTTGCAGCATTAACCACTTCGCCAGTGTTTGCGTTTTCCGGAAAATCTGGAGTGCTGAGAAGGTTGTGGTTGGCTTTATACAGCACCTCTGGCACAAACATTCCCGGTCAAGTTTTTATTCGAATCTTTACTGACGGAGAAATCAATGTGGGGAATTATGCAGAAAGCACGGAAGGAATCGGAGTGGATCAAACAGGACTTGCTACCGATTTGCTTTTTTCCCCTCTCGGAGGAGCTTTTTACGCCAATTCTTTGCAAGGATGCAACATGTTCAGCACCACTTTCTTGGGAGGATATTTCACGTTGGACATGCCTTTCAGAAACGACGTCTCCATTCAACTGGTGAACAGAAATGCCACAACCATTACGTATTGGATTCAACCTTTTGTTTCCACTCTTGCTTCCATTCCTGCCACCATCCCTCTTTTCAAGCTGCACTGCAGCACATTCCGATATTTAAACACCACTTATGGCAGCGAATACGTTTTGATGAACACCAACGGAAAAGGAAATGGCGTGTCATTGAAATACATCAAAATGAACATCATCGGCGGTTCTGGAAACTGGTGGGAATCACGAGTCAGAATGTATGACGGAAATGTGCCTCCTGGAAACGGAACCGTTCTCACTCCTTGGACTCCATACAACACCAACAATTACACCTCCTTTCCCGGATATGACGGTGACAGCACATGCTTCTTTTCCTCCTCCGGATTGGAAGATTTTTATTTGTCGTCATGGAACGGCTCAAATTTAACTTCCTTCAACAACACATCGACGGGACTTCTTTACCAATCCACTGCATCCATCGGATCCACCACCACCATTTCCTTTTACAGAAATTTCGGAGAAGCTGACTCCATACCCAGCGTATCAGCCGGCAGAAGGCTCGTCGTCACTCTCAACTCCGGCGACGCGCAAGTCGGACAATCCGGAAGCTTTTACCTTCTTCTCGGTCAAGTCTTTTATTACGCCTAATTCACACAACACCTTTACAACCATTAAACTTTTTTCATGACGCGTTTTGTCATGAAAAGAACGGGCACCAAAAAATTTTCATGAACCTTCAATCATCAAAAAGAAACACAACGGGCACCAAAAAAATTTTCATTCCCTCAATCATAAAAAAAAACACAACGGAGAGCGAAAAGCAAAATGAGCCAGAACTCTCCTTTTATAGTAGTAATTGGCTGCATTGAAAGCAAAAGGAGAAAGATTTGGACTAACAGGTGACGAATGGTGTAGCAATAGAGGTAGAAGATACTACAATTTAAATGTTCATCACGACCGAACATATTGTTTAGGAATGGTGAAATTGCCGTCTCCTAGTTCTGCCGAAACATTAAACATTTTAATACTGCAAAAATTAAAAGAATTCGGTATAGATGATGAAGATGTTGCAGGTAAAACTACGGATGGCTGTAGCTGGATGGTGAAATTGGGTACCATGTTTAAGTTTCCACATCAAATCTGCCAGAATCATTCAATTCATTTGAGTGTTTGTGATTTGCTATACGCTAAAAAAGGTTGTTGCGAAATTGTGAACAAAGAAACTGAATCGGATATTGAAACAGAAACAGAAACTGATGGAGAGACTGAAGGAGAGTTTCTTATTGACTATTCGGAGAATGAGATTGAATATGAAGAAAATATCAAAAAAAGTCTACAGAAACTTCGAATACTAATTAAGTTTTTAAAATATTCATCGTTTCGATATGAAGTTCTTAAAAGAATAATACACAAAAATTACGGATCTTCGCATGACAAAGGACTATTGCTCGACAACCGCACTAGATGGAACAGTGTTTTTCAGATGATCAAAAGATTTTTGGACTGCTTAGAAGCTGTAAAAAAAACACTCGAAGAACTAAACTGCTTAAACATGTTAGATGATATTGACTTGGATTTCTTAAAATCGCTGTCTGACTTATTGGAAGTCATTGCTGACGCTGCAGTTCGATTGGAAAAACCAAATACAACAATTTTGGAGTGTGACATCATTATGGAAACGTTAGTAAGGAAATTGAAGGTTGTAGAAACTGACATCAGTTCTAATTTTGCTGAGGCGTTAATCTCCAGATACGAAAATCGTAAAAACATCATGTTGGTATCATTAAGTCGTTATTTGCACAATCCCGATTTTTTTAAAAATAAAAACCACACATTTTTTTACGCTTCCAAAAAAGATATTCAAGTTTATGCTGCAAAATTATTTGATCAACTATTTGCAACAAAAGAAAATAGTCTCCAAACAAAATCAGATGATCGCGCTTAAAAGCAAACAAGAAGAACCATCACAATCGACATCTTTTTTTGTCGAAATTCAAGAAGTTTTATATCAAAATCAATCAACAGCTAAAAAGCCAAAAAAGTTCAAGACCTTCACCGATCAATTAAAAGAATACGAAGTAACTGGTGTGAAATCAGAAGCAGTTTTGAAATTTGAACTAGCCATCCACAGAATTCAAGCAACTTCCTCGGAAGCAGAAAGAGTTTTCTCCTCGTCTTCCAGATTTGTCACAAAGTTTCGTAGTTCACTTTCTGATGAAATGATAAATGTTTTCATCTTTTTAAAATATTATTTTAAAAGATCTTCAGAATAAATACTTTTTTAATATTCTTTTTTTAGTTTTTACTATTGGTAACCCAAGAAGTCTTTATTACAGAGCACCACGGAAGGGCATTTAACTGAAAGTTCAAGCCTTCTTCCTAACCGATGCTGGTTAGAAAGCCATTTATTAGATAAAACTTGCTCGTTAAAAGATTGCGATAAGAAAAATATTTAAGTACTAAGGAATATAAAAATATAATTTTTTAAAAAATTTATTATAAATTATAAATCGAAATATATAAAAATAAAAAAATTAAATATAAGAACAATGTTTAATTATCAACTAGATAGTTTAATTTTTTAATTTATAACAAAGTTTTATCGAAGCTCCGATTTTTTCTCGACTCCGACGGAGCTTTTTCTCGATTTTTTTCGACTCCGGTTTTTCTCGATTTTGGATCCTCTGTCTCCGATATATTTCGAGATTTACGCATCTTCGTACGATATTTTCGCGTAATTTCAAAATAAATCGTATTTACATTGTAAACTCTTAAAATTGTGATATTTCCGATGTATTTATCTATAATTACGAGGTTTTCGCAAAATCACTGTAAAATTTTGCAAGCCACACAAACCATCGGAAAATAAAAAGATTAAATCTTTTTTTTTTAACATTTTTTTTACATTTCGCAAACCATTTAAATCAAAATTACTTTTAAAGTAAATTACTTTCACATGACTTACTTTTAAATTGATTTATATAGACAAAGAAAGTGTAAATAGCATTTTTATGTTAATTACTTTTACTAGTAATAAATTATTTTAACAAGTAAAAGTTACGCATTTTTAAAATTAACTTTATGTAAATAATTTTTAGATGTAATATATTATTTTACCATGCTAACGGGTGATTACTGAAAATCTGGACAAAGTTGCTTACATTATGTTTCTATATGCAACTAATATTTATTTTTTCAAACAATTTTTAAAATGTTGCAAATTTATTCTTCTTTTGAAATATATATTAACTTTTATATAAGTATTTTAAATTTAGTATTAAAAATGACGTCAAACGAAGAGCTCCGGAGAAAACGTGTATACCAGTTTTATCAAGAAAATTCAGATAAACCTAAATCATTCACTGTTTCTCATTTTGAAGCAGAAAACTTATCAAGATCGACTATATATGGAATTATTAAACGTGTAGAAGAAGATAAACCATTTGAAAGGCAAACTAGTAGTGGTAGAAAGCCGAAAATAATGACCAAGCGCGCCATCAGTCAACTTACCAAGCTTTTTGACCATAAATGTGGCATTTCTCAGCGTATAGCTTCAAAAAACTTCAAATGTTCTCAGTCACTTATTTCTAAGACATTGAAAAACAAAACATAAATAAGATTCCAAGTCGAACGGAGAGCCAGAGAGCAAAAAACCGACGTTTGTGTGGTCAGCTTTATAAAAATTATAAAGATTTTATTTGGGTTCTTGATGACGAGTCTTATTTTACTCTCTCGAACAGCCAAATTAATGGTAATGATAATTTCTATTCACGTAACATCGAATTAACACCAAACAATGTTAAATTCAAAGAAAAAAAGAAATTTGAAGAAAAATTATTGGTTTACGTGGTCATATCGCCTTTTGGCCTATCAACTCCATACATTGTACAGTCTGGAACAGCTATTAACCAGTATATTTATGTTGATGAATGTTTGACTAAAAAACTATTACCACACATCAAACAGCTTACAAAAAATACCAAATACATATTCTGGCCTGATCTAGCAAGTGCCCATTACTCAAACAAAGCTGTTAAGTTTTTGAATGAAAATGGTATAAAGTTTGTAACAAAAAGTGAAAACCCTCCAAATATGCCTGAATGTCGTTGTATTGAGGATTTTTGGTCTTGTATCAAAGGAAATGTTTACAAAAATGGTTGACAGGCAGAGAATTTGGATCAATTACGCTCTAGAATAATTTACTGTTTTAAGAAATTCGACAAAGAGCTGGTACAACGCTTGGCAGAGTCTACTTGCAGAAGACTCGACACAATAAGAAGACAAGGTCTTGTTGAATTAAGATAAACTTTTTTATTAAAATTAGAATAAATTTGCTATTTTATTCTTTTTAAAATAATAAAATAGGTCTTCTAGATTAAAAGTTATTTAATTTTTAGTTTTGTCCAGATTTTTAGTAATCACCCGTTACTTTTTAAAAAATGAATTACTTTGAAATGTAAATATATTTGATAATTTAATCTAAGTTATGTAAAGTAATATTTGTTTAAAAGTTACTTTTTTACAGCAAAGTAAGTAAAATAGCTATCCCTAATGGGTTTGTAGCAACTAAATATAAAAACTTTAATCAAATTACAGCTTTTATAGCTTTACTAGTTTTCTCTCCTTAGGGAATAAATTTCAAATTAATTTCCGATGGAGTGTTTAATTGCGAAGGGAATTTGCGAAAATCTAAATCGGTTTTTACAGTTAATTCACTCTTTTTAGAGATTACCATCGCAATTTAATCAAATACCTCGTATTATTAGAAATACTTCGTATTTACAGTGAAATCTCGTGATAAATCATCGAATTACATTGTACCTCGAGAAACCTCGAAAGAATCTCGATGTTTTTATTTTTCTAAAATTTCTATAAAGGTTTTTCCGATTAATTACCATACCTTATTTTGACCATCGGTCGCGTATTTTTACGATGGAAAAAAATCCAAATATGCACTTTTGCGTATAAACCGATGCACCGCCATCGTAAATCTTGTACGAGATTCTCGCCGAGTCCGATTGCGGGATGCTCTAATGACAGCTTGTAACTAAGCCATCAACATACATGGTACATAAATATGCACCATAAAGTAAATTTGTTTGTGAGAATTATGAAAGTTGGGAATTATGTTTTCAACAAAAATTCTTGGCAATGTTTTTTTTAACAACAAACAAAAAATATTAAAGGATTTCCTTTCCAATGATAACTTAAAAACAATTAAAAAGAAACAAAGAAAAAAATAAAGTTAAAATTGGAAATATAAGCTGTATGTTATGCAAATTGTATAGCATTTGTTTATATACTTAATTAAAATTTACCTTCTATTTGAGTTCTTTGAATCATTTCTTGAAATTTTTCTTATAGTTTAAGAATATACATGAATATAGATATATATTATAGATAAATATATTATACATAGATATAAATGTACTTTGATTTGAATAATTTTTGTGACAATCAGTTAACTTTGGTATTTTAGCAATGACTACAAATCTCCAACAAATACCACACAAATGTCTTCAAATTTTTGATAAATAATATATATTGAATAAATATATAATAATAAACAGCGATTGCCACTTTTATATTGAAGAAATATAAGTAAATAATTAAGGTTTGAACTGTTTTTTAAAAATTAGATATTTAGTGGAGCCATTTTTTCGAACAGAAATAGGCCTCTTAATTTCCCCCTCAAAAATGTGAGATATACGGCCGTGAATATAGTAGGCACTAAGTGAATATGCACTTAAAAAGATTCTGAAATAAATGGAAAGCAAACGTAGACTTTTTTAAAGAAAGCGATCTGCGTGTGCAATGTAGAACTTTTTTGAAATAGCCTCACGATTTCCCGTTAGAGATAAAACAATCGAGGTCGATTTGTTTCGAAGTCAAAGTCGAAGCTTCGACGTCGCAAAAATTCGTGTGTGAAAGTTAATCGTCTGCGTCTCGGAATCGTTTTCTCGAAATGAATCGGGAATAAAATAACGAAACAAAGGAAACGATTGTCCCAGAACAAAGTTTTAAATCGGGACATAAATTTTGTCTCGGAATTTAAAAACTGTGTCCCGGATAATTACGAAACGTTACGAGACAGATCAATTATCAATTAACTTGATATTATTGTCTCGATATTTATTGCTAATCGGGACACGGTCGTTTGGAAGCGCTATGTTATTGTACGCATGCGCAAATTTTACGGAAAAAAATCAACGCTTTAAAAATGGTTACGGCCCTTAGCAACGAAAATAATTTTTCTCTGGAAACCAAGTAATTGCATATTTTCCAATGTAAATAGGTTTTTTTGTAGCTGTTTTAATTTAAATTAGTTTAACGATAACCCGGTTGTGTACTAAAACACTTAAAACAAGAGAAGGAACATCTAAACGTTCGTTAATACTTGTTGTTGAGAAAGATGGCTGGTTAACTACACATGATTTGTTTACATTTTTGGACCCTACGTTCTAGGTTTTTAATCGTGGAGATTTAACCAAATTTCTTGAAAAAGTTTGAGAAGACTTTCTTCTATTTATTTCTTATGGCTGTTCTTAGCATTCAATTTTTTTAATGGACAAAAAAGGCTCTTTTCTGCATTACCTTATTGACCATTATAACTACATTTTATTTGGCTTTAGTAGAGACAAATAAAAGAAAAAAGGAACTATATATTATTAAGAAATGTAAAATGCTGTTGCCAAAAGTGTTTTTAACTGTGACAATTTTCGTTTTTTCACTTTCTTTTTCGTGATTCTGGAATTAAGGACTCTACTTTTAGGATTAGTTTTCTGATGAAATTTTAGGATGATTTTTAACCACTTTGTTGGGTAAGGGATAAATTGATAAATATGCTTTAAATTTTTGAACTCAAGATAAATTGATTCTCCACCTTTTTCGCCAAAAATCCAAAGCCAGCGCCCCATTTTTTTAAAAATGGAATAGCGTGATCTTCCAGCATGTGTAACTTCGGAGGCACTAAAGCCTTAGGCCAAGTTGTGCAATAAAAATGCATCAGTTCAACAATATTTTTTTCTTAAGAAAAAATGGTAGCAACATGAATCATGTTGTACTTTTAATCCCAGCTTTATAAGTTAAATCATAATAAATCAACAAAATTATCTTGCTAGTCATTGTTGTAGTATACTCTTCAACCTCAATAACTATAAACACAATAAAATTCCAAAGTGCTTTAAAAAAACTCATTATAAACAGAAAGAAAAAAAATCAAATAAAACTTATCAAGTTCATTTAATATTTCTGTTCTCATTGTATTTTTTGAGTAGAATATGCTATAGCATGCAGAAAATCTATGAAAGTGTAGTTTATGTTTTGTAATGATTTCGATTGCTTTCTTGTGCAGACTTGTCCCTGAGAATCCTTCAACATAAACAAGCTTTGGAATAGAATTACATAACTTTAACGGGTGATGCGGAAGTTATCGGACAAAATAAAAACGTCAATAACTTATTTATAAATAAAAAAAAAAAAACTACTATTATATTTTTTTTAAATAAAGCATTTATCTTTTAATAAAATTATATTATTTTTTATATGAAAAAACACCACCGTCTGCAATTGATCTCAATTTTGCTCTGACCCCTTTCATATGCGACTGTAAAAAGTTTAAATCAATTTCTTGTAGTTTTAGTTTAATGCGATCAATCAAAACTTGCTCTGTTGAAGCTTGCCAATCTCCCTCGTAAACCTTCTGTGCCAAGTGTCCCCAAAAATTTTCAATTGGTCGTGCTTGAGGCACATTTGGGGGATTGGACTCTTTATCAACGTAATAGACATATTGGTCCATCCAATTTAGAGAATCTTTAGAATAATGAGAACTTGCTAAATCTGGCCAAAATAAATAGTTAAAGTCTCCATGATACTTGTGAATAAATGGAAGAAGTCGTTTTTCTAAACATTCATTAATATAGGTTGATGAATTGATCGCTACAGCCTTGGAAGTGCGAAACAATGGCTCGGACATACCACGGTCAGATATGGCTATCCACATTAATAATTTTTTTGGAAATTTCTCTTTTCCTATCAAACAAACACTTTCTGGGCATGTCTTTTTGTTGTTTGTGTAGTTTTCAGAATTTCCAGGCATGTTGTCCCCTGCAAAACAAAAGTATTTTTCGTCACCGATGACTAGAAGCGATTTTGTGTTATAGAGTTGGTTAACTAGTTTCCTGCTTCTTTTCTTTGCCTTTATTTGTTGTTCTATAGTGTATTTTGGAGTCTTTTCACGTTTTCTATATTTAATATTCTTTTTTTTAAACTGACGACCAATTGTCGATTGATTTACACCGAATTTAATACCTATTTTTCTCTGACTGACCCCTTTTCGATTGTTGACAAGTCTCGTTAATTCGGCTTTCTTTTCTCTAGTCCAGGATGTCGGACGACCAGGGTGCTTTCTATCAGAAAACGATTGGACAGTTTCAAGTCTTTTTAGGTTATCATATATTGTACTTCGAGCAAATCCTTCCTTTTCAAAATGATTTACGATTTTTTTTTTTTTTATATTAGGTTTATTTACAAAAAACATTTTTAGTCGCTTTCGAAAAGATTCTCGTTCAGCTGCATTTAATCTCATTTTAAATAACTGTGTTTCAAATAATAAAGTTTATATTTTATAGAAAGTTTATGCCTACGCATAAAACCACAAAAACTAATTATTATGCTCAAATAATGAAATTAGGATTTGTCCGATAACTTCCGCATCACCCGTTAGCATCGAGTTTTTCTAAAAAAGAAAAATGTCTCTTTAAAAAATATATTGCATGATTTTATATTACTTGTTATTATTGCTATTAACAATAATGTTTCAGATTTGGAATATACTAATTTATAAAAGAAATGGAACCTGAAGCATTTTATGCACATGATTTCCAATAAAACTTTTTCCATGGTATGCTTGTCACTGAACTTTCAGTTTTTGCAATATAGCTTCAAACTGTTGTGTGCATGGTCCTCACTTTTCTTCAGCGTAGATTCAAGCTCCACAGTATTACATTGTTTTGTCTATAGAAGTATTATAATTGCTTTTAAATTAAGATTAGTTAAATAGTAGTTTCCACGAGGAAACATTAGTCAGGAATAATCCAGATATAACATATAAAATGCTTAAGGTGGTACTAGCCTTTAAGATATCAAACTTTTCCAATTTTTTTACTTTATAAATTTGAATAATATACTTATTGTAGATTTCAAAAATGTATGTTTATATGTTTCATAGTAAAAAAATGAGCTAAAATGTCTGTCATAAGAAAATGTTTTTGTAATGATAACTCACATTTGTCTTGAATGTTTCAGAGAGATTTTATTTTGTTTTCTTGTATTCTGAGTTTTTCAACTTTGAACAAGGATATTTTTTTAACTACTTGGAGATTATACCTAAAATATTTGCACACTGGTTGTCAGGTTATTTTCGAGGGGTTTGACCAAAATAAGGTTTTTACAGTTTGCTGTTCTTAAGATAATGATATATACAGCACAGATTTTACCATAAAATTAAAAACCATTATTGAAAATGCCACCTTTTTGCATCTACAAATGATATGTTGGTGATTCCGATCAATTCCCTTTATCAACATGTCAACCTTTTTGCAGAAATTTAGACTCAAACTATGATTAATTAAGAAGAAATTATTACTTTAAAATGCAGTTAAAATTGCATATTAATTGCTGACTCTGCATGTTTATGGGCACATTAATAGTTTTTTTATTTATTTACGCTAAAAGTTTTTTCATTGTACAAGTATTTAGTCAAATATTACACTGAAAATCAAAGGATTAACAGTTTTAGTTTTTATAGCCTAGTACCACTTTAAAGCAGAAAGATAATTCTATAAAAAATAGAACTTACATTATCATGTTGTCAATGCCACATTTTAAAAAATGCTTACCATTTCCTTTTTCCTTTTCTTTAGAAAATCAAGTTGAGGGAAGTAAATTGACTTAATATTTTCCACATTATCAGGATTATTTAATTAGCCATTTCTATAGCAACATTCACCAGCTGTATTTGTTCATCAAGATTAAAAACAGAACTTTGAAGGTCTGACAGTTGTTTTTGCTTTGATATAAATTCATAATATTTTTCAAAACAGATGCTGCTATTATTCTTTAATACTCCTTTTGACACCACTAAAATATGTAATTTCATGGGCTTCTTCTACAAACATGTTGAAATATTTAAGATAAATCCAAATAACAATGTGCAGAGTTGGTAAAGAAACCTAGATATAAATGTATGTGTATGAGTTATAATTTTAAAAAACTAAATTAACTTTTAGTGACATTGTATAATAACTCACCTGAAGCTCCTGAAATACCATAAAGTGCACAAAGAAAGTCATAATCACCAAAATGTTGATATCCCTAGATATATAAAAACTTCATATATGTATTTTTTGAAATCAGTAAGGCTACCAGGCCTCCCACTCCTAAAATAGGGTAAAATTTTATGATTTTGGGAAAAATCGTAAAAGTTTTTTATGACTTTTTAGGACAAATTAGTGTGAAATTTAGGACATTTTAGGACAATCTAAAGTAAGGAATGAGTTTCCAGATATAATTTTTAAAATTTAATTTAGGAAATGAATATGTTTTCTTTAAATTCAATTATTATTAATATATTATTTACCCTTTAATACCCTTGGAAATCATTTACAAATATTTAGAGTAGATAACAAACAAAATACAATTTAAAAAAAAAAACTTGAGCTTAATAATGACAACAAATGTAAAATGTCAGCAGACAATAGTTTAAAATAATAAAAAACAATAACTAAAATACTAAAAAAAGGTCCAAAGTTAAATACACAGTAGGATCCCGGTAACTCGGACCCTGAGTAAATTGGACTATTGCTAAGTCGGATAGTTGGACAGTGACAATTCCCCTTGCACTTATTAATCAACTATAAAACCATCCCTTAATTAAATCGCACCATTTGCTAACTCCTAATGTAGTCTCAATGATAATATTGTTGATACCTACAACGTACTTATCTCGATAATTACATTTTCAAAAAATTTAACATACCAAGAGCTTTGCTTAACTTAACATTCACTAAGCCAGACTATATATCAGTTCCCATAAAAAGTCTGACTTAACAGGATTCTACTTTTTTTTTTTATTTGATAGATTTGTAAAGGAGTAATAAAAACAAAGTAATAAATATTGACAGTTTTTTTTATTTTATTTTATAATCCTACTGATATTTTATTAGAAAACAAAAAAAGTTATTTTGTTTTAACAGAACAGAGTTAAAATAGAGTTTCAATATAAATTAATGTAACTCAATAATTGACTAAACTGACAGTTTTTTACTCCGTTTTTCTAAAACATCTTGCTCATTAACAAGCTTCTGCCTTCTTTTCATCAATTTTACACTGGGCTCGCTGCAAATCGTTTCTTGTGCTGTTTTTTTGAAGCAAACACTTCTTCAAATCACTATTTCCTTCAAAAGCTAAATCATCAGCAACTGATAGACCATCTTTTATCTGCAAAAGAAACAAACTTTTACTTCATGCAGTAATTAAAAAAATTAAAATTGAATAATATTCACATCAGCAAAACAATTTTTATGAAGTTTAGTATAACTTACTTGTTGAATGGATGCAAGAATAGCTTGTTTTTCATTTTTCAAAATTTGTTTTTTTGCCTCCTCAGACTCTTTAATTTTTTTATGCTTTTCTTCTTCCTCTTTCAACCTGCGTTTAGCTTCCAGGTCAGCTTTGTAACTTGAGTGAGCTAATTTAACAGATTGTATAAATGACTTAGTTATAGGAATATCGAGTATGGATCCAAAGCTCAATATGGTATCTTTTACAAAGATACCATATTGAGCTTTGGATCCATACTCGATATTTCTATAACTAAGTCATTTATACAATCTCAAAGCCTCAATTGTCTCCAGATCAAGTGAAGTACCATGTAACTGAATAATGTGTTTGTTAATTGAAAATCCATTCTCTGGGGCACTATTTCCATGTGAAAGTGAAGAAACAACTTTGAAAAGGGATGTAATATTGAGAAACTTAGGTAAACCACTATCATTCAAAATTTTAGTCTCAAAGGAATTGATTAGTGTATCAATATTGAAACTACATAAATATTTTGGAACTGCAGGAAGACCGGCAAGCTGGAAAGCATTTTCCCAGTAAGAAGTTGGATATATCCCAATTGAAACTAGTTCTTCAGAACATTTATAACAGCACTCTGGAAGCAATTCCATTTGGTAAACTCGCCATTCGTTTCATATATTATCATAAACCTCTTCCTTTGATGAACAGGATGGAAAAACTTTATTCAAGACTCCTTCGAATGATTTACATACTTCTATAGTGAGATTTGAGACAGCTGCTAGAGACTCATTACTTCCTTTTTTTAAAGGATCAAGAAAGATTGCATTTTTCAAAATACCTGATTCCCAAGGTAATTTCAATTTTAAATAACTTGTAAATGCTTGATAAGACTCAAGACAAATTTGTCGAAATTTCTTCTTGCCACATGAGATTTCTAGAGCTTCTGAAAAAATAAGATTTGGCTTTTGTGCCAATATCAATTAACTTTAATGGCTTAAAATTTTTTGAGTCAATCACGTCAATCATCAGCAACTCATTAATAGATTTTATGGATTTGCTGCCATTATTATTAACATATAAAAGCTTAGTTTTAATAAACTTGGACATTAGTGAAACAAGAAGCTTTGACATTTCAGAGTAAATCAGGTGAATTCTTGGTTTAATTGATTGAAATGTTTTTAAAAATAATTCAAAGTCATTTGCTATGAAAGCAATAAATGAAATATAAGGCATTGACATTTTATTTTGCAAAACATCTGTAATTCTCTTATATCTTTCTGTATCTCTAACAGTTGATTTAAAAGATGTAGTTGTTGGAAGGAATTTTAAAAAATATTCACAAACATTCTTGTGTTATTCTAAAATCTGAGAACATATTCTTCTGAGTGTCACCCATCTTGTTGAAGAATGTCTTTGAATAAAGTATGAAATAACTTTTGTTAGACCTTTTATTTGTTGATAGTCAGATCATCTTGCAGCAGAATGTTTAAAGAAAAAGTTAACATCAATTGCAAATGAGTCAATGTTGAAATTTAAAACATTAAATCCTGCTCTAAATGCATTATGAACTATATGCAGGGGGCATGTGTCTATTGATATAATGTTTTTATTCAAACTTTTCATTTTCTCAGACAAATTTAAAAGTCTCTCAAACTTAATATTTACATTAGGACCATCCATACCAATATGGAGCATAAACTTTATGTTAAGCTTAACTTTCTCTACAAACTCTAGGAAATGTTCTAACAACTTCTCAGCAGTACAATGGTATACCATGACAGTTCCACAGTATGCAATTTTAATGGATTTGTGTTTTTTAGACCAATATTGTACATAACCATTATACTGTGTATTAACTTGCTGATTAGTAGATTCATCAAATTTAAATGTAAAAACAGTTTCATGTAAGTCCTCCAATAACAATGTTTTAAAATATGGAAAAATACCATACTGAATGGTGTATTTAGACTTTGTTTTGCTTTGTCTGTATCCTTTGGCAATTTTTGAATCTGGGAACATTGCTTCAAACATTTTACCATCTCCATTGGTTGAGACAAAAGAATAGTTAGACTCAACACACTTTAAACTATGAACAATTTTAGCTTTTAAAATCTTTTCCTCAACAGTGTAACAATCTTTGAAGCTTTTAATTCAAGTACTTTATCTTTATTTTTACTAAATTTTGATTGTCCTTCTCTTTCTTTAAACCTTAATGTGTGAAGTTTGCTAATTGCATGGCTCCTTACTTGTCCAACTCCACTCCCACTGACTGAAAAGGTTTTCTGACATAATTTGCAATTTGCAGAATAGTGATCACCAGGACAAACTTGGATCCAGTTAAACTCAGACTCCACAATTTATTATATTTTGTTTTTCTCTTAGACATCTTCTAAATATAAATAAACAGATAATCTATAATTTAACAAAGTAATCTAATCACCTTTTACAACTTTTTCTATTTTATAAATCTAAAAACAACAATAAATTTGACAAATAATAATGAAATATTGATAATTATTAATAATTACATATTCAATAGATATAGAGAATATTTACTAGTTAACAATTACTTTCTATTACATAAATAAATTATTTTTATGTACATAACTTTACTATAAACATACTAGTGTATAAAAATGTTTATTTAAAAAAATCTTTTAAAATTTTAGGACAATTTAGGACATAACCCTATAGTTTATGACATTTTATGACAAAACAGTAAAATTTTGAAAATTTGGGACATTTTGGGATTTTGGGACAGACTGGGAGGTCTGGGCTACTGCATACACACATACATACATACATACATACATACATACATACATACATACATACATACATACATACATACATACATACATACATACATACATACATACATACATACATACATACATACATACATACATACATACATACATACATACATACATACATACATACATACATACATACATACATACATATAGCTATTTAGATTTAAAGTATTTATAATCTGGTAGCTCAACTTAAAACTTCCTCCAACATAATCTCCTACAATTTTAACTTGAATATCTTTTTTTAGGAATGAACTTATGATGTAAAAGACTATTACAGCTGCATAAAAACAAAAATATAAATAATTTGGCAACTTTCAAAGATGTGCATATTATATAAATCTTGTTTTAAGGCTGTAAGCTACACTAACAGTGTTAAAACTTGCTTTAATGTAAGAGTATAGCATATGTCATTTGCAAATTGACATATGCTACATTTGCTAAACTAATTTTTTTTCTAAAGATTTTACTTTTTACTTAGGTAACTTTAGACCTTTCTAGTGGATTAAGATGTGTGAGAATGTGTTGATAGATCTTTTATATAACCCTAAGGTGCTAGATTTATTTCAAACTTTCCATTCTCTTCTTTGTAAGGTGAAAAGAGTATTTTCAACCAGATTTTCATCTTCAGACCAGGTTTCAGCATCTATTTGTAGAATACGGATTATAAACAAAGCTAGCTCCTTGAGTTGTGGCACTTGTACATAGTTTAGAACCAGCCAAAAGCTGTGCAATATTGTCATCACTTGTAAGCCATCAACGTAAAGTAAAAATTGAATGCTTAGTAAAACTTGCTTTGTTATGTTGTATATAGACTAAACTTCAGTATTAAAAAAAAAATCTGGAAATTCTACGATTAGATTTTATTTTATTTTGACTTTAAAATTCTCAGTTTTTCCTTTATCCGGCAGCTGCTTTTTCAGTTCTTAACATTCGCGCGCAATTATATTTCAAGGTTTTTTTAAGGCATATGTATACTTTGCTTACTATCCCAATTTACATTTTTTTAAGAAGATTTCTATTTGTAAAATTATTTGAGAAAATGTTAGGATTGCCACTATTGATAAATCATAAATTTTGCTCATGTTTACATCGCTTTCGATTTCTGTTTCTGGACCATGCGCATAATAACAGCGCTGTTTCGCTTTATGTAAACGATCGTGGGGACAAAGCTTTTAGGATCGTATCGTCTCGTCTCGAATAAGAAAATAACGAGACGCAGACGATTAGTGAACGGTATGTTGCAAAAAGTACGTATATGGCTACATTGTTCCGCATACTCCATGTTCATTAAAAAATAAACTTTAATTAATATGTCCACAGCATAAGATATACATCTGTTGACAGTAATAGCTCGTCACTCTGTAACAATAAATAATTGTTCGACAATGCAATGAGTACCCAAAGCTATGACTAAAGGATGCTTGTGAGTAAGACTTTGAATCACAACTTCCATCGGAGTTGATGCGTATTTAGACGCAGTAAGGAAATTAAAATAAGTCATTTAAATAATGTAATTTTAATACATAATAAATATAAATATCAGCACATACAACTTAGAACTAATACTATATTTACTATATTTAATAACTAAACATACAGTAGAATCCAGACCCTGGATAAGTCGGACAGATTTTCAATTTCCCTTGAATTTTCTCTACATATATGTATGTATAGAGAGAGAGAGAGAGAGAGAGAGAGAGATAAAGAGAGAGAGAGAGATAAAGAGGGAGAGAGAGATAAAGAGAGAGAGAGAGAGAGAGAGAGAGAGAGAGAGAGAGAGAGAGAGAGAGAGAGAGAGAGAGAGTAAAAGGAGGATTGAAAATCTGTATATATACCAAGATACTGGTATCACGGTTTAACGAGAACTTCGCTTAACGCGGAATAATCTTAAGTCAGAATATTTATGTATTCCCCTTCCTTTGATAGTCCGACTCTTATCGGGGCATTTTTTTGTATAGCAATGTTAATAACATGTAAAGTTATTAAATATATATTATTATGCATATTACTACAAACTTAATATTATACTTAATACATTAGGTATAATATTAAGTTTGTAGTAATATGCACAATAATATATTTAATAACTTTACATGTTATTAACATTGCTATACAGAAAAATGTATATGTATAAATTTATATCTATTAGAATAATTTTACATATATGTATAACTTATAACATATTATTATAACATGTATAATTTATAACATTATTATAACATTTATAACATATATTTATATCTATTAGAAGAATTTATGCATATATGAATAAATTTATACCAATTAGAAATCTATTATTCCAATATACCGGATAAAATTGAATGAAATGTTCTGCAACTTCAGCAGCTGATGCACAACTTTTACTCTTTGATGGCACTTTAATTATAAAGGGGAATAATAAGAATGCAAAATCCATTTCAATTCCTGTTTTAAAAAAACAAATTTCTTAGTGAAATCATTTTATTAATTTATAAAATATTATAATGATTTTACTTATCAAATACACCCTGCCATATTGTTTTATAACACTAAGATACCTATAGAAGGGTTGTCTTGCATATCAAGCTCAGCTAGAATCTGCTTCACCATCAAATTTGTCTTTTGCCTTGACCAAGAAATAACATATGGCGTTATTTGCTCCCAATGAGCCAAAAAATCATTTGACTCTGGGAAATTGCAACAGAAATCCTTCTGAAACTAAGATAAGAATATAGTATAAGACTGCTTGTAAAATCATTTTCTTTAATTTTACTTTAGCAAAACCTAAGAATACTTTAGCCAAACCTATATGACAAAAAAAAATATTTAAAAGTTACAAGATCATCTTGTAATTTTTAAATATTTTTTTGTCGTATAGGTTTTGCATGTAACTTGTAATTAAAAAGATGCATCTTGTAATTCATACAAGATGCATCTTAGAAAACTCAATTTTTTTGATTTTTTATCATAGTGTTCAAAAAGTCAAAATTTATAGCAACCCCTAAATATTATCAGATTTGCTTCAAATTTGGCTACAATATTGCAAATATTAATAGGAACAAAGGCAGAAATGAATTTCAATAGTTTATAATTTTGGACCACCCTAGTGTATATACATTGTGTATATATACATGTGTATATTTACATATGTATATATTACATTTACATACATATATGTGTGTATATTTTTTGCGAACGTATGTAAAAGAGATGTGTTTATTATATATACATCTCTTTTACGTACGTTGGCAAAAAATATATACATTTATATGTATGTAAATGTAATATATATATATATGTGTAAATATACATATATAAATATGTAAATATACTATATACAGATCTCTTTTACGGGCGGACATGTAATCGGCACACCCCCCTTAAGTTCGGTAAAACCGACAGTTTACGAGTCTGCTGGTTTGGTGTATTTTACAGAATCGGAATTCGAACGGTATTGGGTTTCGAACGGTACGGAAGAAAAAACTCATAAATAAACAGTTTCATTCTTCAACTAAACTTTATACAGAAAAAACTTTTTATAAACTCTAATAAAGCAAAATAAACTGAAAATATTTTTGTTTTATTTCTTTAGAGAGGATACTTGTCATGTATATGTTGCAAATAAAGTGTAAAGTTTTGCCAAAGATTCTCAGACTTGAAATCAAAATACTCCCTGTATATAGCTTCATCAAGTCGACTCCACTTTAAATTACCTTGTGATCCACAAACAAGCTTCAATCTTCTCTTTATTCGACTACAAAAAGCCTCAACATGGTTTGATGTTGCTTGGGTTACAGGATCAAGAAAGTTAGTTGTGTGGTTTACTGTCAGATGGTTATAGCCTATGTTTTTCAAATTATTGTAGGCAGCCCATTGATCTGAATGAATGGTAGAACCAACAGCCACCCATCATTGAATCAAGGGAATCAATGATGCTGCAGATCGATCCTCTAAATTGGTTAAATATCCTTTTTTATTTGTTTCATCATATGCTCCAAATACCCAATGTTGTTCAACAACATGCCCTACATTGTTCTTTCTTTTAAACATCAATGACTCGTCTATTTCAACAACATGGCCAGGGCCACCTAACTGATTTATATTAGCAACATCAATTAATTTAAAGGAAAAGATGTCCCTTAATTACTGGTAACACTGAATTGATGTATTGCTACAAACACCAACTATATCACTGGCTGTTGTAACAGAGACCTCTCCAACCCATAAGAACATAAGTTGACATGGGCGCCGGCAGGCAGGGGCAAGTGGGGACAGTTCCCCCCCCCCCCCCATGGAAAAGCAAAATAACAAATTTTAATATTCACAAAATTTCTTTTAACTGTTAAAAGATTTTATTTCAATATCTCATCAATTTAACTCATTTATAGTTTATTCACCGTAATGTAAATGACTACAGTTTAAATGAAATATTACTATCAAATACAATAACTTCCACGATGGCGGAAGCTATTTTATAAAGGCATATTTTATATTTTAAAAGGCATATTTTTATAAAGGCATATTTAAAAAAAAAAGATGTTTGAATGAAAGTTTAAAAAAAAGTACGAAAGAAAAATAAAAAAGGAATAAATAGAAAAAAACAATAGATAAAGGAGAAGTATAGAAAACAAAAAGAAGAGAGGAAGAAAAAAAAAGGAAAATAAAGGAAATAATAATAATAAAAAAAAAAGAAATCGAATTACAATAACGAAGTTCTTTCGCAAACAAATAAACTTCGAACTAAGGAAGAAAGAATTGGATACAGTGATCAAATTTTTTAAATTATTTTTTAATGTGTCAGTTTCATTTACTTTTTTATGCTGTTGTTTTTTTGTTTGCAAAATGTTTTTTGTTTGTATTGTATTTCTATTTATTTTTTTTCCAATTTATTGTGTTATATTCATTTTAATAATACTATTACCTTGTGTTTTTTGCTAGCTAAATGTTGATTATTATAATTATATACATGGCCGCTGAGAGGGGGTGGGGTGGGGGTGGACGGGGAAGATTCCCGGGGCCCCGTGTGTGAACAAATTATTTTTTAAAGTAATTTTTAAAAGATTTAAATAGTTTTGACTTTTAAAAGATTTAATTAACTTTTATTTTCAATTTTCAATGACCAGAGCACGCTTCTTTTGGTCCTGGGTATATAATTGATCATAATGAGGGCCCCTTAAGAAAACTTCCCCGGGTCCCAAAATTTCTCTCGGCTGCTATGATTATATATATTTAATTTGATTAACTTGCATTACCCTGCTGTATTTTATTTTTTGTCTTGTTTTTTGGAATATGTCTAATTTGTATTTAATAAATCATTTAATGTTTTTTAACTAATCATTTTATTATTATATAATTTAGCATTATTAGGTATAATTTAGCATTATTAGCATTATGAGCGTTTGTCTGGGCATGCTGAGCGTGCATCGTGAAAAAATACGCTCCAGAAAATCTGAATTTATGGAACAAATTGTAAATAAGTTTGGCAGTGAACGCAGACGACTACAATTTCTATTTACTGAATAACAATGATTTAATTCTTGTTTTTTTATTTTTACATTTTCTTTAATTTTCTGTTGTCACTGGTCTAATAAAATGTCTTGATTAATTGATGCATTTATGTAGTTTTTGAAATATCACTGTTGAATTTTATTTTGCCCCCCCCCCCCCCCTTGTAAAAAATCCTGCCGGCGCCCATGTAAGTTGTAGAACATCGCTAATACTAAGTGAAGAAGAACTTTGAAAAAAACCATTTCTTATTGTTTTTGTCCTCATACATTTGCAACATCTTCAGATATATTTATCCTAAATGAAAAGTAAACTTGATAAATCTATTTATCTGATTACAAATATTTATACAAAAAGTTAAAGTTTAAAAAAGCTTTGTTTATTTTTATTATCTAAGTTAAACAAAAAAATCAAAACTTAGCTTAAAAAACCTTTAAACAAAGCAAAAGTAAACAATAACAACTCTCATTAACTAAAAGTTTAAGTCTTTTCGAAAATATTTACTTGACAGCGATTATACTTTTGAACATTCATAGCATGTCCACATTCACAATAGTTTTGAGAATCCATTATTCTGTGGTGCTGTAGAAATCTTATTAAATTTCTTCATTAATTAGTTCAAATAAAATCATTAATTAGTTCAATAAAATCAAAAAGACATCTTCAAAGGTTTGAGAAGTTAAGCTTGATTGAAATATTAAAACGTGATTAAAAAGATCGTAAAGAATTTCCCATGAACCGTTTTTTTCAAATCGCAATTAACTCGTAAACTGTCGGTTTTACCGAACTTGAGGGGGTGCGCCGATTACATGTCCGCCTCTTTTACGTACGTTCGCAAAAAATATGAAAAGATAGCTTACTTTTAAGCTTTTCTGTAGCATCTATAGATATTCCTTTTGATAATAAATATTCTGCCAACTTTTTTATGCTCATTTTTAATAAAAAATTTTAAAATAAGAGAAAACAAGCACATGCGACCTCTAAAAGCTTTAATGGCGATTGCGGTTGGCGCGGAAAAATAATTTCATATTTTCAGGCGATTTACTTGATGTTTCCGGTAAAACACCTGAACGTTCCGGTAGAAAAGTTCACGGTAGAAAAGTTCAGCTAGTTTGCTAAAGTACCTGAACCGATACGGTAAATTTCCTGAATGTTCAGGTAAATTTGTCGACCTGAACCATTCTGGACAGAGTTTGCCTGAACTTTTTTAAGAGTGTGGGTAGAGTAAAGTGAAACAGATTTTCCTTGTTAAGTTGAAGTTGATATGATATAGTTTAAAGGTCGAATAAGAGATTTTTGGTGTTCTTTTCACCCCACTCTCAGATTATGCTTCCCACTTTATGTTTCAAGTCAAAGAGTATTTCTTATTTTTGTCGTAAATGTCGAACTTATTTGCCTCCCTTTTTTTTTTCTTGAATTTGTGATTTTTTTTTTTCGCGAACAACCTAGTAATAAATTTTCTTTTTTTCGATACCTAAATCGCATTTTGTCCAAAAAACAACTTAAAGTTCATAAAAAATAATTTATTTCAGAAGTTGGAAAGAAATATAAAGTATGTATTTTTTTATGACCATTTTTGATAAAACATTTTTAAACAGTCAGTCATGTAAAGCTACTTTAACTTATAATGATCTTATCATTTTTATTATTGTTGTTGTTACTAATAGTAACAACATATGATATTAAAAGCAATAAGACCATACCTTTAGTTGAATATTGTTGAGCCTTCTACAAGTGATGTACAACCTTATTTTTAACCTTTTTTAGATATATCAAAAGAAGTAATCTTATATTCCTATCTATTATCTCATTACTGGATAAATAAAGAGTCTTCATGAGGAATATTTAAAACATTTATGTAGAAATTATTATGTTTCACTATCAATTAAAACCTGGATATAACTTCAGACAATCAAAAAGTGGCGCTACTGCAGTTTCTCCCTCCCTCCCCCTCCCTTTTTTTTTTATGATTGATTATAATAGATAATTTTATGCTGATTTAGAAAAATATAAAAACTTAGACCTGAAAATAAACGGAAAGTGCTCTAATTCGAAGTCAAAGTTGTAAAAAATCCCACTAAAAACCCTAATATTCGCCATTTTTTAAAAATCTTTTTCAAAACGCTTTCATTTTTATCGAAAATTAATTACCGTTATATTGCGCAATAAGCAGACCTCGTTTCCATTAGCCTTTGCATTATTATTTTAAAGTATTATAACGAAAGTGTTATAACGAAATAAAATTAATGGAAGATTTCAAATAAAGGTTGAACGTAGAATGTGAGAATCTAGACAAATTGATGAATAATTATTTTTGTATCTTACGCTGGTTTTTTTTTACTAAGAAAACGGTTTGAAGTAGAGACTGGCCAACCGTCCTATGTGATCATTTTATTCGTTAATATCGATTATTTCGATTAATGATTAAAAAAAAAAACCAAACGATTAAAAAGTTAATTAGAGCGAGTTTTCTATAAACGATCGCGCGACAAGAGAGCGTCTAAATGATTAAAACGATTAATATTCATGAAATTTGATTTTTAATCGATTTGATTTTTTTAATTAAGGTAGATGCAATAACTCGATTAAATTATTGTTCAGTTTACTTTTGAGGATGTCCCTGCTGAGAAATTGGATGATATTTCAGACTCTGAACCTTCTTCTGCCACAAATTCTGACTCAACCAATCCTTGAAGAAGCTCAGATTTAAATGAACTTGAAGATAATGCTTTGGCAGAGCAGCCAACACGACAGCCTTCAAAAAAGAGGAAAAATTCCTAAATCATCTGAAGCCTTGCCTCTTAAACAAACCAACAAAAATAGATAAACTAACTGAGAGACTTTGTTTGCCATCTTTTAATGTGTTCGTGATTTTTGTACAATGAATGCTAAAACAAAATGTGTTTCATTGTGTTTTTCATTTTTTGTTTTTCTCGTAAAATAAAAAAAAATATTTTATCGAATTTTTTATGAACAAGGAGTATTAGAAATTTAAAAAATCTAACTAGATTTAAAATGAATAAAATGACTAATTGTTAGACAATTCGATTAAAATGATTTATAGTTACTCGAAACTGATTAAAACGATCACACAACTTTAATCGAATTAATCATTAATTTTTTAACTTGGTTGGTCATTAATCGATAATCGAAAATCGCGGTTGTCCGCTCTCTAGTTTGAAGGTTACATTTTATGAATTTTACATGTGACAAAACAATTATGAACTAAATTTCAAAAGTTCTTCTTTTGGGAAACAAAACTGTTGAATTCTTTTTTAAAATTTATTACAAAAGTACATTACTTAAAATATAGTTTATTCTCCTATAAATCAAAAAACGACTATTTTCAAAGCCACAAAAAAATTGCTCAAGATAAACATACTTTGATGACTTTCTTAACGTAAAAACCATGCTATCAATGTATTGCTTTTGTAAGCTAAAAGATCATTAACTTGTTATTCTCAAAATGGCGATAAAGGGGGGGGGGGGGGGAGGGGGAGAAGCTGCAGTAGCGCCCAAAACGTTCATCCTGAATATTTATGCAAATCATGTTATATGGTCTTATACAGGTTAGATTTAAAATCAAAAAAAGGCTTTGAAATTGAGAGGAGTGATAAATTCTTCACTTTTTCTGAACACACAGAAACCTGTTATGTATTTTACACACTCACAAGAGTTGGGAAAAAAAAGTACATGTGATAAGTATTCATCAACAGTTAAAAGCATTTGCATCAATTCATGGTTTTGACTGTTGCAATGAAAATAACAAAAACTATTTTGTAATAGTTAAAATCAATAATCACCAATATATTGGCATGTGGAGACTAATTATTTTAAATCGTGAAATTAAATTATCCATTAATATTAACAAATCTCTTCCAGATCAACTAAATCTTGCTAATATAATATTCTCCAACATTTCATGTATAAACATCTGTTAAGGTAATAATGACTTCCACTATCTTATTTTTTAATCAGAGATAAATTTTCTGATTTAAAAAATTTCCGAAGCACATCAAATGAGGATGTTGGAATGATTTAAGCGAAAGAAGGCAATGCAGTTAAAACATTTAAAATTATTAGAAATAAAGATTGTTCATCAATATGTTCAGAAGTCTGTTGTGATTTTACTACCATCTACCGTACTAACTTGCGTGTAATGGAATCCAGGTTAAAGGGTAACGAAAGTCAATCATCTATTACCTTTAACTAGCCATTTTTTAACTGTGCACATTTTCTTACACCGGTATATGTAATAAATGTTATAAAGACAACTTGCATTCTTCTATATGGAAGTTCAATAGTACATTTCAACAATTTACAGCTTTGAATAATTTCTAAAGTCAAAATTAAGAATTGTTACAATATTTTCATAATCTGGGAGTATTTGCAAATATAAAATAGCACCAGTTTAGACATTAAGTTCCACAACATGCGAGTATAAATGCACCTTTAGTACCAATGTAACATTTCTTTTCATGCTTTTTAAAATTCGATTCTCTAAGATATTGATTGTGACATTTCGGACAGGTAAATTTATTTATTAACCATTTTTCTATTTTTCTATTTTTCTATTTTTTTTTTTTTTTTTTTCAGCTTTTTTTGTTTCTTCTCCTGCGATCTGCGATTCTTCTCAATAGAAATTGCTGATAGAATGAGCTTTAATTCGAAATTCTCTGATAACAAGTCCGCTAACACTTCAAGATCGAGCTCAATAAAAAATCCTCCATAACTATTTCGATTTCGTTATCAATATTTTCAAGCAAAAAATAATCTTCTAGATTAACATTGACGTTTTCTGTCATACTCATTATATGTATCGCTGCTCAGAAAAATTTTTTGAAATATTTTAATTGGATAGTCGAGACCATCTTTTTCCGATGTCAAATCCAATGATATATGTTAACTATTTTCAATATACAGTGGCGACAACATAAATATCAGACTTTCATGACCAGTTGGTTTTACTTTTTGATGCTAACTTTTTTGTATTTATAGCAATTGCTGCTATTTTTTATAGCATCAACAATGTTCACCTTTTTGAACGGAAATACTCATTTGACATTTACAACTGTCAAAATTCCTTGTTTTGAGCATTTAACCGGTCGTGTTTACCTTTTGGCGGTCATTTTAAATAGCACACATTTACTTTTTATTTAAAACAACTTAAATTCTTTTATTATATCAAAAGATAATCATATCATTGAGTATTTAAAGGATTTTCTTGTAATTCATTTAGCAAACAAACAAAAAAGTCTATTATCTATCAACTTTAGGACGAGGTAAACATGGAACAGATGTCTTTCGAGGACAAGTTCAGGCATTTCGAGATCTAAGATTAAACAATAATGAAATAGCTCGAAGACTGGGTTGTTCTCGTAAGAAAGTTATTAATACTATTAATTTATTTAACGATACTGGTTCATTAAGCAACAAAAAAACGCAAGTCTCGCGAACGAATGACAACCCCCAGAGAAGACTCAGTCATTGCCCGTATCGCTAAGCTGAATCCTTTTGTTGGCGCACAAAAAATTAAAGATAAATTGCTCAAAATTTAAAACTCGATCTGTTTGTTAGGACAACTGTTAAAAGTCGCTTACGCGAAAATAAGCTATTTGGAAGGGTTGTCCGAAAAAAACCATTGGTCTCAAAACGTAATCTGGTCAGCCGTTTTGAAGTTTACAAAACAGCACATACACAAGAATAGGAATATTTGGGTTTTAAATAATTGTTTTTTTCATCTATAATGGATATTTTGGTGTGTCAGACGTGACCAAGGAGGGTGTTAGTCTCAAGGTCCGAGCTTATAATTCCTGAGGAATCATACGGCTCTAGTCATCACTTGCCTATCTGATGACTGCCTAAGCAGTCAACAGGTAAGGATTACACCATACTGATGATGACTACCGATAAGTGATGAAAAATATTATATATATAAATCTTTCAACAATGCTTGTGGTGCTTTTTTTAATACGGTTGTTCATGCGAGGGAATATTTGACAGAACGTTCCATACAACTATTCTCTCATGTGAACGCAACTTGAACAAAAATTCATGGAGAATTAGAGGAACTTTTGTACCATTCCGCCAACCCTGAACAAATAAATGTTTGCTAACATTTCTTGGTTTTCGTATAAAAAACAGTGCCAACTTTAACTCTTTCAATGTATATCCAGAAAAAGCGTGTACGTATGTTATTATATAATAAAAAATGGCAGATGAAAGTGTCAAGAGTGCAATTTCAGTGTTTTTGATTTGTTAATAAATGTTTGACTGGAAGATTTATATTTAATGTGAAAGCAACTCAATTTTGGCTTTTTATAAAGTTGATATTAGGTTGTTAGGTTAAACTCAAATATGGTTTACATTAAGTTACCCTTTTACTATCATTAAAAAGAAGTTTTAGTATGATGTTTTCAAAATGTAGTAGCCCTAAATAAGTCTTAAAATGAAATAATTAGTTTGTAGTGAAAAGTGTAGGGGTTAGGCGTACATCTCGGCTAGAATATGCATGACATAATTAATTACATTGTATGAAAAAGTATTTAGAAACATAAAAAATTTATGCCAGTTGTAAAGTTTAACCCTTGATTCGATTGTTAAGCACTTCTTTGTTTCTCTTTTTTTTTTGCCAGGTTCAATTTACTTATTCTTTTTAGTAAATGACAGGCTGGTATATAATATCTGTAACTTACGTTTTCCACAATGTCCCATCATACAGATCAAGGCATTATTGACGTCATAACTAGTACTGGTCTTGTTGCATCTCCTGTAAATAAATTTGTATGGAATATAACTAACACAAGGGAATTATTAGATTTATAGAAGGATAATTAAAAAGTAATAATATCTTAATTTCAATAAAAAGTTACTAATATATAATAACATATTCTAGACTTAATGTATAATACCTTACTTAATGTAAAATACCTTACTGAAATGCTGAACATATTTTACAAAGTTGACCATAGTGGTATTCTCTAGTGGACATTTAGTTTTCATTTGTTTTTAAAAATATCTAATTGCAATTTAGTTTGTAGCTGAGTGTTATAATGAATAATTACTGAAAAATTTATACTTCAGAGTTCATACAAAGTAAAAACATCAAGAATAAAAATAGCTAAAATTTGACCTCAACTTCTATTTTACTGATTTTCTTGGAATTTAGTGAACCCACTTATGGCATCTTTTCTCCCAGCCCATCATATGTATATAAATATATAAATGCATATATATACAAATATATAAATGCATATATATACAAATATATAAATGAATATATATATATATATAGATAGATAGATTGATAGATAGATAGATAGATAGATAGATAGATAGATAGAAAGAAAGACAGACAGACAGACAGATAGACAGAGAGAAATTTTAATGGAGATGATTTATAATCATTTCTTGAATGTGTAATATTTCCTGTTTTTAAAATTTTTAAATATAGATTGTGATAAGAGAGGATTACAATAGGACTACCAGTAGTTTAAATATTGACAATTTGGGTACTACAAGGGATGTCCAATCTATTGTCACTTTTCCAGATGAAGAACCAACTCTATCTACATCTGGCTGCAATAAATGAAGGAACATAATGATGAAAAAATATCAAATAAAATAGCAAAAACTGAACTGGTAAGTACAAATAAAAAAGCAAATTTTTCTTCTGAATATTTAAAAATAACAAATGAAAATCTCTATGTTCAAATCTGTTCACAAGTTATGAATCAGAGAGGTCACTGCTTTAGAGTGTATGTGTGATGCAATTGAAAGTGTATCTAAAGCCAAAATAGATATATCTAAAGCCCAAGTAGAAAATTTCAAAATCCTAATGAATATGTAGGGTGTTTATGCAACCATACTAAGAAAAGATATCCTGTTGGTAAGGATATATTTTTATAGTTATGTTATATTAAAGTCAAAGGTCGATACTTTTTTTTCAATAGGATTAATTTTTTACCTATTAATGCAATACATATTTAATATTTAATCTTTCAATATTTTTACTAAAGGGATAGTTTACTTTGTAATATACTGTAAAAGCTTGTAGATGAACCTCTACTTATATGTGTTTTTTATATTGCCATTATACTTTTATCAAAGGAGTTTTTACTTTGTGATTTGAAGCGTGTAAATGCACCTCTAGATATATGTTATTTGTTAAGACATAATATTCTAACAAATGGATTTTTTTTATGGTACTAATACATTTTAGCGATATACAAGCCTGTAGATGAATGTATAGTGATATGTTTTTATTATGCCATATTATCTATACAAAATGCATTATATGTATTGTATTTCAGCTTTAACTTTGTTAACTGAACATACTGGCTTATTAATTCTAATAAAATGGTTTTTTAAAATGTACTCTCTAACTTTCCTTGAGTTCTAATTAAATATTATATTTATGTAATATTCTTATATAATTTTAATAACTTTTTAGGAACATATTTGTGAAGGAAAAAGCTATTGGAAAAACATGGAAAACATTTTAGCAGTACTTCAATTTAGAAGTAGAACATCAATCTATTATGAATCAATCACCCATCCGTTGTCATATTTAAATTTAGCTCCCTTAAAGTTAAATCTACAAGAGGATTTAATTGAAAGAAAAGTTAGGGTTAAATCAAAAAGTTCTCAAAGGTTTAATGAGATTTTTACTCAAATGGAGGAATGTGAATTTAAAGATTATTTTTGAGTAAGTTATAAAACATTTAATTTCCTGGTTAATGAATTGTGTCCACATTGAAGCAAAACAACCACAGCAATGAGAAAACCTATTTCAGCAGTAAAGTGTGTTGTGGTTACATTTCACTATCTAGCTTCATGTGAAGAGTATTGTGTTGTGTCCAGTCTTTTCAGCATAGGAAAGTCAACTGCAAATTTAATTGTCCATGAATTTGTTGATGCCATTAATGACTTTTTGCTTCATACATTTACATGAGTGTTGGATCACCTGGAAGAAATCTAGATACATTTACATGAGTGTTGGATCACCTGGAAGAAAAAAAGATGGTTATATTTTGCAGAATTCTTTTTTGAAAGGAATTTTAGATTCAAATTTATTTGATAAATATTGTAAAGAGCTAGGTGGTTCTAGTGTTCCTCTATGTTTGACGGGTGATTCAGCATTTCCTTTAACACTCCTTTTGGAGCTTAGTGTTAAAAAAAACTATGATAAAATATTTTGTGGGGCTCAAATAGTGATTAAGAATGCTTTTGGGACGTCTTAAAGCCCGATTCTGCATCATTTGCAAATATATGAAATGTAATATTAACTTTTGTACAAAAGTTGTTAATGCTTGCATCACTCTTCACAACATTTGTGAATACTGTATGGATATTGTTTGAATAGAATGGCTTATATGTCATCATGGTGATGATGGTCTGGCTCAACCCAATATAGTTTCTGCTGTTGGGAACAATGGACCAGGAAAAAATATATGGACTCTTACTAAATATTTTTATGTTTCTTTTGTTTTGTTTTTTTGTTTTTTGTTTTTTTGTTTTTTTTTTGGCAAGGGGGGGGGGAATTATTTTTTTGATAAGTTTATTGTTGGCACATCTTGGACTTTTGAAGTCAATTGATTTTTAATATGATTTTTTTTATTATGTTTTTTTTTAAATCTAAAGCAAACAAAAAAGTTAATAATTTAAATTGTTTTAAATTTTATTAACGGTGGTGTTATAAACAAAATAAGATAAAAATTTTTTTCAAAAAAAAAAAATATAAGATTTTTATGAGAAATATATACAACTGTTAAAAAAAAATAAACAAAAAAACAGAGCAAAAATATAAAGTCAGGGTGCAATAAACACAAAAAAATTAAAAAAAAAAGAGAATCAGGGTGCAACAAACAAAAAAAAACAGCAAAAATATAGAGTCAATAAAAAAAAACATAGAGTCAGGGTGCACTTTAGTAGTTTGTATGCGCTCCACGAACTTTCACACATGCACGAACACGTCCAAGCATAGATTCAACTGGCCTGATGCATAATTCTCTTGGAAATTCTATCCAAACCTTTTCCAAGGCCTGCTGTAATTGCGCAACACTGGTTATGCTCTCGTTGACCAATCTCTTGTCTACCCAAGCCTAAATATTCTCGAAGGGATTGAGATCTGAAGAACGAGCTGGCCAAGGCTGATCCTCCTCTGCCTAGTAACTTTGGTACACGAAGCTCTTTTAACTTTTCACCAGCCAGCCTCTTGATTAATCTTGCGATTTATCACCTTTCAAAATTGGATTCGTCGCTGAAAATGACTTTGGTCCAGTCTTGTATAGACCAGAGAAGTCTTTATCTATACCACTTTAAACTTTTTAGACGATCTGAGACACGTAAAATTGGTTTTCGAGCAGTGGCATAGCAATCTAAGCCTTTCTTATTTAGGCATCTTCGTACAGTCTACTAACACTAACGTGACCAGTCGTATTTATGAACCTTTCAGCAAGTTCGCGGTAAGGAATTTTAGGGTCTATAAAATTTTAGGGATAATAAAGCCCAAAAAAACTCACTTTTGTATGGTTTTGTAAGGTTAGGTATTTTTGCCCAACCTGAGCTTGCGGACCCTCCAAGTTATAGGCATTTAATTTTTCCTTTGGTCGACTATTATTAAAAAGTTATGCAAAACTGTTTGGCGCTTACTTTTATTAAAATATAACTTTATTTTGTTTTAGGGAAAATTGCCTTACCATAATTATTTAATTCTATTTACATAACTTAATGTTTATTTAAGCGATATTCCATTTATGTACCGTCAAGCTAAATTTACGTGTGAATGCCACAAGGAACATTTTAAAGAATATTTTATTCCAGTAACATTTCTTCCAGAATGATTTCCCAGCAAACGTAACTTGTGTGAACTCGTTGCTTTGTGAAAGGGTTGAGTATCGCGATTTAAGGCAATTTAAGCTACAGCACATTACGCAGCCATTGATTTTTTCTGTGTGCTGAGTCCGAAAATTTTATTATGAGGAATATGAGAAACTGATTTTTTTTATCTAATATTTGAGCTTTTTTTAAAATATATGTTTCTTATCAATCCAATTGGTAAGGTGAGATTTGAATGTTCGACGCTTGCCTACTCACCTAGTTTAACATCTAAATAATAGATGAAACTACCTAGCGGACTGATCTAGTCTGAAAATACTTTGCAATAGAAAAAGTCGAGAAAAATTCATCCCAGAGTTTGCCTCTAGTTTTTGCAGTAGACCGCACTTGTTACCTATTAAGTCAAGAAGAATGCCTAAGCATTTTAACATGCTAAGTACAGTGGTAATGAAATAAGCATTTTAACATGCTAAGTAATGGTAATGAAATTAGGTTGGGATTTGCACACGGCCTACTATAGTGACAGGCCGAGTAAACGTACGGCTTTTAAGTAAAGCATTATCATTTTTTAGAAGTATTGTGCCTGATGAAATTGAGGATTTTGTAAAAGCTGACAATATTTCATCCTTTGATGATTTGTGTGAAAAAATAATGTCTAAATCTATATCTTTTTCTTTTTCAATAATATCAAATATCTATGAAAACTGTTTACATCTTCAATCTGCTGATATATTAGACAACTTGGGTGTTCCAAAGTTTATTTTAAAGATAAAAAATGATTTATCCTTTGATAGCTACCACTGTGGTATTAAGTGCACCATAAAACCTCTTTCTTACAATCATATAAATACTATTAACTATACTATTTGTATTAGTTGTCTCCATGCTGCAATACACTATCTGAATTCTTTACCAATTGATCAAAAAAAAAGTATTATCATTGAACAGATGTTAAGTATGAACTCCTTAGTGTTTATTGGTGAAAAAAAATATTCTACTGATATGGTTGCCAAGGCATTTGAGTATTTTTCATTGTCAAGAACACTTTATTCTCGATTACGTGATGACTATGAACTACCAAGTATATCACTGATGACAAAATTGACATCAAAAGTTAGAAATGTTGGAGATGATGATTTTTTAAAGTTGTATTTTGACAAATGTTCTATTTCTCAAAGACTAGTCATTCTACTAATTGATGAAATTTATGTTAAACCACAGTTAACATATCAAGGAGGTAACATTTTTGGTAAATCTGTTAACTCCCCAAATGAATTGGCAAAAACAGTTTTGGGTTTAATGATTTGTTCTTTGTTTGGTGGAAAACAGTTTTTGTATAAAGCATTACCAGTAACAGGTTTAGATGCTAAATTTCAGTATGATCAAACAATGCAAATGATTGAAACAATAAAAAATTGTGGTGGCTCTGTTGTTGCTATTCTTTGCGACAATAATAAAGTAAATAAAAAGTTTTTTGGAATGTTTAATCTCCGTAATACTTGGTGTACTAACGATAATATTTTTCTTCTTTATGATTTTGTTCATTTAATAAAATCTATTCGTAATAATTGGCTCACAGAAAAATGCCAAGAACTATGTTTTACTTATGAAGGTGTTTCAAGAACTGCAAAATGGTCAGATCTAAAAAAACTTTTTCAACATGAAAAAGATGCTATTGTAAAACTGTCTAAACTAAATGAAACTGCAATTTTTCCTAAACCAATCGAACGTCAAAATGTGTCAACTTGTTTAAGAGTATTTTGTGATGAGACTGTAGCTGCTTTAAAAACTCATTCATCCATAAAAAATGTTGATGACACTACAGTTTTTTTATCTATTTTTATTAAATTTTTTAAAATTGTTAATGTTAAAGGACTTTATGAAAACATTTGTACTAGAGATGAAAATCGTGCTGTTTTTTCATCAAACAATGATGAACGATTGAACTTTCTTTTAAATTTGGCTGGTATGGTCGAAAAAATGGCACCTGAAATACACGGTCAAAGAATAAAAAATTTAACCAAAGATACTTCTCGTGCTTTTTCCCATACGTGTCGTGGAATGGTTGAACTAGTGAAACATTTACTAATTACAAGTCATAAGTATGTTTGTCTTGGACATTTTACTAGTGACCCTATTGAGAAAGCATTTGGAAAACTTCGCCAAGGATCAGGTGGTACCTATTTTATAAATGTTCAGCAAATATTGCAAAAAGTTGACATAAAAAAAACAAAACACTGCTATGAAATTTGACCGCCAGGTTGAAGTTTGTGTCAATTAAAAAATTCTGATTGATATAGTCTTTACTAACTTATAGTAATGGGAAACAATTGAGCTTGAAATCAAAATCGCGTGCTATGTTTGTGTATTTTCAAAAAATAAATGCTATTATTTCATCTATTTTTTATTTGTTAAAAATTAACAAAATGCGCTGAAAAATCCTGGGAACTACACAGTTTTATACAAAATACAAAACAAAATTCACAGAGAATGGCGACAAGATTTAGTGTTTGCTGCGTCTGTTTAGAACATAAAGGTGCAAGATCAAAGAAGTTAACTACAGTTTCTGAACCTATCATTCAGAAAATAAATGCCTTTGTTAATTACAAATATGATCCTAACTTAGAAGCATACTCTACAATGATTTGCTCCACTTGTCAAAGAAACCTTTACCTACTTGACTCAGACAAAAGTACTGCAAGAAGTTCTTGGTTATCAAAAGTATCCAAGGTATCAAAATATATATAAAAATTTTTTATTTTAAGCCCTTTTAATTTAAGGTTATTCAAAAATATGTTATAAATGGTATTGTGTTTGAACAACAAATATTCTTTAAATAAAAAAACATCAAAACTGATTTAACACTTTCGCTGCCAACTACGAGTATACTCGTAGTGCTTTTTTTTTGTCAGTTATATTCAGAATAAAAAATACTGAAGAATTATTTCAGATTAAAAATATTTTTTAATTGAAATGTTGATATCTGGCCTTGGCAATGAGAATGAAATTACGTAAAACAGTCTCGGAAAAAATTAATCATTGCAGATATTATGGCTCAGCAAAGAAATAAAGCATAGTTTAAAATAGCTCGGCAGCGAACGTGTTAATAAAATTACAGTTAAAATTAAATCATTGAAATAACAAAACCAAATTTATCTTTACAGATCCATGTACAATCAGTAGCCAGACGTGGTATTGATATATTAGATACTATTAAATCTACACAACCTGAAACTGTTGATGACAGAAACACAAATTTATGCCGTCAATGTTTTGGTAATTTAGGTAAAAATCTGATGTTTTAAAATTATTTGGATTATAATATATCAAGTTATGCATGTATGAGTGTATATATGTTTGTGTGTGTGTTTTTATGTATGTATGTATGTATGTATGTATGTATGTATGTATGTATGTATGTATGTATGTATGTATGTATGTATGTATGTATGTATGTATGTATGTATGTATGTATGTATGTAAGTATGTAAATATACATTATTTGTAACAAAAAATGTAATAAGTTTTTATCATTCTTTAGTTTATTCTTTATTCACTTTTAAATTACAAACTTTGCAATATACTTTTTTTTTAACTTTCTAATTCAGTAAGATAATTCTTATATCTTGCATAATTGTAAATATAATGCTTTACACAATTTAAAAAAAGTTAGAGATAATCTTCAATTATTTGATTATTGTTCTTATTTTGTATGTGAACTTCCTTTTTTATAAATTCTTGTTAATTTTTTTTTTAAGGTGCTGGAAGACCTCATAATTGCTGTAAAAGTCAAGCAGTTGTAAACCTTACTGATTTAGCCTTCGGTATTGGAGCTTTACAGGCAGAACAGTTGGCTTCAAATATTATCAAGAATAAAATGGAGAAAGAAAATTTAATACAAGGGGCAACATTCAATCTATCAACTGGTGGTAACCCAATTCAGATTACCGTAGGAATCTCAGATTTGAAATCAGATAGAACCAAATCTGCAAATATGATGCCTTTTCAGATGCTGCTGGCTTTACAGACTGTTTTAGAGCTTTCCAAAACAGGAACTCAGTTTTTGGTTTCCAGTCTAAAGAGTTCATTCGGACCAAATTGCATTACCAAAAATATATTTGGGAAACTTCAAGAACTTCAGTCATATGTTGAATCCTTTTATTCTGCAAAATTAGTTGAGTTTAGAGGAAAGGCAGGGTCAAAAATAGACTGTAATTTGGTTTTTGTTAAAAATACAAGTGATTTTGTAATGCATATTATAAATGAAAGGAAACTAAACCCTTGTAAAGCATTTGTGAATATAGCTGTGGATGGAGGAGGAGGTTTCCTGAAGGTTGCATGTAATGTGTTTGATCCTGAAAATCTGCATTCCTGTTCTTCAAAGTATCAAGATAGTGGAGTTCAGCGTATCCAGATTTTAGCTATAGTTGAGGACATTCCTGAATCCAACTGGAATTTAGGACTGATTCTATCAAAACTTAAGTTGGAGGAAGTAAACTATTATATAGCTTTTGACTTAAAATGTGCAAATGCTGTACTGGGTCTACACATTCTGGAAAATATGCCTGTTTATACTGTACAGGATTATGTTCTTTAATTTCTGGAGATTGTAGGACATTTGGAAGTCTTGATTACTGGGCTCAGAAATATAAAGATGATGGATGCCCACACACAAAAATGTCAAATTATTACAATGTAATTAATAAAAGATTAATTTATTTGGATGAGAATCCTGAAAAATTAGTTATTCATAAGATAGCTCCACCAGAATTACACTTGATGATGGGGGCAGTTGGAGTTTTAGGAAAAGTATTATTGTTCCTCTGGAAACCTGGTTTTAAAACTTGGTTGACTTGTCATTATATTATCTTTCGAGGCTACCATGGAATTGGGTGGGATGGAAATAACTCCAACAAAATACTTGAAAAGTTAGATTATCTTGAACAAGCTGTGATTGAGGAAATCCCAATATACCAACATCTGATATTAGCTGTAATTAACTGCTTGCGAGCTTTTAAATCAGTAAAAGATGCTGCTTTTGGTAAAGATTTAAAACCAGAATATGAAACAACTATTAATAATTTTTTTGATACTTTTAAATCCCTGCAAAATGACATCTATAATGCAAACATAGAGGGATTAACCTTATCTACAACATGGAAAATACATATCATAGTGAGCCACATTGTTCCATTTGTAAAATATTATAACATGGGGCTGGGAAATTTTGCAGAACAGGCTGGCGAGGCAGTGCATGCTAAATTTAAACCTACCTGGAAAAGATATAAAGTCAGCACAGAACATATTAAACATGGAGAAAAATTAAAAAAGGCTGTTGTCAACTTTAACACAAGAAGTGTTTGATAATAGTAATCCATGTTGTAATCTTTATTGTAAAATATATGAATTGAAAAAAAGGATGAAAATTGACTATTTTTTATACTTAGCACGCGGTTTTGATTTCAAACTCAATTGTTTCCCATTACTATATGTTAATAAAGACTATATTAATCAGAATTTTTTAATTGACACAAACTTCAACCTGGCGGTCAAATTTCATAGCAGTGAAAACTTTGCTTAAATATTGGTATCATAGCTAATGATTTAGAAGTTTCATCAAGTCATTTGTGTGCAAATGTAATTATGTAATGCAAGATGATACTTTGTTGAATGTTTTTCATAATCTTCCTGTTATTGAAAGCAGGGCTGTGGAGTCGGAGTCGGAGTCGGAGCTCATTTTGGCTGGAGTCGGAGTCGGAAAAATTGTACCGACTCCGACTCCGGTTTAAAAAAAATCTTTCAAAGTTTCATAATTTTCATAAGGATTTTATAGTTGTAAGTAATATAAGTGATAAGCAATAGGGTATTTTGCTGCTTATCACTGACAATCATATATCACCTCCCTTGCGCTCTCCTCTAGCTTCCGTTAAACTATATAACTTCGTGATCCCCTAACTCCCGACTTAAATTGTCTGGCACTGTGCTACATATTCTTAGTAGAAAGCTAGGCGTGCCACCACCAAGCACCAAAGAGTTGCTCCACAAACAGAAAGACTGTAAGTATTCAAATAGCTTTGTTTCTCTGGAGAGAGAGAATATTAGAAAATTAGTGATTGAAGAAGCTGTTAAACAAAAAGAAAAACTTAATGAATGTCTCAAGGGACGCTTAGTGTTTCTTAACAGAGTGAACTATTTTGCAATCAATGTTTAATTCTTTTTTGAAAAAAATGAAGCAGTTACCAAGACATTGGCAGTAAAAGACGCCAAAACTAATCACACCAGCGAATTTCTCCAGGTCTCAGTAGAAAAGATTCTTAAAGAATATGAACTTAAAGAAGAACAAGTTCTTTCATGTTTGAAATATTGTCCAACTGACAATATTTCAAACATGATTTTGACAAATTCATAATGTTATTAGCGACTGCATAAGAGTTTATTGCATAACCAGAGTTCAGAAAAGTTGTTTGTTCAGAAATTGTTTTCTTATAAATATTGTTTAAAGCACTAAGTGGTTGGATTATTTGTATCATAGTGATGAAATAGCCGATGTTAACATTTTACTACAGTTATTTGTTGTTACGAACAAATAACTGTAGTAAAACAAACAACTATTTGTTGTTAGAAATTGGTTACTTATGAAGGAGTCGGAGTCGGGAGTCGGAGTCGGAGTCGGTCCATGATAAAATCAAGGAGTCGGAGTCGGAACAGCAGCTTACCGACTCCACAGCCCTGATTGAAAGCGATTTGTCTAAAGAAATTAAAATGTCTTTGGTTTATATTGCTGGCTATGTCAGTAGAGAAGATCCTCCAGTTGAAGATACATCATTTTGTTTTGACCAATTTGGAGAATATATAAGAGAGATTAATCATGGTGGGTTATCTTTGCCTGGTGATAACATCTGCCATTGGATATTTTATTCGTACATTTTATTTCACCATCTTTACAAATGTGTCTGTCGTGTTAGCTTATCTAATAGCTTCTTGATGGTATCTGACTTTTATGGATTTACCAATGTTTCAAAAAAAAATTGTAGAATCCTTGCCAATATATTTTTTAACAATTATTGCCATCTTTACTCCCCGCGATCTTCAAAGGAACCCAAAATGAAAATATTGAAACTATCTTAAACGTGATATATAATATTGTTTTTTTTTAACTAATTGTAGTTCTTTTGAAAAGTTATGTTGTTGTTTTTTTTCATAAAGATGTTTGAGGTTTTAGTACTATAAAAAGTGAGTCTTTACTATGTTATAATGAAATGCGGTTTGCATTTAATAAACGAGTTTTTTCATTTAAGAGGTTTTATTTGTTACAAAAACCTTTATTTATGATAAATTAATTACTATCTAATGAACTAATGAATCTATTTATTAAAAAACCTAAAAAACAAATGCTTCCGTAAAAAAAAACAACTCGCCTACAGTTTTTTTAAAAGCCGTACGTTTACTCGGCCTGTCACTATAGTAGGCCATGGATTTGCATCTCCATATTGCTCTTTGTTTTCTTACCTTGTTCATAGCATTTTAAAAATATGGTGCACATAACATTCAGCTTTATTTTTTTAAGAGGTTTTCACAAGATATTGAATTTTTTTTTTTTTTTTTTGACAAACTTGTATTAAATTTTTGCATAATATGGAAACTTTGGATGATGTCGAAACATTAATTTTATATTAAAAGGGATCGCATTTTTACCTAATAACATTTACCTCGATGTTGAATTAAATATAATAAACGAAGTACTGGCTCTCAGTGATCATTAACTTATTTGCGCGACCAAAGGTGACCACAAGTCTTTCTAAAGTTTTATAAACTGATATTTTAATTGATGTTATATAGAATCAAATTTAAGACCAACCTCTCCAACTGTAGTAAAGATAAAAAAGACAAAAAAAACCGACAGAGATAACGAACAAACAAATATACAACAGGATCCTGACATCTAAACTTACACCCCCTAAGAAACATCTCAGGTGGAACAGAAAACTACCCCTCAGACAAACACCTATATGGCAACGCGACTGGGAAAAGTAGTTTCAAAAACTGCACGACAACAACTTATACAACAAAGCAAACGAAATACAATACAAGTTCATACACAGAAAGCTGCTCTCACTAAATATAATACAAGTTCATACACAGAAGGCTGCTCTTACTTAAATACCATGCACAAATGGTACAAAAGCATAGACAAAAAATGCAAACGTTGCGACAAAAACGAAACAGAAAACACTTCCATCACTGTTTCTTCTACTGCCCAGACACGCAAGACATATGCAAACAGGCAATAATAAAAATACTGAATACAATATACCCCAATGACAAGTACAGCAATACCCTAAAATTTTTCTTGATGGGTATTGAAACCGCACACGCTTCACTTCAACACACTACTGATAAAAAGACTTCGAATAGAACTAAAAACAGAAAACAAAAACCAGGACATATACGAAACTGTAATCAGACTATGCGACGAAAACATCAAAAACATCACAAATACTCAACAAAACAGGATTACACAAAACACAGAAAAACTAACCTTCAAAACGTCATCGTCGACGTCCCGTAAGAGGGAAAAAATGTAAATAAATAAATAAATAAATAAAAACAACAACTTATAACTATGAAAACGACAAAAAATAAAATATAGCAAAAAAACAAATAAATATATGATCGTAAATAATTTATGAAAAATTGTAAATATGTATATTTCACCTTCCACAGCTGACCATGGCTTCTGAGAAGTAAAAGGCAATAATAAAAAAAACTATAATAAAGATAAACCTTTCAATCGATTAGGACAACTACCACGACCATTACAGATGCAACTATAAAAACTAATCAACTAATATTAAATATTTTGGTGGAATTAATGATATGATCGAAGACTAAGTTTAGGGTAAAATAAATTTAACAACTTTTTAAAATAGTAAAGGCTAGATATACAAAATAACATAAATGTCATTTAAAAAATTATTTAAAGAAACATTTAACAAGATTCAAAATCTTATTGTTCTATATTATTGTCTTATTGCAGTTGAAAGAAACACTCTTCTTCATTCGATGAATATACAAATTTATTTAACTTGAGTTGTATTTAAAAAGAAAAAAGGCCTATTTATTTTTAAGTTCTATCCAAATTTCAAATTGAATTTTTGGAACCAGACTAAACACGATCGTTTCCATATTACATGTTGTTAAAAGAAATGACAGATATCAAGCTTTATTTGCATATAAAGAAATGACAGATATCAAGCTTTATTTGCATATAAAGAAATGACAGATATCAAGCTTTATTTGCATATTAAGAAATGACAGATATCATGCTTTATTTGCATATAAAAAGTCTCAAAACTTGAAACTGCAGTTAAAAAGTTAAAAATTAATTCAAATCATAATTCATACTTATTAAGAACAGGTACTAAGTTGTTCTATAAGGTGCAGTGATGAGTAACACCTGCTCGTCTCTAACAAACTTTGCTTTAGAGGAGTTGACGTCAATATTTATGGGAAAATCGAGTTGAAGTTCGTATTTATCGGAAACTGACAATACCAAATCCCTCTAAAAATACAACATCACCTTCCTCTTTACGTAAACAAAGCAGAAGAAAGTATTACTCCATTATATACAAGAAACTCATTTTAAAGTAAAAACAAATATTGTAAAACAAATGGCAGTTATTACCTCGGTTAACTCAAGAATGCATTCGGCTACACCCTGTACACCTGGCAAATGAATTGTAACAAAAACATTCATGGTTTCTTTATCAACGTTCATCTCTGCTCTAGGTGTCTGAAGTGCTCTCTTGATGGAGCACTTTTGGGAAGTAACCTTAGAAGAAGTTTCGTTAAGGTCAAAAGAAAGATGATCTTCTTGCACATGTTTGGGCGGCACTGAGTCATTACTTTTTGTAATGTTCTGATTTGATTCATTATTACTTACCCGGAAAAATTTTTTTTCCAAACTGTTAGAATTATATGAGTTTTTTAGCGAATCTTTCAAAGAAGAAGGACACATAAAATTAAGCAAATTGTCTTCATTACCAATATATTTTTTATCTAAAATCGTATATTTTTTTGATAACTTTAACGAATACTTTGATTCCACGTACGACAGTGCAATTTGAAGCAACATGGTAACATCGGTATAAAGGGACGCGTTTTCGTCAAATAAAAACGGATTAACTGCAATGTCGATTAAAATAGCCCATTCTTGGTCCACCAATTCCTTACGCTGCTCGGAAATGACCATAGGAACAGGGCTATGATTATTTTCAGGCTTCGGAACATGGATCCATTTTACAATATTGATAAAATATTTCCTTGAAGGAATAACAGGAGGTACCTAAAATAAATACCACAAAATACGAAACAAAAATTTTATACGTAAAGCAAAAATAGTTGCATTAATAAATATTTCTATTTTTCAAATTATGACTACCATAAAATATCATTATTATTCTTTATAATAATTGAAATAAAAAGCTAATAATTAGTTTTTATTAACATTAGCAGTAATTTTAATAGTAAAAAAAAAAAAAAAAAAAAAAAAAAAAAAAAAAAAAAAAAAAGAGTTAACAAACAAAAAACGTTTAGAGGAAAATAACTGTTTTCTTCCCTCCCCCGCCTCATAATAAGGAAATCATACTACTGACACTTACTCTAGCTGTTTGGATAGCGACTTGCGCCATAGGAGGGCCCATATTTTGGTCTTTTCCTTCTTTTAACACATTATCAATAAAACTTTTGTAAGCAGCAGGATTTGAAGCATACATGTTATCTAAAAACTTCCATATCGCAGTTGCATCCCCTAAAACGGTTTGTTTTTCCATTCCTATCTGAGCCTATAAATAAACCCTGTTTCTAGTAATCTGAAATAAATAAAATTAGGCACATGCACTTGATAGCAAGTGGCCTTCTGATACACAATTAAAAGAATATTTTGAAAATAATGTTAAGGCATTCTTTATGGTGACATTAATTTACATTTTAACGTGAACATAATTTTATAATTTTGTCAATAAAAAGAAACAACTTGATTTTAAAAAATTATTTCATTTGTGATACATTGAAATAAAAATGACAGTATCAATTTTTTAACTATTGCCATATAAAATAAATAAAAATATACACTCTCTCTATATATATATACACACAAAAAAAAATTCACTTTGCATTTTAAAAGTTAAAATACTGTTAAGTAGGGAATCACAAACACACTTAAAAAATTGTTTTCCAAAGTCATTTTGAAGAATCTTGCAGAGCGAAAATAGAAAATTATACAAATTTTAACTTAAAATAGCTATATTTACTATAATTTTTGATTTGATGTCATTTATAAAAAAAAATAAGCAAGAAAAAAGTTACGTGATAAAAATATTAGTTCACATTAGAAAGAGACAAAGAAGGCCCTTCAATACGCCTTGCCACTTCCATGACATATTTATCTGGGACACCAGCTTCTTTGAGCTCCTTTAACTTCCTTCTCTTAATTTCATCTAACTTTTGCCTCCTTTCCTTAGCTTCATTGTCTAACTTAATACCATCATGAAAAAATGATTGTCGTTCTTGAATACGTTGTTTTTCTTTCTCTTTGATTTGATAACGTACATCTTCAGCATACAAAGCTTGTTTTTGGCAAAAATCTCTATTAGCTTGTTCGTCTTTATTAGCTTGCAGACGTTGTGCACTAAATAACGAATGTATATTATTTTTTAACACTGTCGTTAACATATTTGTTAAAAAATTTAAAGTTGTTTCATGTAAATAACAAATTTAAATTTAAAAAAAAACAAGAGACAAAACAAAACTTCAGACTAAAATCTTGTTTGGTATTACAATAAAAAATCATACTTTAACACCCTTTCAAATTCTGCTCTATCTCTAGCAGCCTGAACAGCTAAAAAATGATCTCTGTTAGCAATTTGCTCCTGCCTGGCTAGACGTAAATTTTTCTCAGCTTCTGATCTAACAATGGAAAAATAATCATTAAAAATTTTTTCTTAAGGAAATTTCACCTAAAGGAAATTTCACCTTAAGGAAACCAAAGATCTTGAAACTGATTTTAAACGACAACAAAAAATGTTTATAGATTTGGACTCATAATTCATCTGAATGAGTCCTGTACAAACAAACATTTGAGCATAACATTAATCCATAAACATATTTCTTGATATGCTTATACAAAAAAAAGCTCATAGTTATAATATAAAATCTAACTTTTTTATAGCATTTTCCTTTTCCCTTTTTCTCCATTCACGATCAGTTTCTTCTTGATTTCTTTTAGCACGAAGTGCCTCCTAAATTCAAAAAGTCTGCTATTTATAACAGCCTATGGAAGCATAAATCATTCAGACAACTATACTTGATATTTATACCACCAATAACATTTAACTTTAATCCAGTAAGTTTGAAAGGAAAGCAGTTAAATAAGATTTTCAGATGTTTTAGTAAAATGCACTTCTATTTTTAATTTAATACCTTTTCAGCTTGTTTATCTTTGGCATGTTCTTGTTGCATTCTTAAACGAGCAATTTCCTTTTCTCTCTCCACTTGCAATCTCTTTTTTTCTAATTCAAACATTTCTTCCCTGGTCTAATAAGATAATAACAGTAAGTATGCAATTTAAAAATTTCCTTTGAACACATTTCAAAAATATTTTAAGAAAAAAAGGAGATACCTTTTTTTCTTTTAAATACTCAGTAACTTTTTGCTCCTCCAACTGTTCGAATTCCTTTTGTCTCTCTTTGATCAACTTTATCTCCTAAAATTAAAGCAAGAACTCGTTAAATGACAACTTTTTTCACTTAAGCTACACATTAAATTCTAAACAAACAATTTTTTTTTATGATAATTTTTAAACTTTTTAAAAAAATGAATGTATAAAAAAATTCAAACTTGATGGGCTTTTGCAACATCACGCTGTATTGCTTTTTGGTTTTCACGCTTCTTCATTAATGCATCCATATCTTCTTTCTGAAGCTTTTCCAAGTATTGAAGCATGGCCTAACAAAGTAATAAAGCCTTTCAATTTTAGACAAGTAAATTAGAGAACCCCAAGTTTCAATTTAAATTAAACTTGCATTTCATTATAACCAATACATACTTTGGTTTCGTGTTCTTTTTTTTCTTGTTCTAGTAAACTTTGTTGCTCGTTTTCCTCAATTTGCTGATGCAATAAATGTGCACCTTTTAATCTTTGCATATGCTTCAAATTTTCTCTATCTTCGTATTCAACAAGGGCACGCAAACGATCACTTTCCATCATTACATCTAATCTATGAAATAAAAAATTTTTCAAATAAATTTTTGTTATTGCAAAGTTGTTACAAACAAACAAACAAAAAAAAGTCAAAACCTCTTTTCTTCTTCAGCTATTTCTTTCTTCATTTCAACTTTCTCAATGAGCTGTGCATCACGAATGGCATGGCACTTGGCATTTAAAATTACTTCATTTAACTTTTTGATCTCATCATCTTCTTCTTCAATTTGTTTTATTGCCTTTTCCAATAAATACTGACTTCTTTCTTTTGCCTCCTTAAGATAATAATTGATAAGCATCATGCAGCCCTTAATAAAAAATGCAGCCCTTAATAACAAATACTATTTTATGTCCACTGTAAGATACATTCATAGCTTTGAACATAGGCTTGCATGTTCTTTGAGCAGATCAACAACTCTATCTAAACATAACAAACCTGCTCAATATCTGATATTTTCTCATTACATCTTCTATCTATCTCCAACTTCTGCATTACATTTTTCCTCATATCTGCATCTTCTTGAAGCTTTCTCTTATCAAGCTTTTGTTGTTCATATAAGGCTTGTTTCTCTTGCTTAGTAAGTACTTGAGATGCATTCTTTAAAAGCAAAAACTTTTTTTTATCTTTTATAAGATATAGTAAAATGTCTTTAGACAGAGTGCAAAGGTAAAAAAAATATCAACAACTATAATAACAAAGCATAAAATTGTATGAGAAATGTAACACCATCTTGACCATATCAATAACCACAATGATTTGCAAAGCTAGTAATGCTGTTGCTATGCCATACTAAAGGATAATGCTTAAAACTTATAGATAATTCTTATTCTTTTTTAAAAATTCGTCCAAAAACCAAAAAGTTCATAAAAATCAAACCTCACCTTTATTCTGTTAAATTCATTAGATGATAAAATTATTGTACGCCCTGATGGATCTTCTTTACGCACCCTATAATAAATTAAAAAAATATGATCATAAACATTTTGGAACTATAAATATCAATTGATTATTATTTTTGACAAAACTATAAACTTTAGATTGAAAATGGGACAAATATCACCTTAACTTTCTTATCATGTCTTTAGTTATAACTTGAATAACCTCAGTTTTCTTTGGAACATCTAAAACAGTGGGGGAAAAATTATATTACATAACTGTTGCAAATTTATTTGATAAAGATGTTGGCACAAAAATTACTATTACATAGTTCTAGTAGGTTGCATTGTACTTATGTAGATTTTTGTTTTTTGATATAAAAATACAAAAGAATTAAAAAAACTGTTAACTATAGGAAATCAAAAAATATTATAATTTTAGAAAGGTGCTAGAAGACACTATGAGTGACTATTATATACTAAATTAGAAAGAGAACATTTCAGTTGATGCACATTGGAAAAAAAGGAAATTACAAAGGTCAAAAATACCATAATACCATAACCACCTTAAAAAAAAAAAAAGAAACTTTTAAAGAAAGTTTAGGCAACTTATTTAATATTGAATACTTAAATAAATTTCTCAGTGTACTGAAGTTAATATGAGAATTAAAAAAGTGATGGAAAGTGTAAATGAAGAAAAACTATTTGACAGGGGTGTAACAAATTATATTCAATCATTATCATTTGATACAACACAAGCAATACATTGGATATTAACAGTTTCACCAAATAAATCAAATATTTCAATGAAATATTTAGTATACTCAATATTGATTTCTGTAATAAAGGTTATATAATATATAAATCTTTAAGCTTGATTTAATAGTTTTTGAATAAAACTTAAAAGACATAAACCTACTGTTTTAAGGAATTTTTCAACTTTCTTGTGGGATGGGAATGGGTGAGGTAACCATGAAATTTAATCCAAATTATATATACATATATATATATATATATAATAAAGTATCATTAACCTTTTTTCTTATCTTCAAAAACATCAACTAATTTGCCTTTATCCCCAAATAAAAGTTCATCCTATAAAAAAAATAAATTTTCCTTTAATATTAATTTATTAGAAAAATAAATCAACACAAAGTTATGACATCATAAAGCATGTAAACTAAGGGACGCCTTCATTTTTAACTTCTGAACTTTCCCCTTCAAACCTTGTTCAAATACCATAAGAGCTCTGAGCAAAATCTCATTTCAATAAAACTAAGTTAGGGCAAACCCAGAATTTTTAAACAGTTGCAAAATAATTATTTATGTGAAATAGAAAGTAGATAATTCATTTAGTCAAATTTTCAAACAAATCACAATTCAAACTAGTTAATGTTAGTATTACAATTTATAATATTTGCTTCATTAATGGTTATCAGCAACCTACATTTTGTTTAAACATTTTCTCAAATTCTCATATTAGCTTTACGCCTCTTTCAACTATTTCTCCTCCTACTCCTTTCAAAATCTTCTATCTTCAATGCCTGTTTGAAATTGAGATAACTTGTTCATAATGATGAGAAGAACGTATTCAATTTATGGGTAATTAAGTCTGATAATATTTTTTTAAAAATTAAAATCTTTCTTTTGGCATTTGTGTACATGGTTATTTACCTTTTGCAGTATTTTTCTAATGCTATCCTGAGAAAAATCTCAGGATAGCATTACTAAACTTTGTATTGATTTTTAGCTTCTCAAGAAACTTTAGTAACAAATTGTAATCATTTTATGAAGCCTTCTCAGCCAAGAGGGAAAACAGGTTCATTACTAGTTGGATGAAAAAACTCCTTTTAACTGAATAGTTCTTATTTATGGCTATATTTATGGCTATATATATTTATGGCAATATGGCTAGCTTAATTAAATTTGTGATAAATATATTTTAAAAGAGTAAACAGCTAATAAAATTTACTAAGCCTGATTTTGGGAAGGTTCCAGGAGTTCTAAATAACATTGCTAAATAGTAAATAATATCTAGAAAAATTGCAACAAATTTTAGAATTTCATAAATGTTAATAAAGTAGTTATTAAAGCAACTATCAAGGTAATTTATTGTTTTAATTAAATTAGTAAGGTGTTTTAGGCTTTATTTAATTTTTATCTATAGTTTCATATAAATAAGAAATTAAATTGAGGCACTCTAACAATCTTTTAGCATTATTCGGTTTGGTATCAATAAGAATTAGTTTCCTATCTTCAATGAGTGATAGATGTAAAAAAAACTCATCTTACCACAGAAGAACTTTTGTTTAAAGCTCTATATTTGCTTTTAGATCCGCTGTTTCTTTCTTTTGAAACACTTTTTAGACACTGTTCTCGAAATCCAGAAGAGTTCACTGACATTTTTGTGGACTAGATGTGGTAAAATTAAAAATAAGAACAATATAAAAAAATAACTCTTAGATTATCTTATGATGAGTATATACATATGTAAGTTTATAAATTCGGAAATAATTATCGTAAATTTGAAAATAATTCGTTCCTTGGATTCTTACAATATGTAAAAACCTATGTAAATGAAATGTAGTCGCCTGCTCTGATTTTCATGTTTTTAAAATCACTATACGTGGATAGACAGAGGAAAGACCAAGTAGAGAAGTTTAGATGAAAAAAACTCAATGAGTATGTTAAAGAAGGCAACCACGGTAAAAAAAACTGTTGCTTAGTTGCGCATAACAAATGTTTAACTTACACATTTCTTTCGTCGTGAAATCTAAAAGGGTTATTTTATAATTCTAAAATATCATTTGGCGTTGCAAACATCGCACAGTGGCTCAAAACAACAAAAAAGTGGCAATAAACCCCTCTCAGTTTTTTTGTAAATATAGTGCCCTTTTTTTAATGATGTTAAATTATACTGATTATTTATTTAAAAAGTAAAAACAGCTTTGTTATAAAACTTATATTTTATATTTTACGCTTAAAGGAAGTTAAAAATTTTAATATTATTTTCAAAGAAATCTGAAAAATGAGAGATTTTTATTTAGCAAAAATAGAAACCTTTTAATCTAAGTTAAAGTCTATATTTACTTTTAAGATAATCTTCGAACTTTATATATTTCAAATATATTGAAAAAAAAAATTGCAATCTGATTTTTTTTTGTTTGAGTTAAAAGAATTTTCTAAAATAATATAGAATATTTGCTGACTTTTTTTGTTTAAAATATCAGCTAACAAAATGTTCCACCGAGTTCCTAGAAGATTTTTTTTCAAGTTAATTTACACTTTTATTTTTAGAATATAAAGGGATTGCTGAGTTCAACAGAGGTATCGGGAGTTATTGAAGTAATACAAATGTCGATGAACCCATAAAAACCTTGTTTTTCGCTATTTTTTAACAGTAGTTTATTTTATCAAAATAAATTAAAAGGGTTTTAACATATCAAATATAGTTTCAAGAAACATAGTTTTTTCATCATATGCTACTTAAAAGTTGGTTAAAATGTTTATTGTTAATTTTGAATAATGATTTATTATTCGATAAGTACTACATATTTGAAATAACTTTACTTAACAACTTCTAGTATATATTTATTTAACTTCTAGTATATATCTAGTATATACTGTGAAACAGTGCAAAGTGAAAAGTTGTATAAAGTACTCATAAATGTTTCTGATATATATTAATGATTTTAAAAACAACAGCAACAAAAAGATTTGATTTTATTCCGAATATGCTTAATTAGGAGTGGATAATTTATGATTACGGAAGGATTTACTTAACGAAATCATATAAAACTGAATAAATTAGCGAAGAGAACATAAATAAAGACAACTTTTAGAAAAATCTAAAACAATGTGGGAGAAAATATAGGGAGAAAGTATGTATAGAAACTGCATCAAATTATTTTTTACATAATATAAACGAGAAACTGGAGACATTTTTTTGCTACCTTCATATATATAAGGAAAAGCGGGTTCTGGCGCATTGACCCATTCCCATACTTAAGGATGCATAAAAAAATGGCGAACACTTCATATCATGACAAAACCAATACAGTCGTCTTTAAAAATCAAGAAGAAGTATAAAAATAATCATGTTATTTGTATACCAGTTCTTCAAGATACCTGTTCTTGTTTATTGCCTTGTTTTGTAGTGTCCGATGGCAAATGTTCTGTGAGTGCCATCATTCGTTCGTATCCTCTTGTCGTCATTAGCGCTGAGTGCGACCTTGTTAATTTCTTCAGTGTAAACGTCGTGAAGATGAGATCTGAAAACGTTCATGGTGGCGAGCTTTTCTTTGTTATTTATTAAGCAGTCACCACAAGGTATTGATAACTTCTTGAAAGTCATCCCCTTCCTGTAATTTTTTCAAGACGTAAAGACACAAGTGACCGCAATAAGACGTATTACCAAACTGTACTCTCTCGCTGTTGTAAAAGACTGGGCTTTTTAAATAATCAATGACCTCAACAAGAGGAGGCTGAGCATAAGAGTCGAAGCTGTATTTTTTGTCACCGTCTTTATACCAGCACACCCAATGAAACCCACCAGTGCTTGAATCTCCTGTATTCACAATACCACATTCTTTTTTTCTTGGCTTTTTTGGTAACTCATCCCTGACAAACACGCCTCGAAAGTTTTTTAATTTTAACTGTTTAGCAGCCTTTATCAATTGAAAGTTAGTTAAAGCTTCATTAGGTAAAACAATTCCTTCTACGTCAATCCATTGAAAGTCGATCATTTTTTTAATTTCTTAAAAAGTTTATCCGAATTTTTTAACAAGCGATTTTCATAGAATAGCACCTAAAAAGGGTATACTATTAAAGGGTGAGTTAGGTCCGAGTAATAAACCAGCTCCAACAGATTGATAACCTTTTCCAGTTTTAATGAAGAGTCCATCACCGTGAACATTTTTAGTCCATGGGGTGATAAACAATCCATCTCCACCTAAAGTTTTTATCTTCATTCCTTTTCCATTTTTGCTCATGTAAAAAAGACCTCTTCCTGCAATTTTATCAACCATAGCAGAGCCGGCAGAAGAACCTACACCTGCTAACAATCCAGTGGCGAGAGCAGGAACAACCTTTGTGGCAAGAGTGCTGCCTATCATACCTAGTAACGGTAAAAGAGCTCCGATGAAACCTCCTTCTATTTTCGAGTTGTATGCAATTTGTCTTTTGCTCCATTTAAGAGTGACTCCTTTACCAGCTTCATACGCTTTTCTAATTTTGTTCAATTGTGAATTAGTGATAGCGAGAACATGTTTACCGTTCAAGTCTTGATGAGAAAGCTTAATGCTAGTATCGGTTTTATCATGCATAGCTTTTTTAATTTTATCAGATTGGCTCTGCGAGATATTAATTTTGATATTTTGATAATTGCTCATTTTTTATGTATTAAAAATTATTTATTTCACTTCTCGAATATGATATCGCATTGTAATATCCTCTCCACGAAAATCAACCAAATCTCCATTCTGATCAATGATGCGAGTAACCATTGTTGAAATTTCAAACAGTTTAACAGGAAGATAAATCAAATGCATTGGTCTCTCGATAATTTTATAGCCAGGACTAACATTTGGATAAAAGGAGTAAATGCAATTTAATTGGGTTCCATTAATATAGGATGATCCGATAACGTTGTTAACGATTCTGATGGTGTTAATGCTTGAAATTCTAACGATATGATCCGACTCGTATTCGGAATTGGAATTTAATTTTCTTTTAGTAAACCCTAAAACTGAAGAGATGCTATTCTCCACATTAAAGTCAATCAAATAATTCAAGCCAAGTTTAATGGTTGATTTTAAAGTATTAAGATTGATTCCAATTTGAAGGTTGTTTGGAGAGTAATTGATTTTATTTGCAATAATATAACTTCCACGTTGAGCTGTTTTTATTGTGTTTAAAATAGACTTTTGCAAATACTCATTGATGCCTTTAATCTCATAGCTTCCTAATGGAATGATAATGTTCTCCCAATTAGCTCCATTGTTCATGCTGTATTTGAAAGAATTGTTTTTACTGTTTACATTTGGAATGCTGTTGTAAGTCTCAAGACCGAGAAAAGCCATTTCATAACTTTTTCCTTCGTCAAAAACGATTTTATCCAAAAAATCAGTGGTGATAACACTTGATTTTCCATCTACATCGATGATTATACCTGACATTTTTTAAATAAGAATTATTTTTTAAATTGTTTTAGAAAAATAAAAAATCGTCAAATCCGCTTCGGTACTTTCCCTCGTTCTTTTTAGAAGAGAGATTGATGACGGCAAATCCGTGAGGTTCATTCCAGCAATGATTGCAAAAGGCTTTAAATTCTTCTATTTTCATATCGCAGGAAACGTGATCTTGATAAATGTGATTAACGCTTTTTTGGTCTTGTTTAAAGAGGCAAATAAAGTTGGCATTTTCTCGGATGGTATGTCTTGGAATCTCAAAATAGTTTTGAGCGAGGTAAAAGCAGTCGACGTTAGAATGTCTTCCTCGGATGTAATATTTTTCGTACTTGTTTTGATTGGTTAATTGCAAATCGTAAAAGATCATCAAATTGTTTTTGGTCGAGTCTAAGGATTCAGGTTCAGGCACATCATCAGCCGTTTCAAAGAATTGACACTCCATATCATCATTGTCGGAATATTTTTTTGAAATTTCCTCAATAACATCTTCAGGGTTTAAATTCAATTTTTCCATTTCGTCTTGTACATCATCCGTTAACAAATCAACAATATCCTTTTTAGGAAGTTTATTTTCGAATGATCTTTTGAGTATTTTGTATTCAGGTTGAAATAGTGATTTGCCAAAGACTTGCAAGCGGCTGTAATCTAGCCAGCCAGGTCTTAAAAGTAAATTGAGTAGTAACGTTGTTTTTCCGCAACCAGACTTTCCAACGATGATTCCTCGTATACTTCTAGGTAAAAGCGCGCTGTTGTTTCTTTTGGTTTTCCCAATTTTACATGACAATTTCATCACTTCCATTTTTTATATTTAAAAGGCTTTTATATATGTTAAAAATGTACTGCGTTAAGTGTAGAAGAGAGACTGAAACCATTCACTTGAAAAACGAGATCACAAAAAACAACAGACCTATATTGAAAGGAATATGCAACTCTTGTGGGATAAGCAAATGTAAGTTTGTTTCTTCTCATACGCCCAAAGGATCATCTTCGCATGCGGTTAATGGAGGAGACTTGGTGGAATCGATCAACAATTTTTCAAAAAAAATAAAGCTTCCATGGGCAAAGTTTCCAGGAGAAATGCACGTTCCAGGTATGAACTTTGCAGGACCTGGTACCAATTTAGATAAAAGGCTCACTTCCACGGATATGTATCAAGAGTGGAGCAAACCGGTGGATAGAGTGGACAATGCTGCATATCACCATGATTTAGCTTACAAGTATTTTAACGACAAGCAAAACAGAAATTTAGCAGATCGAATGATGCTTGAAGAAATGGATTCTATACAAAATCCTACTCAAAAAGAAATAAGCGAGCGAAAAATCATCGAACCCATCATCAAAGCCAAAGCCAAATTCGGATTAGGTGTGAGTGATTTGAAATGGACGGATCAGCTTGCAGAGGAGCTTCATAAACCGGTGATTCATCATTTTAAAAGAAGAAGGGTGATTGTAAACGACATTGATGAAATATGGGCCGCAGATTTGGTGGATATGCAATCGTTTTCAAAATTCAACAAGGGCGTAAAATATTTACTCATGGTGATCGACGTGTTTTCAAAGTATGGATGGATCGTTCCGTTAAAAAGCAAAACGGGTCTTGAAGTGGCAGAATCGTTGAAAAAGATTTTTGGTGAAAGAAAATGCGTCAAATTGTGGGTAGATAAAAGAAAAGAGTTTTACAACAAGCACGTGAGAGCGTTGGGTGTGCAATTATACTCCACTGAAAACGAGGAAAAAAGTTGTGTTGTCGAGCGATGGAACAGAACGATGAAAGAGAGAATGTTTAAATATTTTTCAGCCAACAATACCAATAAATACATTGACGTATTAGATGAGATGGTGAAAAATTACAACAACACAAAGCACTCTTCTATCAAAATGACACCAGTGGAAGCTAGCGATGAAAAGAATAAAGGTAGGGTATGGTGGAATATGTATGGAAAGGATCAAACATTACCAGCAAAACCGAAATTTTCCATGGGTGATCAAGTGCGAATCGTAAAAAAGAAGTCTCATTTTGAAAAGGGGTATACACCGAGATGGACTGAAGAGGTTTTTACCGTGTCAAATGTTCAGCATACGAATCCGCCCACGTATAAAATCGCTGACGCTAACGGTGAAGAAATTCAAGGCACCTTTTACGAGCAGGAGATGCAAAAGACCCATCAAGACATATTCAGAATTGAAAAAATCATTCGCAAAACCAAGAGCAAGTCGTTAGTCAAATGGTTGGGATATCCAGACTCGTTTAATTCATGGGTAGATAATAATGAATTGTTAAGTTTGCAAAAATGATCTAAAAATTTATTTTTAATATGTAAAATGCATGCTCCTCACAAGTTTTTTAGAAATGTTACCTCAGCAGAAGTCCACAGTTTGGATTTGCAATTAAAAATTTTGGAAGAGAGGGTTAGAGAGTTGGAGGAAAGAAGACCAAACAACATTATTGTGTCTACGAAAACGTTAGATCATCCACCTTATTTCAACGTTAACGAACAATATGAGATTTTTGCCCAGAAAGACATTAAATTTGCTGCTCTCTCACATACAATGATAGCTTTATCCATTGGGCTGAATTTGGAGAAAGGTGTTGCAGTGATAACATTAATGAATAAAATTACTGATCAATTGAATTATAGAAAAAACGAAGTTATTATTTCAGAGTCTGTAGATGATGTTATTATGGACGTGAATAGTAACAGCAAACAGGACGTGATTGTTAAAAAAGGAGAAAAACTTTGTAAGATTAGTTACATTGATTTAAAATAGTTTTTTTCGCTTAATAAAAATGGAAATATTGAATGAAAAACTTTATCCAGTTCTTCCATCAGCTCCTATAGATGAAGGAGGACATGTTTATAGGCTTCAGAAAATAAGCGAGATTCAGAAAGAGATAGAGAGTGAAAAAGCAAAGCGAGTTCATCTAAGCAAAAAGTACCATCGCGTGTTTAGAATCATTTCGAATGTGGACAATGTGATGCAAGGATTATGTATAGCACTAGGTGCGACTGGAATAGGGCTTTTGTCTACGATTATTGCCAGTCCAGTAGCGATTGCGTGTGAAGGTATGGCTATTGGCATGGGGTTTTTATCGATTGTTGGAGGTCAAGTCAACAAAAAGATGGTATTAAAAGCGGAAAAGCATGAGAAGATCAAAGTGTTGGCTGAGTCGAAATTGAATACGATTAGTGAGCACATTTCCAAAGCGTTGATAGACGGGAAAATAAGCGATTCAGAGTTTCAATTGATTCTTGATGAGCTTCAAAAATTTAAATCCTTGACGGTGGAAATACGAACCAAAACCAAAAAGGGAATAGATGAAGTTACTAAAGAAAACTTGATTCAAAAAGGTCGAGAAGACGCGATTCAAACGTTCAATAACCTTTTTAAGAAAGGATCAACGTAGTCGTAAAAACCAATTTATGTTTTTTTTCCACGTATTTTAAAAAGGATCAACGTAGTCGTAAAAACCAATTTATGTTTTTTTTCCACGTATTTTAAAAAGATGTTTTTCTTTAAAATACAAGACCTAAATAAAAGGGATGAAATTGTGAAAGAAATTAATGACAGACGAAAGAGAATTTATCAGAACAGCATCAACGACAACATTTCAGATGTTAATTTTCAAGCTGATTTGAGCAAGCTGTTCAAGCCGATCATAGAGAGCAATGAAAAGATGATCAAAAGCCTGTCAGTCGATCAAAAAAAGAAAAGACCTTTCGAAGTGAACAAAGTTGGAGATAAAATGTATATTGGAAAAATGGAGGTTGAAATAGATGGAAATGATATCATTGTCGGTGAAGAAAAGTATAATGGAACAAAAGGTCTTTGGGAACTGATGACTGAATTAACAATACCAAAGAACTATACCAATGAAGATTTGCAAAATTATGAAAAAATTTTAATGGACAGTGATGCTATAAGATCTGATTCGCAACCGCATAAACCGAAATCATCAAGAAGACCTAAGTATCAACAACTTATTGCTCCTATTTGCGAAAAAATGATGCGTATTGAAAAAGGTAAAAAAGGTCGCGGTGTCATTATTCTTCCAAGCGATCCTAATGCGTTGGTGGAAAAGCTTGAATTGAGTATAGCTGCTTGGCATGCTGGAAACACGGCTTCAAGAAACGAGGCTGTTGCTATTTGCGATGAGCTGTTGAGACAAGGAGAGATTAATAAAGAGGAATATAAATCGTTAATGAAGGCTATTGATAAAATTATTTAAAAAAATTGTTTTATTTAAAAAAAATGCTCATTGTGAACAAAAGAAGATATGTGAAAAAGAACGTTGTTGGTGGAGGTGGTATTGTAGACATGATTAAAAATTTCATAAAAAGAGCAGCTGCGTCAAGTGTATCAAAAGCAACAGTGAATTTGCTTAAAAATGCTGCTACAAGTAAAATTGGGCAAGAAGCGATTACAGCTGCAAAATCTGCTGGGACAGAGTTAGCCCTTTCAGCCATCTCCGCTGCTAAAGACGTGGCTATTGATAAAGGTAAAAAGACCATTGAAAAATTAAAGACTGGTTCATCTATTCAAATTAAGAAAATGTCTAAAAAGAACGCGATTCGAATCCAAGACCTGGTGAAAATGGGGCAGGGCATGAAAATGGGGCAGGGCATGAAAATAGTATGAAGATAGCATTTTGTTGCGATGACTTGCAATGAGAGACATTTAAATGAATTAAATAATTTTTTTATTATATAAAAAAATGATAAGTACTGAGCGATTAAGAGTTACTGAGAACCCAGAGTATGATATTGGTATTGAAAAAGTTGATTTTTTTGAGTACCTTCCAACCAATCTCGATTTAAATTCTTCAGGCACGATTACTTTTGAGATTGACTGTCAATCGATTCAAACAGTACCATCAGAGGCTTACATTCTTACTGAAGGAGTGTTGAAAAAGAGCGATGGAACCTTTTATGATGCTAAAGACAACATTGCACTGGTGAACAACGCTTTGATGTATTTGTTTAATGATGTGACTTATGACTTGTCGGGAGAGCAAGTGGAAAGAGTGATGTATCCAGGTCCAGCCACCACCATACTTGGATTGATGAAATATCCTTATGGATTTCAGTTTGCTGATGGATTAAAACAGATGTGGTATATGGATACGTCAAATCTTGTTGGAAATTCAGGATTCAATGTTAGACGAGACCACTTGTTTGCAGACACTACATCCGTTGGAGCTTTTTCGTTTAAAATTCCGTTGAAGCACATTTTTGGATTTTGCGAAACTTATGACAAAGTTGTTTATGGGTTTAGGCATACCATCACCTTTACTAAGAAAGAATGTGATGATGCGATTTATAGAGCGGAGAGCGTTAGTGCAGGAATGATCAACCTTAAAAAATTCAGACTTTATATGCCTCGCGTTGAATTGGATATTTCGAAAAAGACTGATTTCATGAATTTAATAGCTCAAAAAATCCCCATTCAAGTGGCTTATAAATCAAACAAATGTGAAAGACAGCTTATTCCAGCCGGTCAAACAGAATTTACCTGGTCGCTTGGAAGAGTTACTGACAAAAGCATTCCAAGATTTATCTTGTTCGGACTTCAGACAAACAGAAATTCCAGTCAAACAGTTAATCCGTCACTATTCGACCATTGTGATGTTAGCAATTTTTACGTGACTGTTAACGGAATAAAGTATCCAAATTACAATTACGACTTGAATTTTGGAGAAAAGAGAGTGGTCATGGCTTATTCAGATGCGTTCTCTTTTGATGAAAAATATTACGGCACAAATGAACTTGTTTGTCAATCTGGGTTAAGCTTGCTTGAATATATAAAATTATATCCGTTGTTCTTTGTGGATATCAGCAAGCAAAAAGAAAGAGTGGCGTCGGAAACAGCTGAATTAGTGGTAAACCTTAAATTTCGAACTTCAACTATTGCAAATACAGTTATTTTTGCAGTGGTGATCTCTGATAAATTGCTTAAATTTGTTTCAGATGGAACCAACATGACTGCTGTTTATTAAGATGTCTTTTCAGGAAAAATTGAATTGACTTAAAAAAAAAATCTTGGTATAATAAAATGAGATATACAACATCGTATTTGAAAAATTTGTTGAATGAAAACGGCGTTAGTAAAACAGCAGATGATTTAATAACGTTGATGATGCTTGCGGTTGAAAATAATTTGATCAGTAAAGATGAGATTTTAGAAAGAGCAAAAGAAAAAAAAGTAAAGCCTCCTCCAAAAGAAAAAAAACCTGTTGATCCAAAATGGGAATGGCTTAGTTTAGTTAAGAAAAAGCCCATCACTGTGAGAATAACCAACATTGAAACGGGTGAGGTGACTGAATACAAGTCTCTTTACAAAGCGATGGCAGGAACTGGACGTGGATGGAGATATTTAGAGCGTCGAGATGGAAAGGTGGATGATGGAATCAAGATTGAATTTTTAAATTCTGAAAAGCTTGAAAAACGTAAAAAGCAGCAAAATTGATTTTTTAACTTTTAACATGTTAAAAAATTGACTTAAATAAAAATCTTGGCATAAATAAAAAGATGGAGAGGAAGTATGTGATTGAATTTGATACCATGGGTCGTGCGCATCTGTTTGATGAAGAAAAAGAAATTCATGCGACTGGATGCGAATTTACTGCACATGACGAGTGGGGAAGAAAGTATACGATTAGATTTGATGAAATGGGTCAAGCACATGTATACGACTCAATAAGCGAAATTTTTGCCAATTATCTTGTTTCATAAGTTTTTAATTCTCCCGCGAAAAGAATTAAAAAACGGTAAAAACTTTTCGAAGAAGAAAATATGCTGAAAGTGTGCCAAGATTTAAAAAAATTGAATTGACTTAAAGAAAATCACGGCAGATATAAAATGAGTCTCCATTCTTCAAAAAAATTAATTGCTAAAGAGAGAAAACTTGAATGCATCGAAAAAAATTTTCTTTCCCTTAATAAAATGGGTGATAAAACTGATGCTAAAAAGCAAAAAGCAAAAACTTTCGCCAAAGAGCGAAAAATTGAAAGTGGCTTAAACAAAAATCTTTCCGTAATAAAAATGGAAAGTAAAACTGTGAAAGAATTAAAAGAAATTGCTAAAGAGGAGAAAATAAGAGGATACTCTAAAATGAGAAAGGAGGAACTTATAATGGCTTTGCAGCCTCCTAGAGTTGTCTCTGCTCCTGCTGCTCTTCGTAGACGAACGACTGAGGCAAGACCTTTGCCTGAAAGACCTACCGTGGTGAGGTTTGTTAAACCACCTGTAAAAGTTTCTGTAAAACCGACAAAAGTTTCAATAAAGCCGACAAAAGTAAGGTTTGCTGTTGGTTCTGAAAGACCTGTGCCTGCCCCAAGACCTGTGCCTGCCCCAAGACCAAGGTCTGACGACTTGATTTCATTCGAACCTTCTGCTCTCTTGCAAAATAGGATGATAAGAGATGAACCCTCTATTCTTAACACACCGGTTATCGATTCAACAAACGTTATTACACCTAGACCGGTTCCTGCTCCAAGACCTTTATTTTCAAGTCTGACGGCAGTTTCAAAAAGTGTGGCGTCCTATGTTAAAACTAAGTTTAATGATATTAAAGAATGGATAGATCCCTACGTTCCTGAAATAGTCAAGAAGAATGTAAACGAATCAGTGAAACAAATCGATGAAAAGATAAAGTCTATCAAATCACTTGTATTAAAAACAGTGTATAAACCTCTCGCGCCAAAACCTTTTACAGTAAAGTTTAATATGACTAAGCATTCAGCAGAGCGCTCCACCAGACTGTTTTCATACGAGCCGTCTTCTCGATACCAAGACATTGTTCCTTTTTTAAACTTGGTAAGGGAGTCTGCTATTCAAACCATGGAAGGAGAAAGAAACACAAAGGTAAGAATTGTTTTAGTCTGTGAAATGACTCGCGTAAGCATCTTAACAGGTGAGGAAACTACTCAGACGGCTAACTTTTCATCTAATGCGCAAAGATTATTGGAGGGTGATGATGTGAGAGCGCTCATGACTGAAATGGAAGAAAAAATCTTGGAACGTAGCGCTAATTACAACAAGATGGGATCCAATTGCGTCTTGTCCAAGATTTTGAGGATGGATATAAGCTTTGTTGATTATGAACCTTTCAAGGGCTCTTCCTACATGGAGCTGCCTCTCAAGTTGAAAAACAAAAAAGCCATCATCAACATGAAAAACGATGACGATCAATGTTTCAAGTGGTGCGTCACCAGAGCTCTTAACATGAAAAATAGAGACAACGAAAGAATTGACAATGAGTTGATTGAACAATCGAAAAAGCTCAATTGGGAAGGAATGGAATTTCCTGTAAAGACCACTCAAATCAAAAAGTTTGAAGTGAATAATCCTGACATCAGCGTGAACGTCTTTCACTATGAAATGAATAAGCCTCAACCTATGCAAATATCCAAATTTCATGATCGAAAACACTGTGTTGATTTGTTGTATATTTCAAACAAAGACAACAGCCATTATTGCCTTATTAACAATTTCAGTCGGTTTGCCGGCTCCTCAACAACAAAAGGAAAAAGAAAACTTCATTTTTGCAGAAATTGCATGCATGGTTATGACCAAGAAGAAAAGCTTCAAATTCACAAAGGATACTGTTATGAGAACGCTCCAATGAGAATTGATCTTCCAAAAGAAGGGTCGACCCTTGAGTTTAAAAACTACAACAATAGTATGAGAGTTCCGTACTGTGTCTATGCCGACTTTGAAAGTTTCATCAAACCCATCGATGATAACACTGAATATAATAATAAAGAATCGTACACCAAAAAATATCAAAAGCATGTTCCAAGCTCCTTCTGCTATTACATCATAGGACCTGATGGTTTAAAAATTAAATCTTTTGAGTATACAGCCGAAAGCGATAAGGATGACGTAGGTAAAAAGTTTGTTACCAGTCTTGAAGCTGACTTTATAAAGATTTGCTGTGATAGTTATTCACTTAAACAACAATGGAAGAATAAGCCAATAAAGACGGATGAGGACAAGAAGAAGTATGAAGCTGCAACCGAATGTCACATTTGCAAAAAGGATCTTAATGGTGATAAAGTGTGGGATCACTGTCATTTGACTGGAAAATACCGCGGTGCTGCTCATGATGCTTGCAATAAAAAATATCGAATTCCAAAATTCATACCAGTCATTTTCCACAACTTGTCTGCCTATGACAGTCATTTGTTCATCAAGAGATTAGGCGGAAAAAACGGAAAACTCAATTGCATACCCAACAGCGAAGAAAAATACATCAGCTTCTCAAAAAGCATCAAAGTGAGAGATTCGATTGATAAGAAAGGTAATCCGAAAAAAGTGTATAGAGATTTAAGGTTCGTTGACAGCTATAGGTTCATGCAAAGCTCGTTAGCAGATTTGACTAGCAACCTTGTTAAAGATTTGTGTGAGGAGTGCTCTAAATTAGACGCTAAGACATGCAAAAAGGACTGCCTTGATAAGAAAGGTAAAAAATGCAAGTGCAAAGACAATTGTAAAGACTGCGCTCATAGAAGATTTAAAAAAGGAGACATCATGTGCAAACATCTCAATTCATTCTACAGCGGAGAACAAAGAAATTTGCTGCTAAGAAAAGGCGTTTACCCTTACGAATGGGTGGACTCGATTGAAAAGTTTTCCGAAACGCAATTGCCATCCAAAGAAGCTTTTTATTCTAGACTAGATGATAAACACATCAGCGATGAAGACTACGCGCATGCAAAAAACGTTTGGAAAGTATTTGGATGTGAAACCTTTAAAGATTACCACGAGCTATACAACGAGTCTGACGTGTTGAATCTTGCCGATGTCTTTGAAAATTTTAGAGACACTTGCATGGAATATTACGGTCTCGACCCTCTTTGGTATTACACCTCTCCTGGTTTGGCTTGGGACGCTATGTTAAAGGAAACTAAAATTGAGCTGGACTTGATCACCGATATTGACATGCTCAACATGATCCAAAAAGGAATACGCGGTGGAATCTGCATGATCTCGAATCGACTTGGAAATGCCAACAACAAATACATGCCAGACTATGATCCTTCACAACCATCGAAATTCATCCAGTATTTAGACGCCAACAATCTTTATGGATGGGCCATGAGCAAACCTCTACCTGTTAGAGGATTCAGATGGATGAATGATCTTCAAAATTGGCGTAGCATGCCATGCATACTTGAAGTTGACTTGAGCTATCCTGAAAGTCTTCACGATTTACACAACGACTACCCTTTGGCTCCTGAAAGATTAACCATTGGAAAAGTACCCAAGCTCGTTCCAAATTTAAACAATAAAGAAAAATACGTAGTCCACCATGAAAGCCGAAAACTCTATGAACGATTGGGTTTAGTCATCACTAAAATTCATCGAGGAATCACCTTTGAAGAAGAACCTTTCATGAAACCATACATCGATGGCAACACCACTAAAAGAACAAAAGCTAAAAACGAGTTTGAAAAAGAATTCTTTAAACTCATGAACAACTCCGTCTTTGGAAAAACCATGGAAAACATTCTAAAGCACGTTGATATTAAACTGGTTACCACAAGAAAAGAAGTCTTAAAATTATCCAAAAATCCTCGTTATGATCGGTACAACATTTTTGATGAAAACCTCACTGCCATTCACATGAAGAAAACACAAGTCACTTACGATAAACCAGTTTACTTAGGAATGAGCATCCTCGACATCAGCAAGACTCTCATGTTTGAGTTCCATTACGACTACATCAAACCTAAATACGGTGATAAAGCCAAGTTGCTCATGACCGATACCGACTCGCTCATTTATGAAATCGAAACGGAAGATTTTTACGAAGACACTGCTGATGATGTTGAACCCAAATTTGACACGAGCGACTTTCCAAAAGACCATCCTGCTATTCAAAACGTTGGATTCAAAGTAGGCTTAAATAAAAAGATTATCGGCAAGTTCAAGGATGAGACCGGTGGTAAACAAATCACACAGTTTGTCGGGCTTCGACCTAAGCTCTACTCTTATTACATCCCTGAAGAAAAAGAAGATGAAGATAAAGAGCAGAAAAAATGCAAAGGGGTCAAAAAGAACGTTGTCAAAAATAAGATTACTCATCAAGACTACTATGACTGCTTGCAGGGTAAACAAGAAAAGCTCGCCACCATGAACGTTTTCAGATCTCATCTTCACGACGTTTACACCGAAGAAATCAACAAAGTCGCACTCAGCGCTAACGACGACAAAAGAATTATCTTAGATGACGGAATTCACACCCTTGCCATCGGACGCTACAAAACAAGGCAATAAACATCTTGAAGAACTGGTATATAAATAACATGATTATTTTTATACTTCTTCTTGATTTTTAAAGACGACTGTATTGGTTTTGTCATGATATGAAGTGTTCGCCATTTTTTTATGCATCCTTAAGTATGGGAATGGGTCAATGCGCCAGAACCCGCTTTTCCTTATATATTATCATTTCCATCTATTTCAACCTCCATTTTTCCAATGTACATTTTATTTCCAACTTTGTTCACTTCGAAAGGCCTTTTCTTTTTTTGATCGACTGACAGGCTTTTGATCATCTTTTCATTGCTCTCGATGATCGGCTTGAACAACTTGCTCACATCAGCTTGAAAATTCGTATCTAAATTGTTGTCATTCACGCTGTTCTGATAAATCCTCTTTCGTCTGTCATTGATTTCTTTCACAATTTCATCCCTTTTATTCAGGTCTTGTATTTTAAAGAAAAACATCTTTTTAAAATACGTGGAAAAAAAAACATAAATTGGTTTTACGACTACGTTGATCCTTTCTTAAACATGTTATTGAACGTTTGAATCGCGTCTTCTCTTCCTTTTTGAATCAAGTTTTCTTTAGTAACTTCATCTATTCCCTTTTTGGTTTTGGTTCGTATTTCCTCCATCAAGGATTTAAATTTTTGGAGCTCATCAAGAATCAATTGAAACTCTGAATCGTTTATTTTTCCATCTATCAACGCTTTGGAAATGTGCTCGCTAATCGTATTCAATTTCGACTCAGCCAACACTTTGATCTTTTCATGCTTCTCCGCTTTTAATGCTAGTTTTTTGTTGACTTGCCCTCCTACAATGGATAAAAAACCCATGCCAATAGCCACACCTTCACACGCAATCGCCGCAGGACTAGCAATAATGGTTGACAAAAGCCCAATTCCAGTCGCACCTAAAGCAATGCATAAGGCTTGCATTACATTGTCCACTTTCGAAATGATTCTAAACACGCGATGGTACTTTTTGCTTAGATGAACTCGCTTTGCTTTTTCACTCTCTATCTCTTTCTGAATGTCGCTTATTTTCTGAAGCCTATAAACATGCCCTCATTCATCTGTAGGAGCTGATGGAAGAACTGGATAAAGTTTTTCAATCAATATTTCCATTTTTTTATTAAGAAAAAACTATTTTAAATCAATGTAATTAATCTTACAAAGTTTTTCTCCTTTTTTAACAATCACGTCCTGTTTGCTGTTACTATTCACGTCCATAATAACATCATCTACAGACTCTGAAATAATAACTTCGTTTTTTCTATAACTCAATTGATCAGTAATTTAATTCATTAATGTTATCACTGCAATACCTTTCTCCAAATTCAGCCCAATGGATAAAGCTATCATTGTATGTGAGAGAGCAGCAAATTTAATGTCTTTCTGGGCAAAAATCTCATATTGTTCGTTAACGTTGAAATAAGGTGGATGATCTAACGTTTTCGTAGACACAATAATGTTGTTTGGTCTTCTTTCCTCCAACTCTCTAACCCTCTCTTCCAAAATTTTTAATTGCAAATCCAAACTGTGGACTTCTGCTGAGGCAACATTTCTAAAAAACTTGTGAGGAGCATGCATTTTACATATTAAAAATAAATTTTTAGATCATTTTTGCAAACTTAACAATTCATCATTATCAACCCATGAATTAAACGAGTCTGGATATCCCAACCATTTGACTAACGACTTGCTCTTGGTTTTGCGAATGATTTTTTCAATTCTGAATATGTCTTGATGGGTCTTTTGCATCTCCTGCTCGTAAAAGGTGCCTTGAATTTCTTCACCGTTAGCGTCAGAGATTTTATACGTGGGCGGATTCGTATACTGAACTTTCAACACGGTAAAAACCTCTTCAGTCCATCTCGGTGTATACCCCTTTTCAAAATGAGACTTCTTTTTTGCAATCCGCACACGATCACCCATTAAGAATTTTGGTTTTGCTGGTAATGTTTGATCCTTTCCATACAGATTCCACCATACCCTACCTTTATTCTTTTCATCGCTGGCTTCAACTGGTGTCATTTTGATAGAAGAGTGCTTTGTGTTGTTGTAACTTTTCACCATCTCATTCAATACGTCAATGTATTTATTGGTATTGTTGGCTGAAAAATATTTAAACATTCTCTCTTTCATTGTTCTATTCCATCGCTCGACAACACAACTTTTTTCCTCGTTTTCAGTAGAATACAATTGCATACCCAAAACTCTCACATGCCTGTTGTAAAATTCTTTTCCTTTATCCACCCACAATTTAATGCATTTTCTTTCTGTAAAAAACTTTTTCATCGCTTCAGCCACTTCAAGACCTGTTTTGCTTTTTAACGGAACGATCCATCCATACTTTGAAAACACGTCGATCACCATGAGTAAATATTTTACGCCGTTGTTGAATTTTGAAAACGATTGCATATCAACCAAATCAGCAGCCCATATTTCATCAATGTCATTCACAGACACTTTTCTTTTTTTAAAATGATGAATCACCGGTTTATGAAGCTCCTCTGCAAGCTGATCCGTCCATTTCAAATCACTCACACCAAATCCTTTTTTTTCTGAAGATGATCCTTTGAGCGTATGTGATGAAACAAACTTGCATTTGGTTATCCCACAAGAGTCGCAAGTTCCTTTCAACATAGGTCTGTTGTTTTTTGTGATCTCGTTTTTCAAGTGAATGGTTTCAGTCTCTCTTCTACACTTAACGCAGTACATTTTAACATATATAAAAAAGTTTATATAAAAAATGGAAGTGATGAATTTGTCGTGTAAAATTGGGAAAACCAAAAGAAACAACAGCGCGCTTTTACCAAGAAGTATACGTGGAATCATCGTTGGAAAGTCCTGTTGCGGAAAAACAACGTTGCTCTTAAATTTACTTTTAAGACCTGGGTGGCTAGATTACAACCGCTTGCAAGTCTTTGGCAAATCACTATTTCAACCTGAATACAAAATACTCAAAAGATCATTCGAAAATAAACTTCCTAAAAAGGATATTGTTGATTTGTTAACGGATGATGTACAAGACGAAATGGAAAAATTGAATTTAAACCCTGAAGATGTTATTGAGGAAATTTCAAAAAAATATTCCGACAATGATGATATGGAGTGTCAATTCTTTGAAACGGCTGATGATGTGCCTGAACCTGAATCCTTAGACTCGACCAAAAACAATTTGATGATCTTTTACGATTTGCAATTAACCAATCAAAACAAGTACGAAAAATATTACATCCGAGGAAGACATTCTAACGTCGACTGCTTTTACCTCGCTCAAAACTATTTTGAGATTCCAAGACATACCATCCGAGAAAATGCCAACTTTATTTGCCTCTTTAAACAAGACCAAAAAAGCGTTAATCACATTTATCAAGATCACGTTTCCTGCGATATGAAAATAGAAGAATTTAAAGCCTTTTGCAATCATTGCTGGAATGAACCTCACGGATTTGCCGTCATCGATCTCTCTTCTAAAAAGAACGAGGGAAAGTACCGAAGCGGATTTGACGATTTTTTATTTTTCTAAAACAATTTAAAAAATAATTCTTATTTAAAAAATGTCAGGTATAATCATCGATGTAGATGGAAAATCAAGTGTTATCACCACTGATTTTTTGGATAAAATCGTTTTTGACGAAGGAAAAAGTTATGAAATGGCTTTTCTCGGTCTTGAGACTTACAACAGCATTCCAAATGTAAACAGTAAAAACAATTCTTTCAAATACAGCATGAACAATGGAGCTAATTGGGAGAACATTATCATTCCATTAGGAAGCTATGAGATTAAAGGCATCAATGAGTATTTGCAAAAGTCTATTTTAAACACAATAAAAACAGCTCAACGTGGAAGTTATATTATTGCAAATAAAATCAATTACTCTCCAAACAACCTTCAAATTGGAATCAATCTTAATACTTTAAAATCAACCATTAAACTTGGCTTGAATTATTTGATTGACTTTAATGTGGAGAATAGCATCTCTTCAGTTTTAGGGTTTACTAAAAGAAAATTAAATTCCAATTCCGAATACGAGTCGGATCATATCGTTAGAATTTCAAGCATTAACACCATCAGAATCGTTAACAACGTTATCGGATCATCCTATATTAATGGAACCCAATTAAATTGCATTTACTCCTTTTATCCAAATGTTAGTCCTGGCTATAAAATTATCGAGAGACCAATGCATTTGATTTATCTTCCTGTTAAACTGTTTGAAATTTCAACAATGGTTACTCGCATCATTGATCAGAATGGAGATTTGGTTGATTTTCGTGGAGAGGATATTACAATGCGATATCATATTCGAGAAGTGAAATAAATAATTTTTAATACATAAAAAATGAGCAATTATCAAAATATCAAAATTAATATCTCGCAGAGCCAATCTGATAAAATTAAAAAAGCCATTTAAGACAAAACCGATACTAGCATTAAGCTTTCTCATCAAGACTTGAACGGTAAACATGTTCTAGCTATCACTAATGTGCAATTGAACAAAATTAAAAAAGCGTATGAAACTGGTAAAGGCGTCACTCTTAAATTGAGTAAAAGACAACTTGCACACAACTCTAAAGTTGAAGGAGGTTTCATCGGAGCTCTTTTACCGTTATTAGGTATGATAGGTAGCACTCTTGCCACAAAGGTAGTTCCAGCTCTAGCTACTGGTCTGCTTTCAGGTGTTGGAGCCTCTGCCGGTTCTGCCATGGTGGATGGAATCGCTGGGCGAGGTCTTTTTTACCTGAGCAAAAATGGAAAAGGAATGAAGATAAAAACTTTAGGTGGAGATGGATTGTTTATCACCCCATGGACTAAAAATGTTCACGGTGATGGACTCTTCATTAAAACTGGAAAAGGTTACAAATATGCTGGTTCTGGTTTATTACTCGGACCTAACTCACCCTTCTCAAGCATCCCCTTTTTAGGTGCTATTCTATGAAAATCGCTTGTTAAAAAATTCGGATAAACTTTTTAAGAAATTAAAAAAATGATCGACTTTCAATGGATTGACGTAGATGGAATTTTTTTACCTAATGAGGCTTTAACTAACTTTCAATTGATAAAGGCTGCTAAACAGTTAAAATTGAAAAACTTTCGAGGTGTTTTTGTGAGGGATGATTTACCAAAAAAGACAATGAAAAAAGAATGTGGAATTGTCAACACAGGAGATTCTAACACTGATGGATTTCATTGGGTGTGTTGGTATAAAGACGAAGACAAAAAGTATAGTTTTGACTCTTACGCTCAGCCTCCTCTTATTGAGCTCGTTCATTATTTGAAAAGTTCGGTTTATTATAACAGCGAGAGAGTTCAGTTTGTTGATACGTCTTATTGTGGTCATTTGTGTCTTTACGTTTTAAAAAAATTGAATGAAGGGCTTGATTTTCAAGAAGTTATCAATACCTTGTGGTGAAATTTTTAAAGAATAAAGTTTTTTAAAAATAACAAACCATGGAGAATATTCAAAAGCATGTTGATGTTAGGCTTATCACTCATCAAGATTATTACGACTGCTTAATGAACAAGAAAGAAAAACTTGCAACCATGAACGTTATACGATCACATCTTCACGATGTCTACACTGAAGAAATCAACAAAGTAGCACTCAGCGCTAACGACGATAAAAGATTCATCTTGGAAGATGGAATACATACGCTAGCCATTGGACACTGCAAAATCAGATCCATTCCTTAACATTGCGGAAAACAAATTATTTTAGAAATGAGAAAAAAACACGACACCATCTTGCATGCTAGGCTTAAGTATAGGAATATATCAATGGCTCAGAATCCGCTTTTCCTAGTAGTCACATCAGGCACCACTGGGAAACCGAAAGGAGTCATGCAGCTGCACGGTAATGTGATAAGACTATTTACTATGACAGATGACTGGTTCAAGTTTTGTAATAGCGATGTTTGGACATTGTTCCATTCTTACGTATTTGACTTCAGTGTATGGGAAATATGGGGAGCCTTATTTTATGGGGAACGCTTGTCATACCTTCCGATAGAGTGACAAGAGATTTATACGCAATCTTTGATTTATGCAGGAAAAACAAGGTTACTGTATTTAATCAAACTCCTAGTGCATTCTATTAGTTTATTGATATCGCATGTAGTAAATTACACGAAGATTTTAAAGATAGAAAAGAAAAAAGTAAACTACTTGACCTAAAGTGCATTGTTTTCGGTGGTGAGGTACTCAGTTTGTCTCAGTTGAAACCCTGGATTGATTTACACGGATATAATAAACCCAAACTCATTAACATGTATGGCATCACGGATACAACAGTATTTGTTACATATAAAGAAATTACAGAACAAGATTTTGGCATAAGCTCTTGCATAGGACGTGTTTTACCCGACCTTAAAACATACATCTTAAACAGCAGCTTACAGCTTCTGCCAATAGGTGCCATTGGGGAACTTTACATAGGAGGAGCAGGTCTTGCAAGAGGCTACTTAAACAACCCGGAACTGACGAGTCAGAAATTCATTCCTAATCCGTTCCAGACAGAGGAAGAGAGGAACGACACCACGTATGGACCGAATGGAAGACACTCCCGCCTCTATAAAACTAGTGACCTTGTTATATGGCTTCCAAATGCTAACTTAGAATACATAGGTAGAACAGACTTCCAAGTGAAGATTCGTGGGTTCAGAATAGAGCTTGGAGAGGTTGAGAGCGTTCTTTCTTCCCACTCTGGCATCAAGCAATCTGTTGTCATATGAAAAGAACATAAATCCTCTTCTGAGAGGAACAGCAAGTATCTAGCAGCTTATTACACTAGCATCACAGGAGGGAAGGTTGAAGAAAGTGCTCTATTCACTCACATCTCATCCAAACTACCAGATTACATGGTTCCTAGTGTATTTGTTCATCTAGACAGGTTTCCTCTCACCATAAACGGTAAGCTAGACAGAAAAGCACTTCCTAATCCTGTGTTTACTGGGGGCTCTGACTCTTATTTAGCTCCAAGATGTGAGCTGGAGAGCAAGTTATGCTCTTTATTTGCTTATATCCTAGGACTCGATGAAAGAGTTATTGGTATCAGGGATAAGTTCTTTAGACTTGGTGGTAATAGCATTCTTTCTATTAGATTGGTAAGTTTTATAAGTAAGGTTTTTAAATCTCATTTAAAGGTGTTTGATTTATATTCTCATGGAGATGTTCAGACATTGCTTAACAGAGTGATTCAAACTAAGGAAGTTTTTCATACCTTATTTAAACTTAATAATATCATCGATAAACCTAATATGTTTATGATACATCCTGGGAATGCTGGGTGTGAAGTTTATTTATCTCTATCTGACAAACTTTCAGGTTCCTTTAGTTGTTATGGATTAGATTCATTTAATTTATTCTCTCAAGATAAAATTGAAAATCTAAATCAGCTAGCAAGTTACTATCTAACTTATATTGATACTGTAATGGCAAGTACAGGTCAAACGTCTTATCATTTATTTCGCTGGTCTTTAGGAGGTAAAATCGCTTTAGAAATAGCGTCTATTTTAGAGCAAATGGGATGTATTGATATATATTTATATTTACTTGATACTGTGTTGCAGGATTTCTATATTCAATCTTTAGTAGTTTCTTTTTTTAACAAGGAACTGAAAGCTTCGGATACAAAAAGACTATTTTTAGAAGAGAATATTAACGTTAGGTATGAAGAATCGCATCTGGATAGAATCAAGTCCAATATATCTGTGGAACAAAAATTAGCTGCACAAAGCATCTCTAATATTTTGAAGCACTCGAAAATAATACTTTTTAAAGCTTTGCTAAAAGACGGAAGATTTAATACAGATAATTGTAATGAGCTACAATGTTACATAAGGAATCTGAAATATAACAATCTAGATAAGGTTGTAGACCAGAAAAGTCAGATAGAGATTATTGAGATGAATAATGTTCATCATGCGAATATTATTTTGGAAGAAGTATTTATTGCAACCCACTGTGTTCGTTTTGTCAAGTAACATCAATTTCGACGAAAATGCATGCTTTATTTGAAACTAAAAAAAAAATAAATGGCGCACGATGTTTGTAAATGTTATTGAAGAATTCGCCATATTTAAAGGTTTAAGTTAGAGTTTCATAGAACAACTTCACAACTTCACAACTTCACAACTTGGTAATACGTATTTGAAAATATTACATTATTACACTTTACTTCCATTTTCTGTTTGGCAATTAAAATATAGTGTAGTGCAATTCACTACATGGCATCTTGTTTAAACGGTCGTCCTTTGGAATTTAAAATCACCGTCTATATTTAAAAATAGTCTTCTATACTTATTTTTGGGGAGTAACACTAAAAGCAGTTTTGAAAAGTTGTAGAGTATCAAGCTACCGTATTTACCACTCAGAAGTTAGAAAAACCTAACCAGCTTTCAAACTTTAATAACTGTTGGAGCCTTTTGGGTTTTGACCATATAATGAGAATTCGTTCAAACCGTAACTCTGACTTCTTATTCTACTATGTTGGGAATATAAATTTACACTTTGTGAAAGATAAATTTGCTCAAAATATGAAAATTAAAATGTGAAAATAATAAAAAATTTTTTTTTTCAAAAAATCGTTTTTTTTCTTTTGGGTGAAATAGTCCATTCTGGGTCACAGTTATAACCGTGCCATAGTGCACCAAAAAATGTCCTCTCCATCTATTCCGATCATAACCTGCAACATTCAACCCTTTCTTGATGATTGTGGAATTACAATCAAAGTGAAGATCCTATGAGAGGAGATGTTGCTTGGATATTTACGATGGTTTTTAGTTCTAAACGTGGCGCTTCAACTGCTTTATCTCGTGCATCTTCAAACACATTATGAAACTAGAAAGTTACACATCGCTAAATTTCAAAACAAAATAGCGTTATCCTAGAAAAACTTTGATTTTGTGAACGTAACCTACAAATGTTTTTTATTTAATTAGGCGAGTTTTTTTCGCTTTCTTTAATAAAATTAGAAATAGAAAAAAAACATCAAAGTCCCTCAAAAGGATTCTGAAATAAGTAGCTTTCTTGATTTTTACAAATCTTACAGCAAATCGCTTTCTCTAAACTCCCCATAAATTATCCCCCATCTTGTTTTTAATTGCACATTTGTTCTTAGTACCGATGTTTAATGTCCAGTATATCCTGGTGAATTAGTTTACTTTGCCTATTAAGTGTTCTCCTTAAATTATTTAAAGAGATGATAAAAGACATGGATTTTTAGAGATATTTTTCAGAATGAAAAGCCGCATTCATTCGAGTTATATCTGATTTCTATAGCCTCGAATTGTCTGCTTATACGTTAAATAAGTTTGAAAATGTTTGGTGAGGCTTTCTCTAAACCGTGATTTTTCTTTCATTAAACACTGTTTTTGTCTAAACATCAGAAAATCAAGATTGGCCTTAATAAGACTTCCCAAAGCTTATCAGATTGTTTATAACTTTCTAATTGGAGAAGTTTGGTTTTCTCCAATCATTTGAACTTCCACAATGGTACTCTGGAGCTGCACAGTTTTCCTTTTCATCGAAATCGCTAAACTTTTCTTATGCTAAACCACACCTCTCTCTTTTCGGAGCGGAAGACTTACATTGGTATTGTGCCGGAGCAATCAATTATGTCGCTCACCAGTCGATTACAAACATGCATCGGTATTGCAAATTTGACAGTACAGCAGCGGATGCCGTCTTTCAGTTTTGTTACAAGTATCTTTGGCATTTAACTCAACACTTCGTTGTGTTCATCTTTTTTGATGAGTCTGTTCCGATGATTGAACGATCAGCAGTTGCTTTAAAATTGTTTAACACCAAAAGAAACGAAAATATCAAACAAAACTAATATTTCCTCTGATTCACAATTTAAAGAACAATACCCAGGAAGTTGATGTGACTGGTTAGTCAAATGCCCAACGCAGTTGCAATACGCACTTCATATCATTGAGAACCATGGCAAAAGGATGTCTCTCATCGGTGGAAAGAAAAAAACTTAAATAGGATGATTTACTTGTTACCATTGTTTAAAGCGATTTTGTACATTAATCACATTATTTCAGTCCTGCACGACATCTAAATATTTTTCTGTCAGTCCAAACTTTGAATGATTATGGACCTCACATAAAAAGTTTAACTTAGATTTAAAAGAAATTTTTTGATTTTCTTTTTCTACAGATTATGTAAATAGAATACATATAAATTTTTTCAATATTCGTTTTTGTTTTTGAGGTTAAACAAAAGTTATAATAAAGTTAAGTAGCGAATTGAATGAAAATAATAATTTTTTTAATATTGTTAACATATTTTTATTTTTTCCAAATTACATGATCTTCAAATATTTTAGCACCGGTGCTTTATACCAATATTTTAATCTTAATTTTGCTGAGTATGGATATACGGAATGAGTGATAATTACTAAATTAGGTTCTTACTGAATTAAATGCATTCTAAGAAGCTCGAGAAATACCATTTAAGATGTACCAAACAAATCTGCTGTATAACTTACAATAAAAGAGTGATAAAGTACACTTTGAAAGCATCTGTTTAGATGTAAGAGGCTTGTAAAACATATTTCGGAAAGTCTGTCGGGAATAAAACAAGTCTACCAAATTTTATGTATGAAATTTGTAAGAAAACTTTTAAAGGTAAGTTGATCAATGTCATTCTCTCTCTCTTAGATAGCAGTGTTTGATTTAGAAGTGATCCTGGTTAAGCTAATTAATTTACTGGTTCAACATCACGTATTTGAAGATATACAGCTCATTGTGCATGAACCTTACATGGTAAATCCCTTCATCCTGTTACTCTCCGCCAAGATAAACAATGACCTGTCCAATAAGTTCCCGATAATCTTTTCTTGCAAATGTATTCTTTTATAGACAACTGTGCAGGCCTATTTTAAGATAAATTTTTGCTAGGCAATTGTTCCGGTCTTCTCCGTCTACAGGAAATTCAATCTTAATAAAACCTTTTTATTCGTAGGAAATAAGGTATTAGTTGTCTTGAACCATTTTTTATAGCGGCTCGATTGGTCCATCATGGTTTTCAAAAACTGCTTCCCAGATGTGTATAATGTGCAACTGTTTCATACAATTATTACTACCTTTTTCAAGCCAGTATTACTAGTTGTTGTGTCAAATCACGTATAAGAGATGGACTTGCAACTCATTGTTTTTTATCAAAGAGGCCGCAGAAATCAGCGAGTCATGGGAGTTTCCGACAAACTCTAAATTTTCACCCGTCGACAAAAAAAATCTATTAAAATGGCTGCGCGCAGTTTTAAAACAGAAACTCTGATCACGTGATAGTAGTTTAAGCTTTTATAGCATTTGTTTGACTGTTCAGGATGAAGTGAGACTGTTCAGGATAAAGTTAGACTGTTCAGGATAAAGTAACTACTTCACATGTTGACAAATTATTAAACAAGTTACACAAAGGTAAAGGAAATTATTTGTCGGCATGAACAGATTTTCATCATTTTTTCAAGATGAACATTTGTAAATTAAAAATCGACTACTCTATAAGCTCCATAATATATATTACACTATGCATTATATTTTTAGCAGGTGTATTTTCTAATGACCTTTTTTATAATTCATTTGATAAAGCAAAACCTTTTATAAAGTTATTCAAAAGTTTATAATTATCTTGCAAAATGCGACCAGATATTTCATGTTTTCGTTTTTCATATTTCATATATTATTTCATTTGCCATCAAAACACATAGTAACCAACTTTTTTTTTTTGTCAAATAAAAATTAGTTTATATATAGTTGGTATATCAAATTATTATAATATTAAATACTTAGTTATTCTTGTGGTTTGCCATATGGCTTTGCTGAATTCTTTAAAATTGTGACAATTTATTTTTTTCTTTATTGTATTTATATTCATTTCATGTATAAGTTATTTTTGCTTAACTGTAAATATTTCTGTTGTTAAACATAAAAATTGAAAATTCTACAATATTCATAAACTGGAAGTCTACAGCAATATAGTAGATGGAGTAGTTCCCTGGACATGAAACCATTGTGCTCCAGTTAACTACAAAACTAGTTGATATTTTGTTTTATTTATCATATCTCTAGTTATGCATTTAATAAAGTGGTTAAGTAAATGATCTCAATTTCTATATCGTCATCAGCGTTACTTCTTAAAATATTAAGAATGTCTAGCTATATATATTCAGCTTAAAACTTTGTTTTATTGCTGTTATCTTTAATAACTAAAAGGAAGTTGATGTGACTGGTTAGACAAGACCAAACCTTTTCGACGAATCCCACAGACTTTAATATAAATTTAATTTCTATTGTTTAAAACAAAAGATTTGTAACAATGCGTAACAAGCATGGTTCGCAAAAAAAACAACACCATTGCACGTCCATCTCTTATATGTCCATGGTCAAATGAAATAGTAATCAAATCATCAAGCAACTTCCGCGATTTAAAATTGGTTGATAAATTGATCCTTCTGGCTATACCAGTAGTATTTGGGGTAGTAGGAATCCCGAGAACTTTAAGATTTGATTCTTCAGACAACCCATCTCATCTTTTTGCAAGAATATTCATGTTTTTTTCTTGTAAAAAATCAAAATATTAAAAGTTTCATTTAGAATATTATGTTAAGATTATTATTTTATGTTTATAAGATTATTATGTTATGGTGTTATAGCAGTGTTTGCATAGTTTTACTGATTAGTGTCAAAACAAGTTTGCTATTCCAGTGATTACATAGATAAAGTGGACGATTATATTCAAATTTGTTAGTTAATTAATGACTCTCTCGTTTTTTCTTTTGTTGACAATGACCATTCAATTTTGAAATAGCAAACTGTTCAAGAGGGGCCCTAATAACTTTAACTTTTTTTGGCTTCAATGGCAAAAGTTGTTTAATTCTTTAACGCTGAGGTATAAGCGATCGGAAACTTTAGTAAACGTAAAATAGTCATTGTGAAAAGTAAATTCAGTCAGTGTGATTGAGTTTAATTGAGAAATAAGGGCTGGCGATTTTTTCTTTTCTTTTTTTTTTTTTTTTTTTTTTTTTGTGGAAATGGGTAAAACTTGTTATCTTCGGAGCATTTTAGATTTTCATCATTCTCGCGAATAATTTTCTCAACCTCTTCATTGGTAACAATATCTCTTCTTCTTTTAGATAAATTCTCACGCGCTGCTCTCTGCTGATCCAGATATTCAATTCGATCATAGACTTTCTTCTCTTTTTGATGTAAAATAGTGCCTCAACCAAGCATGTAGCCAATCTTGAAAATAAGCAGATCAAAATTTTTGATTTGCACGCTTGCTGAAAAATCAATATATTTTAGCAAAATTTTTCTAAAAAATTCTAAAATCATGTGATTCAGCAAATTTCAGTTTTTTTGTAGTTCATCACATAGAACTTATATATGATTTCAAAATTAACTGGATCAAGTATCAATATTACGAACAAATCCTCAAAGTGAGCAATTTTCGCTATATATATATATATATATATATATATATATATATATATATATATATATATATATATATATATATATATATATATATATATATATATATATATATATATATATATATATATATATATATATATATATATATATATATATATATTATTAAGTTAATTATAATTTCTCGTATATTTTTACCATACTTACACCATTGCTGACCGATCAACGAACTGTAGCGAGAATTGAAATATAATAACACTATATAGGAAAAATGCACAACCGCTAAAAATTTCCGTCTTCTTTTCATTTAAATTTCAATTTTTCTCTTAAAGTTATAAATGGTGAAAGTGTCCTGAAACTATTTTTTGGTCAAATGATTATCATTTTCATTAAATACATGACAATTAAAAGTGTAACTGGTTATGTTGCGCAAAATGTTTGCACTTGAATACAAAACACAAAAACTATGCATACCAACGGTAGAAATACCTTTGAGCTGAAAATTACTGCAACAAATGTTTGGGTTGAATCGATGATTTTTTTGTTCGACGACGTAAGGAAGAACGAAAAAAAAAATAAAAATGCCGATACAATCCAAAAAAATTGTCAAATATGTCAGCGTGTCAGAGATAATTTAGAATTAAAATGGAAAACATATGAATATCCAATTAAAAAAAAAAAAGAAATCCGAGATTTCCTAAAAAAAAATATTCGCTATCATTTTCAAAAATTATATTTATCCGACTGCAGGTTTTCATTTGGATAGAGTATCTATATGTCCTTTTTTTCCTTAGAAAAAAAGGACATATAGATACTCTATCCAAAGATATAGAAGACTCCAATAAGTCATTATGGTTCTGCTAAATTATATAAATGAATGGTTAAAGTTAGAAGCATTATGCGGCATAATAAAAACTGAGTCCGGCACAGCCCACTACCCTAAACAACAAAAGTTGATTACAGAAGCAGATGGTGATTCAAACAAGATTTAATTATCATACCAGACTGCCAATAAATTGAGAAGTAAATTTGATTAAAGCACTGTTAAAAGTAGATTAATATTGATTATCGTTGTTAATGATTTCAGTATTTATTGGCGCATTGCGATCCGCAGGCCTCTTTTTTCTTTCATATTCTGTTGGCAGAGCAGCGTGCTTCCTCTTTTTCTCGAATATATTAAAAAGAAATTCCTATCAAGAGCGGTATTTTTAATATAATATAAAATGCGGTATTCATTCCTCGAGTTTTTACAAACATATCAAACGAAAATCGTAAACAACCAATCGTTTTCAGATAAGGTTTATGTTTTTTCTCATTTCTTCTTTTTGCTCTCTCTCCGGCACGGATATCCTTTTGTTCTCTCCTCTCCATCTGCAGGCAAAATTCACTGGGTCTTATGTAAAGCCTAGTTCTCTGAAAACACACCAGTTTTGAATAAATTGTATAACATTATTAAATTTCGACGTAAATTTTGGAATGCAAAATCCTAAAAATGATCATTGTTTACCGCAGCTTCTTTTGGATTTATTAGTTGAGAGAACCCCAAAGCGGCTGCACAAAAGCAAATGAAGATTAATAGAAAATCTTAACCTAAATTGTAATGTTTATGAGTAAAAGTCTAATTTGAAAAAATAATGCATTTCAAGTATGTAGGTATTTATTGAAATCTCCCCAAAAAGGAGGAAAATGTTAAGTTTTACGTTAGGTTAACTACATTAGTGCATTCATGAGAAAAAGAAATAAGAAACTTTTCAAGTTTAAATGACACGTATGTAAACATGTCGCAAGGACAGACTCTATCTACAGACATTAAAACTCGAAAAGCATAGAAAGTTACAAGACACTTTTCGAACCAAAGAATTAAACAAATGTAAATTTGCTTCAATCCTCATTTCTGAAAAAAGGTTTTGTTAGCGCAGTTCGTTTTGTGTTGTTTTTTCTCCTTGGTTTCTTTATTTTTTGTAGAACCCGTTTTCAGGATTTTAAGAACTTAAGAGCTAATACATCTTTAAAATATTCCTTATAAGTACTTTCAATTACAGTATATGTAACATTTTTTATGACATTTAGTGAAACTTTATCAAAATTCTTTTATGCATAAATATTTTGTATAAATAGATTCTTTAAAATGTATGTTGAACTAAAAATCATTTCAGAGGCCCATTTTATAGTTCTTAAAAGACTAAACGCTAAATTAAATCACTAAGTTAAATCACTAAATATAACTGAGTCTCTATATATACAAAATGTAAAATCACTAAATGTAGCTGAGTCTCTATATACAAAATGTAAAATCACTGAATGTAACTGAGTCTCTATATACAAAATGTAAAAAGACTAAGCAAAATTTTCAAAAAATCATTTTGTAAAACCTCATAAAGTATGAGTTTACTATATTGGTAATTCATGATGGTAAAATTGCTAAGCTCTTAAACGTTCTCAAAAGTTTTAAAATTATTTTTGTATCTCGTATGTTTTAAAGCGGGTGTTTTAAAACTAAATATTTAATATGTATAATTAAAAAAGAAGGTATATATAAGGAAAAGCGGGTTCTGGCGCATTGACCCATTCCCATACTTAAGGATGCATAAAAAAATGGCGAACACTTCATATCATGACAAAACCAATACAGTCGTCTTTAAAAATCAAGAAGAAGTATAAAAATAATCATGTTATTTATATACCAGTTCTTCAAGATGTTTATTGCCTTGTTTTGTAGCGTCCGATGGCAAGGGTGTGAATTCCGTCATCTAAGATAATTCTTTTGTCGTCGTTAGCGCTGAGTGCGACTTTGTTGATTTCTTCGGTGTAAACGTCGTGAAGATGAGATCTGAAAACGTTCATGGTGGCGAGCTTTTCTTGTTTACCCTGCAAGCAGTCATAGTAGTCTTGATGAGTAATCTTATTTTTGACAACGTTCTTTTTGACCCCTTTGCATTTTTTCTGCTCTTTATCTTCATCTTCTTTTTCTTCAGGGATGTAATAAGAGTAGAGCTTAGGTCGAAGCCCGACAAACTGTGTGATTTGTTTACCACCGGTCTCATCCTTGAACTTGCCGATAATCTTTTTATTTAAGCCTACTTTGAATCCAACGTTTTGAATAGCAGGATGGTCTTTTGGAAAGTCGCTCGTGTCAAATTTGGGTTCAACATCATCAGCAGTGTCTTCGTAAAAATCTTCCGTTTCGATTTCATAAATGAGCGAGTCGGTATCGGTCATGAGCAACTTGGCTTTATCACCGTATTTAGGTTTGATGTAGTCGTAATGGAACTCAAACATGAGAGTCTTGCTGATGTCGAGGATGCTCATTCCTAAGTAAACTGGTTTATCGTAAGTGACTTGTGTTTTCTTCATGTGAATGGCAGTGAGGTTTTCATCAAAAATGTTGTACCGATCATAACGAGGATTTTTGGATAATTTTAAGACTTCTTTTCTTGTGGTAACCAGTTTAATATCAACGTGCTTTAGAATGTTTTCCATGGTTTTTCCAAAGACGGAGTTGTTCATGAGTTTAAAGAATTCTTTTTCAAACTCGTTTTTAGCTTTTGTTCTTTTAGTGGTGTTGCCATCGATGTATGGTTTCATGAAAGGTTCTTCTTCAAAGGTGATTCCTCGATGAATTTTAGTGATGACTAAACCCAATCGTTCATAGAGTTTTCGGCTTTCATGGTGGACTACGTATTTTTCTTTATTGTTTAAATTTGGAACGAGCTTGGGTACTTTTCCAATGGTTAATCTTTCAGGAGCCAAAGGGTAGTCGTTGTGTAAATCGTGAAGACTTTCAGGATAGCTCAAGTCAACTTCAAGTATGCATGGCATGCTACGCCAATTTTGAAGATCATTCATCCATCTGAATCCTCTAACAGGTAGAGGTTTGCTCATGGCCCATCCATAAAGATTGTTGGCGTCTAAATACTGGATGAATTTCGATGGTTGTGAAGGATCATAGTCTGGCATGTATTTGTTGTTGGCATTTCCAAGTCGATTCGAGATCATGCAGATTCCACCGCGTATTCCTTTTTGGATCATGTTGAGCATGTCAATATCGGTGATCAAGTCCAGCTCAATTTTAGTTTCCTTTAACATAGCGTCCCAAGCCAAACCAGGAGAGGTGTAATACCAAAGAGGGTCGAGACCGTAATATTCCATGCAAGTGTCTCTAAAATTTTCAAAGACATCGGCAAGATTCAACACGTCAGACTCGTTGTATAGCTCGTGGTAATCTTTAAAGGTTTCACATCCAAATACTTTCCAAACGTTTTTTGCATGCGCGTAGTCTTCATCGCTGATGTGTTTATCATCTAGTCTAGAATAAAAAGCTTCTTTGGATGGCAATTGCGTTTCGGAAAACTTTTCAATCGAGTCCACCCATTCGTAAGGGTAAACGCCTTTTCTTAGCAGCAAATTTCTTTGTTCTCCGCTGTAGAATGAATTGAGATGTTTGCACATGATGTCTCCTTTTTTAAATCTTCTATGAGCGCAGTCTTTACAATTGTCTTTGCACTTGCATTTTTTACCTTTCTTATCAAGGCAGTCCTTTTTGCATGTCTTAGCGTCTAATTTAGAGCACTCCTCACACAAATCTTTAACAAGGTTGCTAGTCAAATCTGCTAACGAGCTTTGCATGAACCTATAGCTGTCAACGAACCTTAAATCTCTATACACTTTTTTCGGATTACCTTTCTTATCAATCGAATCTCTCACTTTGATGCTTTTTGAGAAGCTGATGTATTTTTCTTCGCTGTTGGGTATGCAATTGAGTTTTCCGTTTTTTCCGCCTAATCTCTTGATGAACAAATGACTGTCATAGGCAGACAAGTTGTGGAAAATGACTGGTATGAATTTTGGAATTCGATATTTTTTATTGCAAGCATCATGAGCAGCACCGCGGTATTTTCCAGTCAAATGACAGTGATCCCACACTTTATCACCATTAAGATCCTTTTTGCAAATGTGACATTCGGTTGCAGCTTCATACTTCTTCTTGTCCTCATCCGTCTTTATTGGCTTATTCTTCCATTGTTGTTTAAGTGAATAACTATCACAGCAAATCTTTATAAAGTCAGCTTCAAGACTGGTAACAAACTTTTTACCTACGTCATCCTTATCGCTTTCGGCTGTATACTCAAAAGATTTAATTTTTAAACCATCAGGTCCTATGATGTAATAGCAGAAGGAGCTTGGAACATGCTTTTGATATTTTTTGGTGTACGATTCTTTATTATTATATTCAGTGTTATCATCGATGGGTTTGATGAAACTTTCAAAGTCGGCATAGACACAGTACGGAACTCTCATACTATTGTTGTAGTTTTTAAACTCAAGGGTCGACCCTTCTTTTGGAAGATCAATTCTCATTGGAGCGTTCTCATAACAGTATCCTTTGTGAATTTGAAGCTTTTCTTCTTGGTCATAACCATGCATGCAATTTCTGCAAAAATGAAGTTTTCTTTTTCCTTTTGTTGTTGAGGAGCCGGCAAACCGACTGAAATTGTTAATAAGGCAATAATGGCTGTTGTCTTTGTTTGAAATATACAACAAATCAACACAGTGTTTTCGATCATGAAATTTGGATATTTGCATAGGTTGAGGCTTATTCATTTCATAGTGAAAGACGTTCACGCTGATGTCAGGATTATTCACTTCAAACTTTTTGATTTGAGTGGTCTTTACAGGAAATTCCATTCCTTCCCAATTGAGCTTTTTCGATTGTTCAATCAACTCATTGTCAATTCTTTCGTTGTCTCTATTTTTCATGTTAAGAGCTCTGGTGACGCACCACTTGAAACATTGATCGTCATCGTTTTTCATGTTGATGATGGCTTTTTTGTTTTTCAACTTGAGAGGCAGCTCCATGTAGGAAGAGCCCTTGAAAGGTTCATAATCAACAAAGCTTATATCCATCCTCAAAATCTTGGACAAGACGCAATTGGATCCCATCTTGTTGTAATTAGCGCTACGTTCCAAGATTTTTTCTTCCATTTCAGTCATGAGCGCTCTCACATCATCACCCTCCAATAATCTTTGCGCATTAGATGAAAAGTTAGCCGTCTGAGTAGTTTCCTCACCTGTTAAGATGCTTACGCGAGTCATTTCACAGACTAAAACAATTCTTACCTTTGTGTTTCTTTCTCCTTCCATGGTTTGAATAGCAGACTCCCTTACCAAGTTTAAAAAAGGAACAATGTCTTGGTATCGAGAAGACGGCTCGTATGAAAACAGTCTGGTGGAGCGCTCTGCTGAATGCTTAGTCATATTAAACTTTACTGTAAAAGGTTTTGGCGCGAGAGGTTTATACACTGTTTTTAATACAAGTGATTTGATAGACTTTATCTTTTCATCGATTTGTTTCACTGATTCGTTTACATTCTTCTTGACTATTTCAGGAACGTAGGGATCTATCCATTCTTTAATATCATTAAACTTAGTTTTAACATAGGACGCCACACTTTTTGAAACTGCCGTCAGACTTGAAAATAAAGGTCTTGGAGCAGGAACCGGTCTAGGTGTAATAACGTTTGTTGAATCAATAACCGGTGTGTTAAGAATAGAGGGTTCATCTCTTATCATCCTATTTTGCAAGAGAGCAGAAGGTTCGAATGAAATCAAGTCGTCAGACCTTGGTCTTGGGGCAGGCACAGGTCTTGGGGCAGGCACAGGTCTTTCAGAACCAACAGCAAACCTTACTTTTGTCGGCTTTATTGAAACTTTTGTCGGTTTTACAGAAACTTTTACAGGTGGTTTAACAAACCTCACCACGGTAGGTCTTTCAGGCAAAGGTCTTGCCTCAGTCGTTCGTCTACGAAGAGCAGCAGGAGCAGAGACAACTCTAGGAGGCTGCAAAGCCATTATAAGTTCCTCCTTTCTCATTTTAGAGTATCCTCTTATTTTCTCCTCTTTAGCAATTTCTTTTAATTCTTTCACAGTTTTACTTTCCATTTTTATTACGGAAAGATTTTTGTTTAAGCCACTTTCAATTTTTCGCTCTTTGGCGAAAGTTTTTGCTTTTTGCTTTTTAGCATCAGTTTTATCACCCATTTTATTAAGGGAAAGAAAATTTTTTTCGATGCATTCAAGTTTTCTCTCTTTAGCAATTAATTTTTTTGAAGAATGGAGACTCATTTTATATCTGCCGTGATTTTCTTTAAGTCAATTCAATTTTTTTAAATCTTGGCACACTTTCAGCATATTTTCTTCTTCGAAAAGTTTTTACCGTTTTTTAATTCTTTTCGCGGGAGAATTAAAAACTTATGAAACAAGATAATTGGCAAAAATTTCGCTTATTGAGTCGTATACATGTGCTTGACCCATTTCATCAAATCTAATCGTATACTTTCTTCCCCACTCGTCATGTGCAGTAAATTCGCATCCAGTCGCATGAATTTCTTTTTCTTCATCAAACAGATGCGCACGACCCATGGTATCAAATTCAATCACATACTTCCTCTCCATCTTTTTATTTATGCCAAGATTTTTATTTAAGTCAATTTTTTAACATGTTAAAAGTTAAAAAATCAATTTTGCTGCTTTTTACGTTTTTCAAGCTTTTCAGAATTTAAAAATTCAATCTTGATTCCATCATCCACCTTTCCATCTCGACGCTCTAAATATCTCCATCCACGTCCAGTTCCTGCCATCGCTTTGTAAAGAGACTTGTATTCAGTCACCTCACCCGTTTCAATGTTGGTTATTCTCACAGTGATGGGCTTTTTCTTAACTAAACTAAGCCATTCCCATTTTGGATCAACAGGTTTTTTTTCTTTTGGAGGAGGCTTTACTTTTTTTTCTTTTGCTCTTTCTAAAATCTCATCTTTACTGATCAAATTATTTTCAACCGCAAGCATCATCAACGTTATTAAATCATCTGCTGTTTTACTAACGCCGTTTTCATTCAACAAATTTTTCAAATACGATGTTGTATATCTCATTTTATTATACCAAGATTTTTTTTTTAAGTCAATTCAATTTTTCCTGAAAAGACATCTTAATAAACAGCAGTCATGTTGGTTCCATCTGAAACAAATTTAAGCAATTTATCAGAGATCACCACTGCAAAAATAACTGTATTTGCAATAGTTGAAGTTCGAAATTTAAGGTTTACCACTAATTCAGCTGTTTCCGACGCCACTCTTTCTTTTTGCTTGCTGATATCCACAAAGAACAACGGATATAATTTTATATATTCAAGCAAGCTTAACCCAGATTGACAAACAAGTTCATTTGTGCCGTAATATTTTTCATCAAAAGAGAACGCATCTGAATAAGCCATGACCACTCTCTTTTCTCCAAAATTCAAGTCGTAATTGTAATTTGGATACTTTATTCCGTTAACAGTCACGTAAAAATTGCTAACATCACAATGGTCGAATAGTGACGGATTAACTGTTTGACTGGAATTTCTGTTTGTCTGAAGTCCGAACAAGATAAATCTTGGAATGCTTTTGTCAGTAACTCTTCCAAGCGACCAGGTAAATTCTGTTTGACCGGCTGGAATAAGCTGTCTTTCACATTTGTTTGATTTATAAGCCACTTGAATGGGGATTTTTTGAGCTATTAAATTCATGAAATCAGTCTTTTTCGAAATATCCAATTCAACGCGAGGCATATAAAGTCTGAATTTTTTAAGGTTGATCATTCCTGCACTAACGCTCTCCGCTCTATAAATCGCATCATCACATTCTTTCTTAGTAAAGGTGATGGTATGCCTAAACCCATAAACAACTTTGTCATAAGTTTCGCAAAATCCAAAAATGTGCTTCAACGGAATTTTAAACGAAAAAGCTCCAACGGATGTAGTGTCTGCAAACAAGTGGTCTCGTCTAACATTGAATCCTGAATTTCCAACAAGATTTGACGTATCCATATACCACATCTGTTTTAATCCATCAGCAAACTGAAATCCATAAGGATATTTCATCAATCCAAGTATGGTGGTGGCTGGACCTGGATACATCACTCTTTCCACTTGCTCTCCCGACAAGTCATAAGTCACATCATTAAACAAATACATCAAAGCGTTGTTCACCAGTGCAATGTTGTCTTTAGCATCATAAAAGGTTCCATCGCTCTTTTTCAACACTCCTTCAGTAAGAATGTAAGCCTCTGATGGTACTGTTTGAATCGATTGACAGTCAATCTCAAAAGTAATCGTGCCTGAAGAATTTAAATCGAGATTGGTTGGAAGGTACTCAAAAAAATCAACTTTTTCAATACCAATATCATACTCTGGGTTCTCAGTAACTCTTAATCGCTCAGTACTTATCATTTTTTTATATAATAAAAAAATTATTTAATTCATTTAAATGTCTCTCATTGCAAGTCATCGCAACAAAATGCTATCTTCATACTATTTTCATGCCCTGCCCCATTTTCATGCCCTGCCCCATTTTCACCAGGTCTTGGATTCGAATCGCGTTCTTTTTAGACATTTTCTTAATTTGAATAGATGAACCAGTCTTTAATTTTTCAATGGTCTTTTTACCTTTATCAATAGCCACGTCTTTAGCAGCGGAGATGGCTGAAAGGGCTAACTCTGTCCCAGCAGATTTTGCAGCTGTAATCGCTTCTTGCCCAATTTTACTTGTAGCAGCATTTTTAAGCAAATTCACTGTTGCTTTTGATACACTTGACGCAGCTGCTCTTTTTATGAAATTTTTAATCATGTCTACAATACCACCTCCACCAACAACGTTCTTTTTCACATATCTTCTTTTGTTCACAATGAGCATTTTTTTTAAATAAAACAATTTTTTTAAATAATTTTATCAATAGCCTTCATTAACGATTTATATTCCTCTTTATTAATCTCTCCTTGTCTCAACAGCTCATCGCAAATAGCAACAGCCTCGTTTCTTGAAGCCGTGTTTCCAGCATGCCAAGCAGCTATACTCAATTCAAGCTTTTCCACCAACGCATTAGGATCGCTTGGAAGAATAATGACACCGCGACCTTTTTTACCTTTTTCAATACGCATCATTTTTTCGCAAATAGGAGCAATAAGTTGTTGATACTTAGGTCTTCTTGATGATTTCGGTTTATGCGGTTGCGAATCAGATCTTATAGCATCACTGTCCATTAAAATTTTTTCATAATTTTGCAAATCTTCATTGGTATAGTTCTTTGGTATTGTTAATTCAGTCATCAGTTCCCAAAGACCTTTTGTTCCATTATACTTTTCTTCACCGACAATGATATCATTTCCATCTATTTCAACCTCCATTTTTCCAATATACATTTTATCTCCAACTTTGTTCACTTCGAAAGGTCTTTTCTTTTTTTGATCGACTGACAGGCTTTTGATCATCTTTTCATTGCTCTCTATGATCGGCTTGAACAGCTTGCTCAAATCAGCTTGAAAATTAACATCTGAAATGTTGTCGTTGATGCTGTTCTGATAAATTCTCTTTCGTCTGTCATTAATTTCTTTCACAATTTCATCCCTTTTATTTAGGTCTTGTATTTTAAAGAAAAACATCTTTTTAAAATACGTGGAAAAAAAACATAAATTGGTTTTTACGACTACGTTGATCCTTTTTAAAATACGTGGAAAAAAAACATAAATTGGTTTTTACGACTACGTTGATCCTTTCTTAAAAAGGTTATTGAACGTTTGAATCGCGTCTTCTCGACCTTTTTGAATCAAGTTTTCTTTAGTAACTTCATCTATTCCCTTTTTGGTTTTGGTTCGTATTTCCACCGTCAAGGATTTAAATTTTTGAAGCTCATCAAGAATCAATTGAAACTCTGAATCGCTTATTTTCCCGTCTATCAACGCTTTGGAAATGTGCTCACTAATCGTATTCAATTTCGACTCAGCCAACACTTTGATCTTCTCATGCTTTTCCGCTTTTAATACCATCTTTTTGTTGACTTGACCTCCAACAATCGATAAAAACCCCATGCCAATAGCCATACCTTCACACGCAATCGCTACTGGACTGGCAATAATCGTAGACAAAAGCCCTATTCCAGTCGCACCTAGTGCTATACATAATCCTTGCATCACATTGTCCACATTCGAAATGATTCTAAACACGCGATGGTACTTTTTGCTTAGATGAACTCGCTTTGCTTTTTCACTCTCTATCTCTTTCTGAATCTCGCTTATTTTCTGAAGCCTATAAACATGTCCTCCTTCATCTATAGGAGCTGATGGAAGAACTGGATAAAGTTTTTCATTCAATATTTCCATTTTTATTAAGCGAAAAAAACTATTTTAAATCAATGTAACTAATCTTACAAAGTTTTTCTCCTTTTTTAACAATCACTTCCTGTTTGCTGTTACTATTCACGTCCATAATAACATCATCTACAGACTCTGAAATAATAACTTCGTTTTTTCTATAATTCAATTGATCAGTAATTTTATTCATTAATGTTATCACTGCAACACCTTTCTCCAAATTCAGCCCAATGGATAAAGCTATCATTGTATGTGAGAGAGCAGCAAATTTAATGTCTTTCTGGGCAAAAATCTCATATTGTTCGTTAACGTTGAAATAAGGTGGATGATCTAACGTTTTCGTAGACACAATAATGTTGTTTGGTCTTCTTTCCTCCAACTCTCTAACCCTCTCTTCCAAAATTTTTAATTGCAAATCCAAACTGTGGACTTCTGCTGAGGTAACATTTCTAAAAAACTTGTGAGGAGCATGCATTTTACATATTAAAAATAAATTTTTAGATCATTTTTGCAAACTTAACAATTCATTATTATCTACCCATGAATTAAACGAGTCTGGATATCCCAACCATTTGACTAACGACTTGCTCTTGGTTTTGCGAATGATTTTTTCAATTCTGAATATGTCTTGATGGGTCTTTTGCATCTCCTGCTCGTAAAAGGTGCCTTGAATTTCTTCACCGTTAGCGTCAGCGATTTTATACGTGGGCGGATTCGTATGCTGAACATTTGACACGGTAAAAACCTCTTCAGTCCATCTCGGTGTATACCCCTTTTCAAAATGAGACTTCTTTTTTACGATTCGCACTTGATCACCCATGGAAAATTTCGGTTTTGCTGGTAATGTTTGATCCTTTCCATACATATTCCACCATACCCTACCTTTATTCTTTTCATCGCTAGCTTCCACTGGTGTCATTTTGATAGAAGAGTGCTTTGTGTTGTTGTAATTTTTCACCATCTCATCTAATACGTCAATGTATTTATTGGTATTGTTGGCTGAAAAATATTTAAACATTCTCTCTTTCATCGTTCTGTTCCATCGCTCGACAACACAACTTTTTTCCTCGTTTTCAGTGGAGTATAATTGCACACCCAACGCTCTCACGTGCTTGTTGTAAAACTCTTTTCTTTTATCTACCCACAATTTGACGCATTTTCTTTCACCAAAAATCTTTTTCAACGATTCTGCCACTTCAAGACCCGTTTTGCTTTTTAACGGAACGATCCATCCATACTTTGAAAACACGTCGATCACCATGAGTAAATATTTTACGCCCTTGTTGAATTTTGAAAACGATTGCATATCCACCAAATCTGCGGCCCATATTTCATCAATGTCGTTTACAATCACCCTTCTTCTTTTAAAATGATGAATCACCGGTTTATGAAGCTCCTCTGCAAGCTGATCCGTCCATTTCAAATCACTCACACCTAATCCGAATTTGGCTTTGGCTTTGATGATGGGTTCGATGATTTTTCGCTCGCTTATTTCTTTTTGAGTAGGATTTTGTATAGAATCCATTTCTTCAAGCATCATTCGATCTGCTAAATTTCTGTTTTGCTTGTCGTTAAAATACTTGTAAGCTAAATCATGGTGATATGCAGCATTGTCCACTCTATCCACCGGTTTGCTCCACTCTTGATACATATCCGTGGAAGTGAGCCTTTTATCTAAATTGGTACCAGGTCCTGCAAAGTTCATACCTGGAACGTGCATTTCTCCTGGAAACTTTGCCCATGGAAGCTTTATTTTTTTTGAAAAATTGTTGATCGATTCCACCAAGTCTCCTCCATTAACCGCATGCGAAGATGATCCTTTGGGCGTATGAGAAGAAACAAACTTACATTTGCTTATCCCACAAGAGTTGCATATTCCTTTCAATATAGGTCTGTTGTTTTTTGTGATCTCGTTTTTCAAGTGAATGGTTTCAGTCTCTCTTCTACACTTAACGCAGTACATTTTTAACATATATAAAAGCCTTTTAAATATAAAAAATGGAAGTGATGAAATTGTCATGTAAAATTGGGAAAACCAAAAGAAACAACAGCGCGCTTTTACCTAGAAGTATACGAGGAATCATCGTTGGAAAGTCTGGTTGCGGAAAAACAACGTTACTACTCAATTTACTTTTAAGACCTGGCTGGCTAGATTACAGCCGCTTGCAAGTCTTTGGCAAATCACTATTTCAACCTGAATACAAAATACTCAAAAGATCATTCGAAAATAAACTTCCTAAAAAGGATATTGTTGATTTGTTAACGGATGATGTACAAGACGAAATGGAAAAATTGAATTTAAACCCTGAAGATGTTATTGAGGAAATTTCAAAAAAATATTCCGACAATGATGATATGGAGTGTCAATTCTTTGAAACGGCTGATGATGTGCCTGAACCTGAATCCTTAGACTCGACCAAAAACAATTTGATGATCTTTTACGATTTGCAATTAACCAATCAAAACAAGTACGAAAAATATTACATCCGAGGAAGACATTCTAACGTCGACTGCTTTTACCTCGCTCAAAACTATTTTGAGATTCCAAGACATACCATCCGAGAAAATGCCAACTTTATTTGCCTCTTTAAACAAGACCAAAAAAGCGTTAATCACATTTATCAAGATCACGTTTCCTGCGATATGAAAATAGAAGAATTTAAAGCCTTTTGCAATCATTGCTGGAATGAACCTCACGGATTTGCCGTCATCAATCTCTCTTCTAAAAAGAACGAGGGAAAGTACCGAAGCGGATTTGACGATTTTTTATTTTTCTAAAACAATTTAAAAAATAATTCTTATTTAAAAAATGTCAGGTATAATCATCGATGTAGATGGAAAATCAAGTGTTATCACCACTGATTTTTTGGATAAAATCGTTTTTGACGAAGGAAAAAGTTATGAAATGGCTTTTCTCGGTCTTGAGACTTACAACAGCATTCCAAATGTAAACAGTAAAAACAATTCTTTCAAATACAGCATGAACAATGGAGCTAATTGGGAGAACATTATCATTCCATTAGGAAGCTATGAGATTAAAGGCATCAATGAGTATTTGCAAAAGTCTATTTTAAACACAATAAAAACAGCTCAACGTGGAAGTTATATTATTGCAAATAAAATCAATTACTCTCCAAACAACCTTCAAATTGGAATCAATCTTAATACTTTAAAATCAACCATTAAACTTGGCTTGAATTATTTGATTGACTTTAATGTGGAGAATAGCATCTCTTCAGTTTTAGGGTTTACTAAAAGAAAATTAAATTCCAATTCCGAATACGAGTCGGATCATATCGTTAGAATTTCAAGCATTAACACCATCAGAATCGTTAACAACGTTATCGGATCATCCTATATTAATGGAACCCAATTAAATTGCATTTACTCCTTTTATCCAAATGTTAGTCCTGGCTATAAAATTATCGAGAGACCAATGCATTTGATTTATCTTCCTGTTAAACTGTTTGAAATTTCAACAATGGTTACTCGCATCATTGATCAGAATGGAGATTTGGTTGATTTTCGTGGAGAGGATATTACAATGCGATATCATATTCGAGAAGTGAAATAAATAATTTTTAATACATAAAAAATGAGCAATTATCAAAATATCAAAATTAATATCTCGCAGAGCCAATCTGATAAAATTAAAAAAGCTATGCATGATAAAACCGATACTAGCATTAAGCTTTCTCATCAAGACTTGAACGGTAAACATGTTCTCGCTATCACTAATTCACAATTGAACAAAATTAGAAAAGCGTATGAAGCTGGTAAAGGAGTCACTCTTAAATGGAGCAAAAGACAAATTGCATACAACTCGAAAATAGAAGGAGGTTTCATCGGAGCTCTTTTACCGTTACTAGGTATGATAGGCAGCACTCTTGCCACAAAGGTTGTTCCTGCTCTCGCCACTGGATTGTTAGCAGGTGTAGGTTCTTCTGCCGGCTCTGCTATGGTTGATAAAATTGCAGGAAGAGGTCTTTTTTACATGAGCAAAAATGGAAAAGGAATGAAGATAAAAACTTTAGGTGGAGATGGATTGTTTATCACCCCATGGACTAAAAATGTTCACGGTGATGGACTCTTCATTAAAACTGGAAAAGGTTATCAATCTGTTGGAGCTGGTTTATTACTCGGACCTAACTCACCCTTTAATAGTATACCCTTTTTAGGTGCTATTCTATGAAAATCGCTTGTTAAAAAATTCGGATAAACTTTTTAAGAAATTAAAAAAATGATCGACTTTCAATGGATTGACGTAGAAGGAATTGTTTTACCTAATGAAGCTTTAACTAACTTTCAATTGATAAAGGCTGCTAAACAGTTAAAATTAAAAAACTTTCGAGGCGTGTTTGTCAGGGATGAGTTACCAAAAAAGCCAAGAAAAAAAGAATGTGGTATTGTGAATACAGGAGATTCAAGCACTGGTGGGTTTCATTGGGTGTGCTGGTATAAAGACGGTGACAAAAAATACAGCTTCGACTCTTATGCTCAGCCTCCTCTTGTTGAGGTCATTGATTATTTAAAAAGCCCAGTCTTTTACAACAGCGAGAGAGTACAGTTTGGTAATACGTCTTATTGCGGTCACTTGTGTCTTTACGTCTTGAAAAAATTACAGGAAGGGGATGACTTTCAAGAAGTTATCAATACCTTGTGGTGACTGCTTAATAAATAACAAAGAAAAGCTCGCCACCATGAACGTTTTCAGATCTCATCTTCACGACGTTTACACTGAAGAAATTAACAAGGTCGCACTCAGCGCTAATGACGACAAGAGGATACGAACGAATGATGGCACTCACAGAACATTTGCCATCGGACACTACAAAACAAGGCAATAAACAAGAACAGGTATCTTGAAGAACTGGTATACAAATAACATGATTATTTTTATACTTCTTCTTGATTTTTAAAGACGACTGTATTGGTTTTGTCATGATATGAAGTGTTCACCATTTTTTATGCATCCTTAAGTATAGGGAATGGGTCAATGCGCCAGAACCCGCTTTTCCTTATATATATGATATCATTGTTGGTGATGAAAGGTATGAAGGAACAAAAGGTCTTTGGGAACTGATGACTGAATTAACAATACCAAAGAGCTATACCGATGAAGATTTGCAAAATTATGAAAAAATTTTAATGGATAGTGATGCTATAATATCTGATTTGCAACCGCATAAACCGAAATCATCAAGAAGACCAAAGTATCAACAACTTATTGCTCCTATTTGCGAAAAAATGATGCGTATTGAAAAAGGTAAAAAAGGTCGCGGTGTCATTATTCTTCCAAGCGATCCTAATGCGTTGGTGGAAAAGCTTGAATTGAGTATAGCTGCTTGGCATGCTGGAAACACGGCTTCAAGAAACGAGGCTGTTGCTATTTGCGATGAGCTGTTGAGACAAGGAGAGATTAATAAAGAGGAATATAAATCGTTAATGAAGGCTATTGATAAAATTATTTAAAAAAATTGTTTTATTTAAAAAAAATGCTCATTGTGAACAAAAGACGATATGTGAAAAAGAACGTTGTTGGTGGAGGTGGTATTGTAGACATGATTAAAAATTTCATAAAAAGAGCAGCTGCGTCAAGTGTATCAAAAGCAACAGTGAATTTGCTTAAAAATGCTGCTACAAGTAAAATTGGGCAAGAAGCGATTACAGCTGCAAAATCTGCTGGGACAGAGTTAGCCCTTTCAGCCATCTCCGCTGCTAAAGACGTGGCTATTGATAAAGGTAAAAAGACCATTGAAAAATTAAAGACTGGTTCATCTATTCAAATTAAGAAAATGTCTAAAAAGAACGCGATTCGAATCCAAGACCTGGTGAAAATGGGGCAGGGCATGAAAATGGGGCAGGGCATGAAAATAGTATGAAGATAGCATTTTGTTGCGATGACTTGCAATGAGAGACATTTAAATGAATTAAATAATTTTTTTATTATATAAAAAAATGATAAGTACTGAGCGATTAAGAGTTACTGAGAACCCAGAGTATGATATTGGTATTGAAAAAGTTGATTTTTTTGAGTACCTTCCAACCAATCTCGATTTAAATTCTTCAGGCACGATTACTTTTGAGATTGACTGTCAATCGATTCAAACAGTACCATCAGAGGCTTACATTCTTACTGAAGGAGTGTTGAAAAAGAGCGATGGAACCTTTTATGATGCTAAAGACAACATTGCACTGGTGAACAACGCTTTGATGTATTTGTTTAATGATGTGACTTATGACTTGTCGGGAGAGCAAGTGGAAAGAGTGATGTATCCAGGTCCAGCCACCACCATACTTGGATTGATGAAATATCCTTATGGATTTCAGTTTGCTGATGGATTAAAACAGATGTGGTATATGGATACGTCAAATCTTGTTGGAAATTCAGGATTCAATGTTAGACGAGACCACTTGTTTGCAGACACTACATCCGTTGGAGCTTTTTCGTTTAAAATTCCGTTGAAGCACATTTTTGGATTTTGCGAAACTTATGACAAAGTTGTTTATGGGTTTAGGCATACCATCACCTTTACTAAGAAAGAATGTGATGATGCGATTTATAGAGCGGAGAGCGTTAGTGCAGGAATGATCAACCTTAAAAAATTCAGACTTTATATGCCTCGCGTTGAATTGGATATTTCGAAAAAGACTGATTTCATGAATTTAATAGCTCAAAAAATCCCCATTCAAGTGGCTTATAAATCAAACAAATGTGAAAGACAGCTTATTCCAGCCGGTCAAACAGAATTTACCTGGTCGCTTGGAAGAGTTACTGACAAAAGCATTCCAAGATTTATCTTGTTCGGACTTCAGACAAACAGAAATTCCAGTCAAACAGTTAATCCGTCACTATTCGACCATTGTGATGTTAGCAATTTTTACGTGACTGTTAACGGAATAAAGTATCCAAATTACAATTACGACTTGAATTTTGGAGAAAAGAGAGTGGTTATGGCTTATTCAGATGCGTTCTCTTTTGATGAAAAATATTACGGCACAAATGAACTTGTTTGTCAATCTGGGTTAAGCTTGCTTGAATATATAAAATTATATCCGTTGTTCTTTGTGGATATCAGCAAGCAAAAAGAAAGAGTGGCGTCGGAAACAGCTGAATTAGTGGTAAACCTTAAATTTCGAACTTCAACTATTGCAAATACCGTTATTTTTGCAGTGGTGATCTCTGACAAACTGCTTAAATTTGTTTCAGACGGAACCAACATGACTGCTGTTTATTAGTTTTTAATCTGAATAAAAATGGATAGCAAAACGGTAAAAGAATTGCGTGAATTAGGTAAAAGCCATGCGATAAAGGGTTACTCGGAAATAAAAAAAGGATGAGCTTGTGAAAGCAATAAAAAACACAAGACCAGTCATTAGTAAACATTCTAAAGAATCATGATTTTTGATTTGACTTAAAAAAAAATCTTGTTATAATAAAATGAGATATACAACATCGTATTTGAAAAATTTGTTGAATGAAAACGGCGTTAGTAAAACAGCAGATGATTTAATAACGTTGATGATGCTTGCGGTTGAAAATAATTTGATCAGTAAAGATGAGATTTTGGAAAGAGCAAAAGAAAAAAAAATAAAGCCTCCTCCAAAAGAAAAAAAACCTGTTGATCCAAAATGGGAATGGCTTAGTTTAGTTAAGAAAAAACCCATCACTGTGAGAATAACCAACATTGAAACGGGTGAGGTGGTAGAATACAAGTCTCTTTACAAAGCGATGGCAGGAACTGGAAAGGTGGATAATGGAATCAAGATTGAATTTTTAAATTCTGAAAAGCTTGAAAAACGTAAAAAGCAGCAAAATTGATTTTTTAACTTTTAACATGTTAAAAAATTGACTTAAATAAAATTCTTGGCATAAATAAAAAGATGGAAAGCATGCAAAAGGATGATCTTTTAAATGCTCTTGATGATAGCTTTGAGTCAACTTCTGATACGACTAAATCAAAAAGTTTGCTTAAATTTCTAAAAAACATAAGAAAACTTCCAAAGGAACATCGAATCATTTTCAAAGAAATGGTTGAAGTAGCACCTTTTGAAGAAGTGATCAGAAATATAAAAGAAGACATTTATCTGCGTAATAAATTCCTGATCGGAACAAATTGGAAACTAAATGCTAGCGGACGTAATAATTGTCGTAAAATCACTGAACATATTAGAGAGATTAAAAATATGTATTCACGTCTTTCTAAATAATTTTTTAATTCTTTTCGCGGGGAATTAAAAAACGGTAAAAACTTTTCGAAGAAGAAAATATGCTGAAAGTGTGCCAAGATTTAAAAAAATTGAATTGACTTAAAGAAAATCTTAGTATAATAAAAATGAGTATCTATTCTTCAAAACCAGATTTAATTGCTAAAGAGCGAAAACTTGAATGCATCGAAAAAAATTTTCTTTCCATTAATAAAATGGGTGATAAAACTGATTCTAAAAAGCAAAAAGCAAAAACTACCGCTAAAGAGCGAAAAATTGAAAGTGGTATAAAGAAAAATCTTTCCGTTATAAAAATGGAAAGTAAAACTGTGAAAGATCGAAAAGTATCAATGACATCATTAAGAAGGGATGCTAAAGAAAGAGCTATAAAAGGCTATACCAGAATGACTAGGGAAGAGCTTGTTGAGGCTATTAAAACAACAAGACCCATCATTGGGTATGGTCCTGCTCCTCGTAGACGAACGACTGAGGTGAGACCTTTGCCAGTTGTTGTGAGACCTGTCATTGCTCCTAAACCAGCGATCATTCCACCAAGACATGTTGTGGTAAAACCTCCTATTACTCCGAAACCAATTCATTTGCAAAAACCACATCATATCCTGGATGAGCCGGTTTCAGATTTAACACCTGTCATTATACCAAAACCAGTCATTCCAACGAAACCTGGACTGTTTTCAAGTCTTACGGCAGTTGCAAAAAGTGTGACGTCATATGTTGCAACTAAGTTTAACGATATTAAAGAATGGGTAGAACCCTACGTTCCTGAAGTAGTCAAGAAGAACGTAAGCGAATCAGTGAAACAAATCGATAAAAAGATAAAGTCTATCAAATCACTTGTATTAAAAACAGTGTATAAACCTATTGCGTCAAAACCTTATAAAATAAAATTCAAGTTAACTGAACATTCAGCGGAGAGATCTGTTAGACAATTTTCTTACACACCTTCTTCTCGATATCAAGACCTTACATCCTTTTTTAATTTGGTAAGAGAGTCTGCCATTCAAACCATGGAAGGGGAAAGAAACACAAAGGTAAGAATTATTTTAACGTGTGAAATCAAATCTGTAAGCATCACGACTGGTGAAGAAACGACTCGAATGGCAAACTTTTCATCCAACTCGGAGATTATTCTAGCGACTACAGATTTAAGAACGTTAATGAGTGAGATGGAAGAAAAAGTCTTGGAGCGTAGTGTCAAATACAATGCTTTAGGATCTAATTGTACCATGTCAAAAATTTTTAAAATGGACATTAACTTTACTGATTGCGAACCTACCAGCAATCTATATTGAGCTGTCTAAAGAGCTGAAAGACAAAAAGGCTATCATCAACATGGAAAACGAGGACAATCAATGCTTTAAATGGTCAGTCACCAGAGCTTTGAATCTGAAAAATATGCATAACGGAAGAATTGATGAAGACTTGGTTCTAAAATCAGAAGAGCTCCATTGGGATGGAATGGAGTTTCCTGTCAAGCTTAATAAAATCGACAAGTTTGAGAAAAATAATCCAGACATTAGCATCAACGTCTTTGGGTATGAAAATAAAAAACCTTACCCTTTGCGAATATCTAAATTTACCGATCGAAAGAACTGTGTTGATTTGTTGTTTATTTCAAACGAAGACACTGACCATTACTGTCTCATTAAAAGTTTGAGTCGATTATTGTCTACGCAAACATCAAAAACAAAAAGAAAACAACATTATTGCCGAAATTGTCTGCAAGGCTATGACCAGGAAGAAAAGCTTCAACATCATCAACCTTATTGTTATGATAACACCTCAGTAAGAATTGAACTTCCTAAAGAAGGAACAACCGTTCAGTTTAAAAACAATAACAAGTCTATGAGGGTTCCGTACGTCGTATACGCAGACTTTGAAAGTTTCACCAAACCTGTTAACACTTGCACACCGAATTCGAAAGAGTCATACACCAAACAATATCAAAAGCACGTTCCAAGCTCCTTCTGCTATTATATCAAATGCTTTGACGACAACCTTTACAAAGGAAAACCAGTCATGTACACAGCAGAAAGCGGTGAGGATGACGTAGCTCAAAAGTTTGTAACCAGTCTTGAAACAGACCTTAAAAAGATTTTCGACAAGATTGATATAGTAAAAAAGAAAGTAATCACTGATGAGGATGAAAAGAATTTTAAAGAGGCTACTCAATGTCATATTTGCGAAAAAGATCTTAACGGCGACAAAGTCTTAGACCATTGCCATTTGACTGGAAATTATCGAGGAGCTGCTCATAACAAATGCAACTTGGATTATAAAATTCCAAAAATCATACCCATCATTTTCCATAATTTGTCCGGCTACGACAGCCATTTATTCATCAAAAAATTAGGAGGGAAATTAAAATGTATACCCAACAACGATGAGAAATACATCAGCTTCACAAAAAGCATCAAAGTGAGAGAATTTACTGATAAGAAAGGTAAACTAAAGGAAGTATGGAAAGAGCTAAGGTTTATTGATAGCTTCAGATTCATGGCTGGTAGTTTAGACAGTTTGGCTAAAAATCTAAACAACGACCAATGCAAAAACGTTGCTCAATATTACTCTGGAAAGCAGTTTGATTTATTAAGAAAAAAACGTCCGACGTCTTGATACTTGCTGATGTCTTTGAAAATTTCAGAGACGTGTGTCGTACCTATTACAGGCTTGACCCTCCTTGGTATTACACCTCACCCGGTTTGGCTTGGGATGCAATGTTAAAACTAACTGGAATTCAGTTAGAGCTTCTGACCAATATTGATATGCTTCTCATGGTTCAAAGAGGGATACGCGGTGGAATTAGCATGATCTCCAAACGACATGGAACTGCTAACAACAAATACATGGGAGACTCGTACGATCCTTCACAACCTTCGAAATTCATTCAGTATTTAGACGCTAATAATCTTTATGGTTGGGCCATGTGCAAACCTCTTCCTGTTAGAGGATTTAGATGGATGGCTGAGGATGAACTCTCCAATTGGAAATCCATGTCTTGTATTCTCGAAGTCGATTTGACCTATCCTGAAAGCCTACACGATTTACATAATGACTACCCTTTGGCTCCTGAAAGATTAAAAATTAATAAAGTCGACAAGCTTGTTCCCAATTTAAACAACAAAGAAAAATATGTCATTCACCATGAAAACCTAAAACTTTATGAACGAATGGGATTGATCATCACAAAAATTCATCGTGGTATCGCCTTTGAAGAAGAACCTTTTATGAAACAATACATTGATCTCAACACTACATTAAGAGCAAAAGCTAAAAACGAGTTTGAAAAGGACTTTTTTAAGCTCATGAACAACTCCGTGTTTGGAAAAACAATGGAGAATATTCAAAAGCATGTTGATGTTAGGCTTATCACCACGAGAAAAGAAGTCTTAAAATTGTCAAGAAAACCTAATTATGAGCGAAATACCATTTTTCATGAAAACTTGATCGCGGTTCATATGAAAAGAACAAAACTCTTTTACGACAAGCCTGTTTACTTGGGAATGAGCATCCTGGACATAAGCAAAACTCTCATGTTTGAGCATCATTACGACTACATGAAGCCTAAATACGGAGATAGCGCGAAATTATTAATGACTGACACTGACTCGCTCATCTATGAAATCGAAACGGATGATTTTTATCAAGACATTGTCGCAGACGCGGAGAGCAAGTTTGATACGAGCGAATTTGACAAAAACCATCCTGCCATTCAAAACGTTGGGTTCAAGGTTGGTTTAAACAAAAAAGTTATCGGAATGTTCAAGGACGAGGCTGCTGGTAAAAAAATTGAAGAGTTTGTTGGGCTTCGACCGAAACTCTACTCCTACAAAACCCATGAAAAAGAAGAGAAAAAATGCAAAGGAGTCAAGAAGATCGTTGTTAAAAATAAAATAGAGCATCAAGATTATTACGACTGCTTAATGAACAAGAAAGAAAAACTTGCAACCATGAACGTTATACGATCACATCTTCACGATGTCTACACTGAAGAAATCAACAAAGTAGCACTCAGCGGTAACGACGATAAAAGATTCATCTTGGAAGATGGAATACATACGCTAGCCATTGGACACTACAAAATCAGATCCATTCCTTAACATTGCGGAAAACAAATTATTTTAGAAATGAGAAAAAAACACGACACCATCTTGCATGCTAGGCTTCAGTATAGGAATATATCAATGGCTCAGAATCCGCTTTTCCTAGTAGTGATGTGTAGATAACGTAAGCTAGGTTAGAGCTTGTGATGCCTCTGTTATGTGACGCCAGATTACTACCCGACTCACTGGATAATACTCTAAGTAGCTCACTACTATCTATAGGAACTACTGCTGCTTTGATTCCGATTCCTCTTATTCTCTCCACATACTTCTCATTAGCTACCACCACGCCAGAACTTGTATCATCCAGTATGTATCCAATCTTTTCGTCTGGATACTCTGGATCAAGAGGAACGTAAGCTCCGCCAGCTTTGATCATCCCAAGTATTGCTACTATCATCTCTTCACTTCTATCTAGAAGGAGAGTCACTAAAGTATCTGCTTTGATGTCATGATGGTTGATGAGATAGCGTGCTAGTTTGTTTGCTCTTTTATTCAGCCCTTTGTAAGTGAGTTTCTTATTCTGTAAGAGGGAATGATTATTTAACTATGAAGGAGTTGCTTATCATACTCCTTCATAGTTAAATAATCGTCGCTACACGTTCCAAGGTTTTTAGTGCTTGTATATTTCTCTTATTTGAAACGTATAATTACTGGTTAGATCAGTTGCTCCTCGTTTTTCTCTGCACTTAAACTTTCTATAACCAAATCGTAAAATGATTTTTGGGAAAGGTTTTCAGTTTGGATATGTTTATTTTTTTTAATATTTAAAGAACTCTAGAATTATAACAGAGACATGATTACAAAAATGTTTTTCTTATTTAGCTATCTGTTACTCTTTTATTCTTGATTTATCAATCTTTAAGTTGTTATAAAGATTTATTTTTTGCAAGAATGTGATAAAGATTTATTTTTTCTGTTTTTTCGATGCATTATTTGAAAAGCTTTTAAAGTTCAAGCTTTTATCTTGTAAAAGCTGGTAATCTTTTGTAAAAAGGAAACAATATTTCATTTTTGGTGATTCTATTTCCTTTTTTGATTTATTAAATCATATAGTAGAGAAAGAAATTCTGTGCTTGAATGAAGGTAAGAATCTATTTTACAATCATTATTTATTCATTAAGATAAGGTTTGTTTATTTATAACTATTTTTTTTTCACTCATGAAATCCTTCAAATGATTTTAATAAGTTTATTTTAAGGTTGCTTTATTTGTTTAAATGCTAGTTTTACGTAATATTTTTTTTTTTAATAAAAGATCTCTTTTAGTTGTATTATCTAAATTAGCGTTTCCTTATGGGAGGAAATTCTACCTCTCCTTTCCTTAATGGGGATTTTTGGCTTTTTTAAGAGAACGAAAATTTTGAAAGATCATTGTAACTTTCTTTAAAAAGCTTTAAAAATTATTATTTTTCTTCAGCTAAATTACTATAATCAAAACTGTGCACAGAAACAAACTGTACGTTGAGCCAGACGCTAGCGTCGCACTATCTATAACTGAGCTAAACATTAAAGGCTTTGTGTGCAAAAGGCAAGCTCATAAGTCGCATTTATTGTTTGAAATGTAATTTTAAAAGGTTCTTTTTAAACATGGAATATTTTTCTTCTAACTTATAACTTTAAGTGACAGGGGGAATGACAGTTATGCTTATCTAAGAAATGTTTAAAGCGAGAAATGAAGTAAAAGTTTTGAAACCAATGGTTGAAATGATTAATAAATTAGTAAGCCATGTACATACATACATACATACATACATACATACATACATACATACATACATACATACATACATACATACATACATACATACATACATACATACATACATACATACATACATACATACATACATACATACATACATACATACATACATACATACATACATACATACATACATACATACATACATACATACATACATACATACATATTGCTGTTAACAAGCATGAGAGCAAAAAAAAAATTTATCTGCAGCTATGGATGGTGGTAAATATCTTGCTAAACAAATTGGTAAACAAAAGCTTTAGAGGTTGGTAAGACAGCTGTTGTTGTTACAAGTACAAAACAAATTGATAAAGTTGCAGCTAAATGCTAACTCCAAAGCGCAGTTTATATTGAAAAAATATGTTGGATCAAGTGATGGGACACAAAAAGCTAATGATGTTTTACAAAGTATGTAACCCTAAAGACTAGTTTAACATATTAATGCATGGTATGATGAAAGTGGTATGAAGAACGCTATTGATATTGAAAACTTGATAAGTGCGTTAAATAGGTCTAGTGAGGTCTCACACACTATTGTTAAACTTGTTATTTCTTGTTAAAAGCCAAATAACCGGACGCCGATGCTTCAATATTGTTCCTTCTGTAATAAGAGCTAGACAAATGTTTGACTTGTCATTTTTCTAAAGCTTTTTTCTCTCATCCATATTCTGTTTCAAGAAGTGGTTCCCAAACTTATTTTTGTGTAAGTTTGGTATATAAGCAAAGAACTAAGGGATCTGGAATGAAAGTTATGATGTATAAAATTGCAAAATTGCAAATGCTAAAAAAAATTTCTTTGGCATACAAAATATAGAATTCAGTCGAGACATTTTTAAAAAATTTAATTCACCATCAAAGTAATTAAGTATGCTGAAGTTAGTTTTAAAGAGTGTCAGGTATTTGAAGTTACAGATAAACAATATGGATACCAGAAAGTAGTTGTAAAGCTACCAAAACAGGAAAAGGAAAAGATGAAAGAAATAGAAGCAAATCTCAAATCTTAAGACTTGGGAGAAATAACTTTTATGTATGTATGGTGATTAGATTTATCCAAAGACGAAATCATAAAAGCTATTCGGTTCGATCAAAGCTTGTAGCGTATATATAACCGATGAAGAAAAATTATTCGGTCAAATTTGAGTGACATAATTCTGAACGAATCTTGGTGTAGGTAGAGTGTAAAAACTTTTTTTTATATTTCATTTTTTCCAAATACTTAATAAAAAAAAGACAAAAGTATTGACTCGTCTGAGTATCGCTCGTATGAACAAGAAAATGGTACAAAACAAAATAGCCTTAGTGATATACGCATAAATATTGAGTTACTAGATAAGTATATTCATCCAAGTGAGAGTTATCTCATATTTTCAGGAAGATTGTTTAAGGATGATGGTACTGTGAGGAGGGGGAATAGTTAAAAACAGCGAAAAGACGTACAGAGACTTATACAGAGACTTATACAGAGACTTATAGAGAGACTTATACAGAGACTTATTCACCCTGTCATATTGATAAACGATAACACGATAAAACGTAATGAAGGAAAAAATTAAAAACAACGATTAAGAAAAGACGTATACGCAGAGACTTTTTTACCTAGCAAGTAAATTAGTGATAGGTATATATAGCAACGAAACAAATAATAATGAAGAACTATTAAAGCTCAAAAATAGAGTTACGAAGAACTTCTTGAAAAACAAAAAGAGAGAAAGAAGGAATTATTATTGAAAAAACGAAAAAGAAGGAGGAAAAGGTCCACTTCTTATATAAATGAAGAGAAGAAGTCTTAGTTTTTAAGAAAGATTTTTAAGAAGAATTTTTAGAGAAAAAGAGTCTTTATTATTGAATTTGAAATTGTTGATAAAGCAGAAGTAAATAAATAAAGCAGAAGTAAAGAAATAAATAGAAGTCAGAAGAAAAATTGATTAAAGAGAAGTATGCAGAAGTTTCGCCATTTTTAATAAAAAAAAAAAAGAAGATATTTGTAAAAAGGTAGATGAGCTAAAGAGGAGTTATTGATTAAAACAGTATTGAGCACTACCAGTAGAGTAAGAGAGCATTATTTCTATTTTATAACTTAATGAATAAAAGAGTGCTAACCATTACAACTAATAGAACATTTGTTGAGTTTTATTATATGATAGAATACACTGAGGATGGGAAATAGAATTTTAGCCCTTTAACAATTAAACCTTGTCCATTCCTAACCAAACTATCGCCAAACCTCGCCCTTTCCTAACAAAGTAACTCCCTACGCCATCATCAACCTTGTTTCCAACCTCCCACATTTACCTTCCACACAATTCTACAACCCATACCTCCCCATTCCCTAATATTTTACATCATCATCTTACTTATACACAACACAAGCAATAAAAAAAATCAATAAAATATATATTTACAAAATCGCCCCCCTCTTATTACTGATTATGGTAATGCAGATAACGCTACTATTACTAACAATGGTTAAATGTATTTTTTTAGTAATATTAAGTATCAACTAGGAGCTCAAGACTGAAACTATAAATTATCCTGAGAGATGTACAACTATGCTTGGTTCATTAAAATATCAGATGACTTTTTAAGTGACATCATTGGATTTTTTGAAAATTACGATAAAGTTGTGTATGGTATTACACATACACTTCCACTTACAAAATGTCTGATGACAATGCTCTTGTAAGAGACAATGCAGCAGCTGCTGAAAAATTAACATAGAACTCATTGATGGATGTCACACTTAACACCTTCTATATCACCTTCAATACCTTCTATATCTTCGATGTCACCTTCTGGCATCCATCAATGCATTCTATGTTATTTTTCCAGCAGCTGCTGCAAATGAAAGTCTGCAGAAACTGAAGAAGAATTTATTTTTCCAAGCTTGTAAAAAGCTTCTAAATTCATAGGTAAAGGATCTAAAACAATATCTTTCTGGCATGATGGTGTATGGAACTATAAATATGAAATTAATATTAACTCCGAAGGATCCACTGAGTAAAGTGTTAGCTACGAAGAAGTAAACATGTGAATTACTAGTTCCGAAGGATCCATGGAGCGAAGCTCTGAATTTTTCATTTAATTTATTGAATGAAAATGGTATAAGAAATTCTGTTAGTTACAAAAATAATATCTACACATTTAAAAATGCCGATGTTAAAAGAATTGCGTAATATTATAAAAAGCTTAAACTAGCCTAACTAGTTATTCAAATCTAGGAAAGTCTAAATGATTAGAAAAATATCAAATAAGAATGATGAATTAAAACATAAGATGGGTGATTTAATTGTATTTTATGATGAACCTGTGATACTTTCAGTGATACCTTCGGTGGCACCTAAAGTAAAAAATACAGAAATTGATAAGTGGGTTGTTGATGTTGATAATGAAATTAAAGAAACAAAGAGGAAAGATATTGACCATGATTTACAATGGCTCGAAAACCAGATTTAAAAAATTATACAAAAAGCAAGAAAAATGAAAGAAACTCAAGAGTATTAACAATCAAAACTCTGCTTTGAAAAAATTTGAAAACGGTTTTACTATTTATTTGGTATAATACAACAAATCGATGGTGGAATATATGGCGATCTTCAATCTTTTTTTAAATCTGTAAGATCAACAGTAAAAGATCTTTCTCATAACTCAAAAATAAAGATAAAGATGATTCTAATCTGTATAAAAATATCAAATAATGGTAAAATTGCTTTTAAAGTAAAATATACTGATTTTTATTTTAATATAGAATTTAGCTTAAGAGTTACTGATTCAGACGACTTTTATGACACCATGACTGCTCATATTATTAAGAATTTAGAGCAATTTTCTCGAAATGGAAGTGTTTGGATGTTATAGTAGACATTATCTCTAGAAATTCACACTGTTAAACATGTTTTACTTAGAGGAAGTTGATACATACCACTTAAACAAAAATTGCCTTGGGATACTGCTCTTAAATGGATTGGGATACTGCTCTTAAGTTAATTGGTGTTAAATTAGAATTTATTACATGTCCTCATATTTTACGCCTGTGTGAAAAAGGTATTAGAAGTGAAACATCGGTAGCTTCTAACAGGGTTAATAATAAGTATAGTAGTAAGGGCTAATAATAAGTATATGGGAGATGTAAATGGTCTCTATTCAAGTGCAATGTGTTATCCTCTACTACAGATGGTTTTGACTGAATGACAAAAGATGAACTTTAATTCATGGGAAAATCATGCCTTTGGTGTTTATGAAGTAGATTTGCAGTATCCTAAACAATTATTTGAATAACACAATGACCACTCTCTAGCTCCTAAAAGAATGCGAAAAAATATATATATATTGTATATAAAAATGTATTGCATGAAATGTAGAAAAAATACTGAATCTGATGGCAAAGATTTTAAACTTTCCGAAAATGGTCGTACCAGGAAAAGAGAATGATGTAAATTTTGTGAGTACTTCACCAAATGACTCTTCTTTAGTTAAAGCTTCATCCAATAACTCTAAAGTCTAAAGGTGGATTAATATTTAACTCTGTTATTAACAAGCAACCGTTTGAAATGCATTTACCTGATCATAATTTTACAGGACCTGGAACAAAACCAGACAAAAGATTAAGTAAGGATCTTACTCCAAAAGAATGAAGTAAACCTATAAATAGAGTTGATAATGCTGCATATTATCATAATGTATGCTATCTACTTAATAAAGACAAATCCACTCGCAATACTGTTCATTTCTTCTAACATTTAGAAGAAATGAACATTGATAATGTATTGATAATACGGCTACAACTATGATTCGTGTCTCAATTAGCTGATGACTTGCATAAACAACAAAGAGAAAAGAAAAGTCATTGCTCATGCTATAGATGAAATAAGAGTGCTGATCTTGTAAATATGCAAGCATCCTCCAAATTAAACATGAGTATAACTTACTTACTATCATTGATAATTTATCCAAATATGGCTGGTTGATTACCTTGAAAAATAAAACTGATAAAATTAGTAAAAGCATTTAAGATTTTACTCAACAAAAGAAAGCAAAGCAATATTTGGGTCGAAAAAGGTAAAGAATTTTATAATAGAGATGTACAAAGTATTGTTGGAATTTACTCTACCGAAAATGTAGATGGAAACGTAGTAGGTAGATAGAAACGTACAATAAAAGAAAAAATTTGGAAATACTCTAACAGCTATTCAACTTTTGCATATATAAACATTTTGGATGATCTCGCTAAAGAACATAATAATATTATTGATTCTTCTATTAAAATGACTCTTGTTGAAGCATAAATAAGAATGAAAGTATAGTGTGGAAAAGTCTATACTCAGAAAAATTTAAAATAGCAGAACCAAAATCAAATCCAAAGTTTTCAGTTGGTGATATAATAAGAATAAGCAAGGATCTTTGAAAAGGGTTACACAACCAGATGTACGGAAGAGGTTTTTACTGTATCTGTAGTACAAAATAGTACTTCAGTCACATATAAGATAAAAGATTATAATGGAGAAGATATAGCTAGCAAATACAACGCTTAAAAGTTAACCACTTTTTGATGGTTGCTGAATAGTTTCAACTGAGAAATTTGATTGTTCTATTGCAATTATGACAAATGGTTAAATTTTATCCATGCGTTTATGGTTACGTATATGGTTGAAATGGATTAACACTTTTTTTATTTATTTAACCACTAATTTATCCATACTTTTATTGTTACTTATATAATTAGAGACATTATTTATATGATTAATCTTTTTGATACAGTAAATGGAATTAATGTCAACTATGTGTTTACGGTTGAGCATGTGGTCGATTATTTTGTTATTTTTCTATTGCATGTATGAAAAATGCCGACGTTCAAAAAAATCAACCATCGATAAAAATAATTTTGGCGATATGTTTTTTAATGGGCGGTAGATGGTCAAAGAAAGGGGTGAACCTGCTCCTGTCTTTTTCAACTATTAGCCTATATAAGTTCCAATCCATTTATCTTTATTTAAGTCAAAACAACAAAATCTCCAGAATGCAAAATGTTAAAATATAGCTCATCCTTGCTACTAATTTATTCTAGCTTATCGTAATCAGTGTATCTTTATTTTACATTTCTGATATTCGTTCCTAAATGGTTGCTATTAGCGACCTTAACAAGTATCTACCTTTATCAAGAGTAAAATGAAATTTTTCAACTTTCTCTTTTTCTTCAGAATCGAGATAAAAAATCATAAAGCTTCTATACTACAAAGCCTCCCAGCAAGCATACAACGTTGAAACAACGTTGATCGACGTTGATCAACGTTATTTCAACATTGTTTCAGCGTTGTGTGCTTACTGGGCTACTCCTCATTTGTTACTTTTTCCCCTGTATTTATATATTTTTTCTCTGTATTTATATTTTTGATAAAGTAAGATCTTGTTTTCATAGTATCCTTGCTCTTTTATTCCACGATTATTATAAAAATCTTTGAAGAGCTTAATTACTTAATAGAAAAAAACCGAAGAAAGTGAAAATACGAAATTATGATTCATGACTAATTTTCTTACCAATAAAATTCAGATTTTGAACGATGCTATTGAGGTGATTTGCATATTAACGCTCATAATATTTCCTCGTTATTTTTGACTGAAACTGTCGCTAAATAAATTCAGAAAAACTAAAATAATTAAAGATTAGATAAAACGTTACTTTAGTTATTCAAGTAAAATAAAGATAATTTAATTTTAACTGTTAAATTTCTATTTTAGCCGTAATTAGGTTCAGCAACATTAGCAACCCCGTAAATATGAACCTTAACTTTATTTGTATTTAAATTAACATGTCTTGTTAGTAATGGTTGAATTAAATACATACTTACTGTCATATATATCGTCATTACCACAAAAAACCTCCCTATTTTGCTTGGTTCATAATTTTAGTTGTAAACTGAATGAAACGGCGGAATGAAACGGCGAAATGAAACGACTGAATTAATAGAGCACAAGCAAAGTCACATAATAAAAAAGCAAAGTAGACCTTTTTATGCGATGATCATTAAATGCCAAAACGTCTGGTTATTTAGTCATATAAAGTTTGGTTTTGAAGAACTCAAATCAATATGTCAAACCAAATTTAGTTGAACAAAAATATGTTGTTGTTTTTTTTTTTTTTTTTTTTTTTTTTTAAAAAAAATTTTACAACATTTTGTTGTCTCTAACATTTTTGGTTAATTGCGTTTTTGTAAAACGACTTTTTATTTAAATAATTTTCATTTGGAAATTTGTACTTTATAGAAAAGTGAAATGTATTACTAAAATAAACTTCAAAAAAGTCAAATAAAACACGTACCTGTAATTTACAAGAAACAATTCTTCATGAACAGCCGCAAAGAAAAACTTTTCTCTAAAGTAGGTAAGCTTGTTACAAATGTGCTCAAAACGCTCCACGTGCAATTCGAAAAGAAAGTTACGAAATAACACGCGACTTTTATGACTACGGAAAAAGTTTCACTTCATCATTTTTCTTTTTAATTTTTTTTAACAACACCATCGTTTTACATGCGTAACAAAACTGAAAATGCAATTTTAAAGCATTAAAACAAACAGAAGATTTAAACCAGACACCCCTTTTGTAAATCGTCGGATTCAAAAAAAGAAGTGACGCATTAAGATTATTTGCTTTTTTTTTTTTTTTAAATCGTCATAAAAAACAAAATATTTGGTAAAGACGCACTTTTTTATGTGACTGGAAAAATATTTCTCTACAATTGATGTTACTTACAAGTTCACCTGTCGTTTACTTTTTTTACTAATTTCAGCTTTTATCAAGTGCATATAAAAAAAAAAAAAACGTACCGGAACATTTTGCCGATGAGCAAAGTTTAAAATAAATTTCCATTCATCTTTTTTCTCAAACCAACTGTAACCTATAGCTATTTAATTTAAAAATGCTTGTTTGATCATTTCCAACAAAATGTTGCATTAAAATGGTAAATATGATCAGTTCATTCACTTTTTTTTTTTTTTTTTTTTTTGAGATTTTGAGATTTTTAGAAAATATAAAAGATTTAATATTTGGCGATGGGTCGAAAAACAATTAACGAAGCAACATAGTGGCAGATAATAGAATAAAATATAGCTCCCGGATCTAGGCCACAGGATCACCAACAAAGAAACAGCAAGTAAATTATTAATTTCCAAGAACCGCGTCAGATAAACTCAAAACATTTAAAACTTTTTGTAGCATCTGACTTTATAAATGATTCTGATGGTCAAAGATATTGCAGATCCAAGAACATTCTTATAATTCGTAAAGTCAGAGCTAACCCTAAGTGATGGTACCAAACATTTTCAAACTTCTTTAACGTAAAACCGGTCAATTCGAGGCTATAGAGGTCAGCCACAATTTGAACGAATGGTGCATTTCATTCTGAAAAATGTTTCTTTAACTCCATATCTTTGATTCTCTCTTTGAGTAGTTAAAGGAGAACATTGAAAATTACTCAGTAGAGCAAAGCGTTCTAATTTCCCTGGAAATACTTGACATTGAACATCGGTACTAAGCTCCAGTGTATTGAAACTATGACGATAAGATAATATTTCAATATGATATTGATCATCGTAAATGTTTTAGTAATAGTTATGAAAAGTTATCGTAACCATATTTAAAATTTCATCTTAACTATTTTTAAGTTATCTGAAATATATTTAAGATATTTTACAGTTTTGATATGCAGTCATAGTTTCGATACGCAGTAGCTTAATCGGAACCAAGGACGACAGTGTAATAAAAACATGAAAGGGGACAATATTTAGGAGCTTAGAGAAAACGATTTGCAGTAAGGTCAAAAATCTAAAAATCTACTCATTTCGGAATCTTTTGAGGGACATTGACGTTCTTTTTTTAGTAATATCAGAATTTTTCTATTTCTAATTTTGTTAAAGAAAACGGAAAAACTCGCCCCTATTAAAACCAATGATGTAACAAAAAACAAATTTTAGGATTTTATTTTGGGTTTCAACCCAATAAAACAGCCCACTATGTCACTTTAAATGTCATAAATTACTGAACTGTTTGATGAACTCTTAACTTGAATTAAAGATAGTAGGTTAATAGGTGTTACAAAAATTTAGCGATGTGTAACTTTCTAGTTTTATAATGTCTTTGAAGATGCACGAGATAAAGCAGTTGAAGCGCCACGTTTAGAACTAAAAACCATCGTAAATATCCAAGCAACATCTCCTCTCATAGGATCTTCACTTTGATAGTTATTCCACAATCATCAAGAAAGGGTTGAATGTTGCAGGTTATGCTCGGAATAGATGAAGAGGACATTTTTTGGTGCACTATGGCACAGTTATAACTGTGACCCAGAATGGACTATTTCACCCAAAAGAAAAAAAACGACTTTTTAAAAAAAAAAATTTTTTATTTTCACATTTTAATTTTCATATTTTGAGCAAATTTATCTTTCACAAAGTGTAAATGATACTCTATAACTTTTCAAAACTGCTTTTAGTGTTACTCCCCGAAATTAAGTAAAGAAAACTATCAGTCATTTTTAAATAAGGACGGACATTTTAAATTCCAACGGATGGCCGTTTATAGAGGATGCCATTTAGTAAATTATACCTGTATTTTAATTGCCAGACAGAAAAAGGAAACGAAGTGCAAATAAGTAACATTTTCAAATACGTATTACCAAAATACTTTGTCAAGTTGTTATATGAAACTTTAAATATGGCGAATTCTTCAATAATATTTACAAACATCGTGCGCTATTTATTTCTGTTTATTTGCTTTTATTTTTCTTGCCGAGAAAGTTTAATCTTTCTATATCTACTTCAAGCTGCATAAAATGCAATTACGTGGCTCTAAACCAAGCTGCACAAAATGCAATCACGTGCAAGATCATGCAGCTAAAAGTTAAAACGATTAAATTTTTCATCCAGTAATAAGAACGATTTCTTCGAGAAAATATATGCACTCATTTAAATTAATTTGTAACGCTTCGATTGATACGTTAGCTCGCATCTCTATTTTCATAGCATTTTAGATTCATCGATGAATCGTTCACTCTCATCCCCATGTTTAATGACTTTTTTATGCATGCTATAATCAAATCAGATGCTTCCCTTGCTTCATTGCTGAAAGCTTGAAAGTTTAAAAATCCATGAGGAAGTTTATCAACTACACATAGTTCAGCTGGCTTCCCCAAAGTTTTCATTTTACGAACAAACTCAACAGAGTCATCAAACAACGGATCAAGCGCACATGCCTAAAAACAAAAAATAAACTTAGCATGAGCCTGCGATATTAATTTCTTTGATTTTTTAAATCTTCCTAAATTATTTTTTAAAAAAAATCCTCACCACGATAGTGACAGGCGGCAACTTTGTTAAAAGATCATCACTTGCCATGAAGGGAGATAAGTACGGGTTTCTACCTAGTTCGAAAGTGTCATCTGAAGATTTTATTTGTGGAGGCTGGAGGTTAGAAATAGGAGAAACTTCGCTGCTTTTAGAAATAGCCGAATTTGAGCAACTATCATTATTGGAGTCCCCACATGGACGCATTTCCAAACCACAAGAATCTTGGCTTTGAACCAATGCATCTTCGTTGTCAGCGTTTCTAAAATTTTTGTCTAACAAGGAAGATGCACTATGAGAACGAAGACTGATGTCGGAACTTTCGTTTTGGTCACAACAAACGCTTGACGAGCGATCTTTGTAGTGGTAAGAAGCGCGATATTTGTCAGCAGCTTTTTTAGGGCGCACCTTCGGTATGAGGCGCTGACAAATACAGGTTTCAGAACGATGAAGACACTCTTTACAAATACTAAAACCTGTTGTGGGGTTGTGTGATAAAACTAAATTGTCTTTCAAAGATTGCGTGTTGTTTTGTTTGTCAGAGTGAGCTAATTCATCATTTTTTAATGAGGATTGGAATTCGTAACATTTATTTTTGCTTTTAGAAACTTTAATACTATTAGTAAAACAATCAGACCGAGGTTTTTTAACCTGCTCTGCAGCTCGATATTCACCTTCTACCTTATCTTTACCATACAAGTATGACGTCATGTTATATGTCATGAGCTGAACTTTGCTCGAAAAACTTGATGTAATAGAGCGAAGCATAGAAGGAGGCTCGCATTCGTTTGTACTGCCAGATAATGAAAAGTCATCTATAAGACTAAAATCATCTTCAGATGTTGAGGAGCTGTCAGAATAAGGAAAATCACTATAAAAGCGCTCATTTTCATCAAATTCATTTTGACTTGGATACTGAGCTCTCAATTTTAGAATATCATTTTCTGAAAAAGCTCGTCTATAATTCATACTGCATTCATCAAGAGTGTCACCGATATCTAAATCATACGGATTGAAAGTCTCATCACTGTAAAAACTAGAGTTTAATTTTTTATTAGGACTTTTTAGGACATCTCCAACGTAAGCAGCAATACAGGTCTTTAAGACACCAACCGGTAAAAGTGGATCCATTAAACTCAAAATGCGCGATGGGGAAGGAATGTATTGAAGCCGCAGTGGCGGATAAGCAAGTACAATGGAGTCCGGAAGTCGAAAGTTTCCTTCAATAACTTTGAGAGCAGCTGCTGTGACTAAATTTGCACCTAAAGATCAATTTGCAATTTACGTTTAAAGATGTTTTAACAATGCTAAATACGAAAAAAAAGTCGCATATTATGAGTTTTCACAAACTAAAATTAAAATTTTAATTCAATCATTAAAAAGTAAATCACCGGCAGAGTCACCAGCAAATACGATTTTTTCGCCTGTAGATCCAAGCTTGCCTAAATTTTTAAGAGCCCAAGCATATGCAAAATAGATCTCGTTTAATGCTTGTGGGAATGGTGCTCCAGGAGATAGCGAATAGTCTATGGAAAGTATGGGAATATTTAGGGTCTTGGCCCAGTAACGAAGATATATCTAAACAAAAATTGTAACAAATTCGGATGAATTCACAGTCCTTGAGTGTTCATATGAATTACTATCGTGTCCTTATGAATCACTATTGGGTTCTTATGGATCACTACGAACACTGCAATGGACATTCTAAACTTAATTTAAACATGTAACTTTTTGTTTCTTTCTAATGTTGAGTAATAAACTATATGTCTATGGCCTGTCAAATAAAACACTAGTGAAGCCTATTACTTTTATTATGAAAATTACAACTAATTTTTGGAAAAAGTTATTTGTGTAACTTAGCCTATTTATTTGGTTTGTCATTTAAAGAAAAAAGAAAATTTTGCACTTACTTCGTGAGATTTAGAAGACTGCGCAACAAAGCCACCACCATGTGCATGAAACATCAGATAACGTGATGGTGGGGAAGGCTTAGTACCAAGAGAAGGTATGGACTTACTATTATTCACATCATGTACCTGAGAATATAAAGCTTGTAAGATATTTTTATAAACAATCAGAAAAAGAGAAAATAAAAAACTGCACATTTTTTTATCTATTTTACATTCCATTCCCCATTACCTTAGTGTTAGTTTAAATTATGGCTTTAATAATCATGATTAATTATCGTCGTTACTTATTCTGTTTATTTATCTTGACTGACTATAATAATTATCATAATAGCTTAATATTTATTATATTTTTATGAACAAACAGTTTGAGTATCGCATATTTACTAAAGAATGAAAAAAAAAAATTCCTAAAACATTAGAAACTTAAGAAATGAAGACTAAAAGTTTTAACTGAACGCAGTGGTATATCAAAATATACCTGTCCTTCTCTCCATACATATGACAACAAACGTGCTCTCACACTAACGTTTTTTCCATTTAAAGTTGGCAGATTAACTTCAATTATTTTATTATCAACTGTTTCAACTCTGATAGGATCACTAGAGATGGAAAATTCCATGTTAACAGCCATTGCTGGACAAATTAGCAATGGGGCATGCTGAAAATGAAAATATCTTCAGTGTCTTATATACTGCAATGTTAACCTTTTAACTACTAAATAATTATTACAAAAACATTTCAGAATTAACATCACTCTCATTAAACCTAAGTACAAGCTGGGAATGATAAGAGATATACAGAGACAAATAATTCTAGAGAGGATTACTTGTTATATCACAATAGCTTACTTAAAATCACATTTGTTTAAATTCACATATTAAAGACACAAGAACTTAGAAAATCTTACTTGAACTCCATGATTTTCAGTAAGTGACCAAAATGCTTTACAAAAGTTAACATTTGATTTCTGTGTTAACTCTGTGATACGCTTTGCACGAAGCTCTGGATTAATATAGTATTTCCCACTGTGAATTACTGAAGAGAGAGCTCGAGAAAGTGAATGGTCATGTCTAGTGTAACCATCGCCATATGCTGCCATTATCACCCCAACAAATCTCAGAGGCTTTTTTAGTGACTCAACATACTAAGAAATATTAAAGCTGAAGTTCAAATGAAACTTGCTTTCATAAAAATGCATGAAAAATTTTTTTTTAAGTAACCATTTTTTTTACCAAAAATTTATTTTTAAGTAAGATTTCAGTAACCAATTACAAGTATTTTAAGTGCTTTTATATTCAAGTGATTAAAAACATTGTTGATTCTCTTGAAAGTTGCCTTTCTTACATAAGAAACGTAATAAAGCAACAATTTTAAGAAAATTAAAGAATATCTAGAGGTTTCTATGATTTGCAACATGTTAGGTTTTCAGCCATACTTGACCATTTCTATTTCGATTGAGATTTTGATATGGTGGTCAAAAATCCCAATCCACCTAAACCTTACAAAGTATCAAGGATAGCACCCAGCATTATTGAGTGCAGCTTAGCTAAATCACTAAAGAATTATCTGTCACCTCCAAGCCTTTTCCCAACTGAGTATCTTTTTGATTTTGTCTTGAATCTCCACTGCATTGTTTATTACTTTCTTTACAGCTTTCTCCATCTTATTGTTTATTGCTCTCTTATCTGCTCAAGACTGATCAATCCCTGCCAATTACAACTAGGTGTACCTATCATTTTTAAGGATAAGGTAATCATCATAAAGCTTTAATTTTCAGCATTGTCACACCTTTCAACATTGTCAATTCTTTGAACTGATATCTTCTATCTTTCCCATATTTCACTGGAACAGTTTTAATTGCTCTTGTGACACAACTCTTTGTATAAAAAAATTTCCTCAAAAAAACTCAAACAATATCTTTTATGGGAGGGTATTCATTAGATGTTTCATTAGGTTTAAAATATTATAAGTTGGTAAAATTACCTATTTATCAAAAGTATTCATGGTTGTTAAATTAGAAATTGATTTATTTCACCTGATTTCTTCACCTCACCAAATTTTGGTATCAGGAATTTTATTTCATATTATCTTATTTGAACCTTAAACATAATTTTTAATACTTAATTTGTGGTAAGGCTTAATAAAAATTGAGGCATTAAATTTTTATATTAAGAAAGACTTGAACAATCAATCATATCCAGAATGTCTAAAATTGTTTTTTTATGAAACCAAAATTACCCCACTTTACATTTAATAACCCACATGTTAAGATAAGTGGATTTTAATAACCAGCCATTACTCATAGATGACAATAATATCATACAATAATGGTGTTAAAATTAATACAATAATGATGACAATATTATTTCCATAAAATTCTGCTACCCAATTAATTCATAAATTGGTCAGGAGAACTATATGAACATAATGCAGAGAAACATTATAGAGAGAAGTATAACCAAAACTTGCAAACAAAAAATCTAATTATTTATGCTAACTAAAACACAGCCACTTCCATGGTAATAATGTAAATATAAAAGAGCAAGTTTTGAAAGTCATTATCAGAAATCATTTTTACTTAAACAGTTGTATTTACAAAAAAAAAAGAAACTTTTCCAAACAAAAATTTCAACTCTACAGCGTACCTGAAATCCAAAACTTCTTCCATAAAAACATTCACGGTTTATTTTCTCAAAATCTGTCATCACTCCTTCATCAATTTTTTCTTCTTTAGGAAATAAACTATTAGCATCACTTTCCTCTAATAGAATAATTGCAAATTGAACAATAGACAAGAGACGCATTAACACTTGGGAATATGAGTCCAGCTCCATGTATATGTGATATGAGCGAAAAAAAAACTTTTCTCTATCATTTTTTATTTGTTCACTTAACTCCAATACTTTATTTAAGCATGATTCAACTATATTTACAATACTTCTGTATCCATTCCCTGAAAATAAAATATTCAAAAACTTAAATAAAATAAGTTTTAAAGCAATCAGTAGTTTAAAAATAATCTTTTGTTTTTAACATGCTCCCATATCTTTGTGAGGATTTTGGTTTTTACTTTATTATATGCTTTCACTTGTGTTATGCACATTATAATTCACTTTTATAAGTTATATTTAATTTATTATTAGTAAATATTTCTATTAGTAACTATTTCTTATATAGTAAATACTATCTATGATGGTGCAATGGCAGAAACTGACTCCTCAATTAAAGAGAATAAAAGATTTATATGTTAAACAACATAAATTTCAGCCAAGCAGTAAAAACTGAAGAGAATAAGGCATTTTTTATACAACAGCATGTTGTAAAATATTGGATGATACAAGTAAGATATTCCAATATATCCCCTGGTTGTTTCTTTTAGTATTTTACTAAAGGTGCAAATGTAAATATAATAAAATAATTGTTATAGCGAACATTTTTTAACAATAGCTTGATGACTCAAGCATTGTTTTTCTGTATTTTCCTAAAAGATAATGGTGAATATGAATTCAATGACGACCATTTATAATGCAGAATTTTTAGAGAAAAGGATTCTTCTATGTTAATTCAATTTAACCTCATCAGGTCTTCCAGTACATGTCTCAATCAGGTAGAACTATTCAAAAGCAGCTTTGATAGACAAAAATACCAATAAGGTTAGCAAGACATCGAACAAAATATGTCTCCAGCTAGGCCATTGGTCCTACTTTTGGTGGCACAGAAAATATATGAGGAAGGTTGGCAAACTTAAACCAAACATCAAATGAGCACTAAATGTTAGAAGTCAATTAAGATTACAGAAACTGATGATGTGTTGAAAATTGAGATCTACTGAATTTATGAGAGGAAATATTTACAAAGAAACAAATAATTTTTTAAAAATAAAATAACATTTTGATTTTTTTATTTATGTTCACACTGTGGACCAGAGTAACCGTCTGTGACATTTGTTACAAATAATCTTGAGATAGTCAAGTTTAGAAGTACTTGACTATCTCAAGATTATTTGTAACAAATGTCACAGAAACCTATATAACCTCAACATGAACAAGGTGGAGTACCTGGGGAACAGGATAGAGAAGATATCCAAGGTAAAATTCATGTTAATCTATGTTTTGTTGTTTTTATTATTCATCATAACTTTCTACTTAATTCTTTTTTCTATTTACAAACACATTTTCTTAAATAAAAATATGGAATTGAGAAAAATGAAAGTTTTTTAATAATACATGTGTTGTTAAAAAATTAATAACACATGTATTATAACTTAAATGTACATTTAATTGTAATGAACTTACTATATACTTAATTTTTAATCTTATATAGGATAAAATACAACAAAAATAAATAAAAATGAGGCTTACATTGGATGAATAGACTAAAAGAACATATAGGATGCTAAAAGACTATCACTTACTGACCAGCAAACTATTTTAGATTGATAGATTACATCTTAGAAGATCATCAAATATCAACCACATAGTAGATGAAATTGATGCTTTAAATGATTCTACTCCTGAATGTGTAGATTTTCCAGACTATGCTCTGCGTGCTTTGGTTTTGCAGGTTAGAACTATTATTATTAATATCATTATTATTGTTGTTTTATTTTTTCATACTGTTTTGCATAATAAAATTGATTGTACTGAATGTTTTTTTGGATAAAATATTTGTGTATTTGTTTTTAAACAAAAATATTTAGTTTTTAAAAATATTTAGTCTTTATTTTTGTTTTTAAACAAAAACTTTAGTGCAAGGAGTGGCTCACATCTGTACCGAGAGCAGAGCTGTTAACAGTCTCATTGAAGCAGCAGAACAGCTTAGACTTAAGTATTCAGAGTAAGTAGCCTCAGGTAAGTAAATTGAATTGTTTTTTTCTAATAAAAATACATATTTAAAAAACCCAAATAATAAACATATTTTATTAATGTCTGTTGCCAGCTATACTGAAGCAAAAGATGGAGGCTGAAAGTATTTGTAGAGGACAGAAGTTTCAGTCAGTTGCTCAAGGTTCTCCTTTAAACATTGTTGTTGGGACTCCAGACAAGAAAAGTGACTGAACTGAGCTGAAACAGGATTCCTTCAGTACTGTTATGGAGTTGGTTAAATCTCTTGAGCTTTCAAAGAATCAAACCAAGAACTTTTGTTCCAAATACAGAGCTAATATGGGAACTCAAACCTGCATTGAAGAAAATATTTTTAAAAAAATGAGGCTCTCAATACCTATATAGATGAATTTTACACTACTAAAGAAGAAGAGTTCATGGATGGAGAAGAAGATACATATTTATACAGCACATTATTACAGAAAGAGGAATAGATCCACATGACTCCACTTTGAGGATAGCTATGGATTCAGGTCAGGGATTCCTTAGGGTCACTGCAAATTCTTTTAATCCCCAAGAAAAAACCTTGTCAGATTCAGAGCTTGATGATGCTGGAGTAAAGAGATCCTTTCTTATAGCAATTGTTGAGGGGGTTTCTGAAGCTAATAGAAATCTCTGGAAGCTTATTGAGCCTCTGAATTTACAAGATGTAAAGTATTATATTGCATTTGATGTTAAATGTGCAAATTCAGTTTTCGGAATTAGTAGTCATGCTGGGATCCTGCACTCTTAAGCCTGGTAACAAGAGAACACTTAGGTCCTTGGATGAACACTACAAGAACTTTACCCTTGATGGAAAGAAGAAGTTTAAAATGTCACACTTCAAAAATATTATAAATCCAAGACTTTTGTACAAAGAGGAAGATCCTGAAACTTTTCTTGAGGAGTTGGTTCCTGTTCCTGAGCTCCATGTTCTAATGGGAATAGTAAGTAAACTTACAGTGCTTTTGCTTAGCATATGGCCATTGTTTGAGAAGTGGCTACACTCAAAGTACATCATGTTTCGAGAATACCAAGGCATAGGATTTAATGGAAACAATGCAAGCAAGTTCCTGAAGTTGGTGGATATTCTTGAGTGAGATATCATAAATGATGAAAAGTAAGACTTATTACCAATTGTAAACTGTCTTAGTTTAAATCCCTTCAAGCAGAAGCATTTGGTAGCAGGGGGTGATAACATCAAAACTGTTGTTCTGGAGTTTAAAAAGTCCTATACAGATTTAATTGAATATGTGCATGGCACTTTCAAGGGTATTGAGCTTACTTGTACATGGAAAGTTCACATAGCAGTATGTCATATACTTGCTTTTCTTCATTCTACCAACTGTGGCCTAGGAGTTTACTGTGAGCAAACAGGAGAAGCTACTCATCATGAGTTCAAAAAAACGTATAGTAGATACAAATGAAGAATTAACCATAAAGATTATGCAAAGCGGCTAAAATCCAGTGTTGGTGAATTTGCATCAAAAAACAATCAAATAATTATAACTTATTTTAATGTTTGTAACTTAAAGTTTATATTGTAAAGTATACTATTTTTACCATTTAGACTTATAATATAATTAGTTAACATTAAGTCTTCTTATTTTGTGCTAAAACTTTTATTAAAACTTAAGATCCCAGTATTGAAATCAGTTTCTCTATAATGCAAATAAAATTTAGATCATTTTGCAGTAAATAATTTTTTTGAATACAGAAAACTTGAAAAATTTATACTTTTTATAAAGAATTTGCAAAAGAGGAAAACGTACATCAGCAGATTCTCAAAAAAAATTTTTTATTAATTTACATTAAATTTCTTACTAAAGATTAGAATGTTTACTTTTGTTTTATACAAAATAAGTTTCTTTTTCAATCTATTTTATTTAGTCTTTGGCAATTCTAAATAAAATGCATAAATAAGATTTAAAATAAAGAGTACCTTTCTTGAATTTTACACTTTTTTTTTGAGGTCATCAAGTCAAAGTCATCAAGTGGTCTTTTGAAGATTTGATGTTGAGTTAAACTCTCAGAACCTCGAAAAAACAGTGGTCTTTTGTAAAGCAAGAAAAGGAGTTCAAGAATATTACTATTATGAGTGAGAGCTTTAATAGGAAATAGAGTGTCACAAAAAAAATTTAAAACATCATTATAAAAAAGGCTAATTATGAAAAACTGTTACAACTTAAGTGAAATTAGTTAGCTGTAAAAATTAAGTTCATTTTCTGGCTTAACAACAAAGTACTATAGTTTTGAATAAAATATTTCTTTTATGCAATTTAAGCAGTACTTCAGAACAAAAAAATGACATAACTCTTTAAACCAGGTCATTTTTCTCTTCTTTTTCAAAACATTGCAATTAAACCTCACAATAATAAACTATGATGCATTAAGACTTAGCTAGATAAGTGGAAGTTCCATAAAACAATTTTGTACTGCAATATACAAACTCTGTGATCATATCCAGCAACATTTAAATCTCAAACTGTCATAAAATGATTGTGTTAAAACTTCACTGACAACATTCAAGAAAAATTGAATCTATATATTATTCTTTAATCATGGAGTTTAATTTATATGACAGATAAGAACGTTACTAATTTTGAAAACTTGTAATCATGCAAAAAAAAAAATAGTGAGAAATTTATCTCAAAAAAGTCATTTACTAACTTTTTTGTTTTTTTTTTTAAAAAAAAAAAAAAAAACCAACTAGCTTAGTAAACTATACTAACTATATTCTTTTCAAAGTAATGTTTCTATAAACAATATTTAAATATTTTTTGACAAACTATTTCACACCTGAATGCTGCAGTTGCAAACAATTTTAAGAAAGCTACAATGCAAATAATTTTTGCCTTCAACTCATTTTTTCCTCCTTTACTAAGGCTTTTAGGAAAAACTTTAGAGAACTCAATATCAAGTGGTTTATATCATTATCAGGATGATAAATTTTTCTTTTTTTTATAAATGCAGAACTGAAAAATAGAGATAATGTTACTCAAACAATAACTGTAGAACATATAACTGTACCACAAAACACAATAGAAAAAAATGTTTAATTATATTTTTCAAGGATTAAAATCTTGCACTTAAAAAGCAGTTAGTAAACCACTAACTTTTAACTTTAATCAGAGTGTAACAATATTTTTTCACCTTTTTTTTTCCTTTTTTTTTTTGTAAATACAATTTACCAGAAATATGCTTAATATTAGTCACAAAATATTGCAACTTCATCTATTTCAGTGATGATATTAACTATACATATTTACCAAATAGATGTAAACAAGTTAGAAAACTAACTAATTTACAATAAATACTTTTAATATGATTTTATATTAATATATTCTGAGGCCAGATTTATATGAGACTAATTTAAACTTTGATTGGATGCTGTAAACCCTTCTGAAATATTTTTAACAACTTTTCTTTTATAAAAATTAATGAAAAACTTCATACCTTTACAAGAAGGACTAACATCAAACTTATCACAAGAACTTATAATAACTTCCAAAGATATCTGAAGTGGATTTAAAGCATTTAAAATTCTCTCAAAGGATTTGTAGAAATCAACATTTCTATTACTTGCTCTTTCATAAAAAAAGTCAGCATTATTAGATGCAACTTGATTAACTTTTATGAATAGAGGAAGTAAATGCTCATAATCATTTCCATCTAAAAAGAGTAAATATACTCCTAGCGTTTATAAAATAGAAAAATACATACTAAAGAAATCACCATTAGCAACTTTAACTAATTGCTTTTGAGCAATACCTTTTTTAAAAGCATTACATAAAAGCAGCAAGACATGTTTTTACTCCTCAGTAAAGACTGCAGATTTCTCGACCTGATAAACATTCTTTGCAATGTTATATTAGGTCGAGATATACCACATCTACAGTCTTAGAGTTAAATCATACCTGAGAACTTATCCATGTTATGAAATTTAGAAACTGGCGCAATTTTATGATTAAAGTTTACTTCAGACCACCTATAACGAAAAGCTGCTCCAAAGTGTTTTATAATTAGAGGCCTGATCATGTTGGCCGGTTGCCATGTTTGTTTATAATCATTTTGAATACGGGAAAGGGATTACTTTTTAACTGACGTAACAATGCTCTTGAGGTGTGTCAAGTACCGTACTATTTAATCGTTTAACTTTCTCTTGTTTATATTTTTAATACACATGATGCAGCATAAGTTTAATGCTATTTATTCTGATATTTAAAGAGTTATTAAATGTAATCATATTTGATATTTAAATCCTGGCGTATTTCTCTATGTTTTTATGTTTTAAAATATGTTTTTCAATTTATTTAAAAATAGACCAAATTTTTATTAAATAGAAATAATTTTTTTTTAATTTTTTTTTTTAATTCAATTTATTTTTGTTTTTGCAAGTTTATGATGGAATCTTCATTTACGAAACAAAAAAATTTAGTTAATAATATTACCCGAAGTGGAGATGGTTAGGATAAGAAAATATACAAAGTTCAGAGAGTTTGTTATTAAACGTTTTTAAAAAAACATTATAACTGCTTTAAGATTAGAATTAATCATACCAAGATTGCTATTGAGGCATAGCAGTTAGGGTTAGATATGGAGATTTTGTTATACGTCAGAAAAATTCATTTTTCTTCCCAAATAAAACTTTAATTAGGTGCGCTAAATAAATTTACATTCGAGTTTTCTTTAAACAAAGAAATGTTTGAAGTCATTGAGAGCTGTCCGCTCTTCTAAATTCCAACACAACAAAATGCTTTTGTTTAGATCAACATTTAGAGGAAAGAGACTTTTACTTATTATGAACATTTCCAAACTCTGATGGCTGTCACTCTCATGAGTAATTGTCCGGTATAATGGAATATTTGCTGCTTTATGCAGTCAGTTTTTCTCTACAGATGTCACTGGCTTGACATTCTTGTTTTTTATACAATTTTTATAATTACTTGAAATTTATTTTTAATTTATTAACATCTTACAACTTTTGGTATAGAAAACTCTATACCAAATATATTTATTTTAGATTTACCAGTTTTTTCAATAATAAAAACCAATCCTGGTTTGTTAAACATTTGATTTTCTGTTTAAATTCTAATAAATGAAAACAACTTTCTAGAAAGTAACAACTAAAGTTTCAACCAAACAATATTCATAATTGATCAAAACCTGCAATTTTAGATTCTCTGTTAGAATTATGTTTCAAATGATCCGCAAAATTATAACTAAATAATCTACACCTTTTCCTGCCAATTTCTTTTTATTTATTTATTTTTTTTTTTTTTTTGTGGTTTTTTATATTTTTTTGAACTGCTCCTCAATTTCTCTTCCAAAAGTTTTTCGACTTTTTTTCAATTTTTTTTTTCAGAATACATTGAATTAAACTTAGCAACAAATAAAAACAAAGTTTAAAATGAACTTTGACACTTCCTAAAAAGATTTATTACATTTTCGTTATATCAGCTTCTGGAGTGGCTATTTTAAATTAAATATTTTAAATTTCTGTTGATTTAGACAAACTTTATTTTTGTAAATTCTTGTCATAGACAAGAAGTTTTATTAAGCAAATATTTACAACTTAATCCCAAATCTAAAGATATTTTCACATATTTAAAAACTTATATGATTTTTTTGGACTTAGGAGCATAGGAGGGTTCACCGTTTTTATTACTTTAGCTATTGGTTAGCACCAGCGTTACCGCACCGATAGTAAAAAAAAATAACGATAAAATGCGGTAAAATGCGGTAAAAATGCGTAATGCAAACTTTTACTTTTAGGCAAATTTACAGCTGTAATAAAAAGTTTTAATTTTCAAGTTTTTATTACAATAAAGTTTAAATTTACCCAAATACAACGGTAAAATTGCGCAAATTTGCGTAAATGATTCAAGCTCTTTAGATAAAATAAAAAAAACAGTTGAGTGAAAAGGTTGCCTAAAATATAGTTTGATAAATATGCTTTGTTCCGTTCCTCAGATATAAAAAAAATCCTTATTACAATTGTCTATTCAAAATCTCTACGAATCAGAAGATCAATCAAAACCCTATAGAATCTCAAGTCTAGAACTTTTTATAGAATTTCTAAAACGCATTTTTTTCTTGGGTGGCTTTTTATAATATTTATCTAAGCATTAGTTTAAGTAATTATCTTTATTAAAAGTAATTATTTTTATTAAAAGTAATTATCTTTATTAAAAGCGTAGTTAGATCTAAAAATAATTTTCTTGGAGTTATTTGGGAAAAAAATGTTTGTAACTTAAGTATAAATATCTTCATTTATTAACTCAGCTTTCTGTAAACTATTACTTAAGCGAAAAAACAGTTTATCTTTTATAATTTCTTTTGTTTACATTAAGCCAGTTGTCTATAAACAATAGATTACTGATTTGTTGTAAGACGTGATAAACGCCAAGTAATTAGTGGGTGATCGTAAATACTCGCCAGCCGGTATTTTTAGTGTCAGAAAATCGACCTTTATACGATTTTTGGCGGTCACCAACGATTAGCATTTAATATTATATTCTCGCTTTTGGTTTTAATTAAAAAGCTTACTTCGTATTGTTCTCATTTTGATTATTAAGTAATCATGTTAAACTAATACGTTTAATTGTATAGTTATTTCAAAAACATCAAAAGTTATATTTACTGTTAATCGGTATCTGGCATAAGAAAAACACAGCCGAACTGTGACAAATTTAAAAACAGTGGGAACTTTTCGCGCATTCATTAAAACACAAATGTGCAGTGAGAGGGACCAAGCTTTAATCATATTCTAAATAAAGCGTTATAAAGGTAATATAAAAAGGTAATATAAAAAATGAATAATTTAAAAATTTTAAATGAAAAAAAACAGAAGCGATGTATGTCCATATTTAGTTAACACGAAATGATCTAAGCCCAACAGTTTAGGCATCTAAAATTTTTTCAAAATACAACCTATTTGTTGCACAACAAATGTTGCATCATGGCTAGGAGGTCCTTCTTCTTTGTTTCATTAATTGGTACCACACTCGAAAGACGTTCAGTTTCTGCATTCATAATTTTTTCAATTTGTACTCCTAGTTTAAAAACATGACATCCTTGAAAAGGTAAAATGGACTAGAGTTTTTCTTAAAATAGACGATTCCTGGATTGTCTATTGTCACCAGGCAACCTGGCTTGCTCTCAACTTAGTTGGATCCAATAATATAGCCGAGGAAGAGTCAAAATAAAAAAAAAATTCTCACCCATGTCAATGACCTTGAACTATCTGTCAATGAGCTTGAACCGTCTGTCAAGTCTAGAGCTAAGAATAGCACGCTTTACATCGTCTTTATTACATAAATTACATTGTTTCGCGCGCTTTTCAATGATGGCAGTCTGCATCTGAAGCTGAGTAGCTATATCCTGATATAAAAAGTTTATGCTCAATTGTATAAAATGTATCTTTGCAACAAGCCAAATGTACAGAAAAAGAAGCATCCTGTTTTAAGTTACCCTGCACAGTTGACAATCCAAAGTGTTAGATTTCGTTTTTGGGAAGTTAAGCTTGCTTCAAACACAACGAAATTTGGTTTCCTCCCCGTGCAGATTGTCCCTCATGCCACACGCACACGATGCCATTAGCCGTATCTGTTATATAAATCCCAAAATTGAAGCATGAAAGCTGATGACTATAATACATATGGGACAGTTTTGGCAGCGGGTAGATTATTTTGTAGATCCATAATAAAAGTACATGTTTGGCTTCCGGGTAGTGTACTTTTTTGCAGCATCACATTTGATAACTTTTTAGCGACAGCATCAAACTTATGATGGTGTAATTCAAGTTCTGTCTTACCTGATGAGGGTATCTGTACGTTACTATTTTTTCCATTAAGATCAAGAGCACGTGTCAACCCTTGGCCTTTTATATTAAAGCTTAGGAGAGTCTTTAAAAAAAGCAGATTGGTTAAATTTTTTTGATTCGGATTCGGACCAGATTCGAACCAAAATACTTTTTCTCATATTTGGCATTACTGTTGTAGCTTTCATTCCTGGGAAAGCTGTTTATGTGGTTTTTAACCAGTTGCCTGTCGTCTAATAACAAAAATGTCTAGAAATTTTTTTTCGCATACCCTTTTGAGGTCTCCTTCACTATCAGGAACAATCAAATTGACAGTTGGTTACCTTCTGCTGTCATTTAGGTCATTATAATTCCAATATCGTTAATTTTACACCTCTTCTTGAACTAAAAAAACATTGCTTTCAAAAAATTCATTCAGAAGCATTACATTAGTAAAATTATTTTTTATTAACCTTAGGTATGAGATTAGTATGGTATGTAGTAAGTATGAGATTTAGGTATGAGATTAGAATGGTATGTAGTACTTAGTAGGCATTGGACGTCCTTAGACGCCCAGCAGACGTTTATGGACGTCTTAGACGTCCTTAGACGTCCACCGGATGTCTAAGGACGTCCAATGCCTACTGGGTAGGTATGAGATTTAGGTATGAGATTAGTAGCGACTATTAAACACCTAGTCGTTACAAACCTATATCGAAGATTGAAACATATAATGAGCTAAAACTTTGCACATTGGAGTAACTAAACTCTCTGAATTCAATGGTGACTTACATTTCCTGACCACGTACATCCCTAAGTAGCAGAAAAGAAGCATTTAAATAAAAAACTTGCAAATCATCAAAACAAAAAGAGATATATTTTCCATAAAACAGACCTCCATAAAATGCCCAAATTTTTTATAAAAACGTTCTTAGGCCGTTTTCCAATCACTTGGTTGCTACATAACAGCTTGTATGTTCTCTTTCTTATTAGTATCACTTCCTTATTGCACTTTTCTGAACTACTCAGTGATTTTCATTCAAACCAGCTCTTTACTTCACCTCCCACTCAATCCAAAGGATTGAGTAGGAGGTGGTAATCCTTTGGATTGAGTGGTGTTAAAGAACTAACCTCAAAAAACTTGGCAAAATACTACTTAAAATGAATTCTTCCCTTTGGAGAAAATCTTCCGGTGCTATGAAAGTAGTAGCTTCCAGAGCAGTTGAATATTAAATAGACAGAGATTCTAGATTGCAATCACAACTTAACCGTCAGGTTACAACAAGAGATGCAGTAATTGGAACAGAGACTTTGAACAGATTACAACTGCACAAACAAGAAGCACTTAAAGCATATCAAACTCCTGAATAACTATTTTCTAGTCAGAAACATGCTTTTTCCAGAGCAGCTCACACAGCTGAGCAACTTTTTACCAATTAGCATGTTAATGACAGTAGCAAGATTTTCCAGAGCAGATCAGACTCCTGAGAAATTCTTTACAGTAGGCGACTTAGCAGTCAATGGCATGCTTTTAAGTTCACAAATGAATCATCAAGCATATTTTTCTCCAATACATTCTGAGCCGTTAAGAACTTTACAGTCTGGCACCACTAATGCTTCCAAAGAATTTCTTAAGCGAACTCACACTTACAAACAGTGCTTTCAAATGACTTCCATGATCTTATCTTCGATAGGACAAGAAAATATCGGTAACATAAGTAATAAAATGTGAATACATTTTATTACTTATGTTACCGATATTTTATCTCTTTTAAAATTCTGTTTTATGGGTGTTACAATAAAACTTTTGTGAAATTCTATTTTTATTGCGTGATTAATTTATTTCCAATTTTATTTTTTATTTTCTTTATCTTATTTAGGTCAATGCGATTTGTTAGTGAATTACTATTTGAAATGCCATATGTTTTGTAAAATTCTTATAAACACGAAATATATTAATAATCAGTTGCTTTTGAACAATTACGTCATTTTTCAATAAATAAAAACAAGAAAGTTATTATATGAATTGCTTAAGCAGAAATGAGAATAACGTTTGGGCCTAATAATATAATTATTTCTTTAAAATTAACGAAAACAAAGATATTTGTGAACCATTTTATCAACTATTATTTATTGTTATTTAGTATTAGTTTACTATGCATAATCACTTATTTTAGTAAGATTTCCTTTTTTGAAGAAGGATATCGGTGCCGGTAATCTATCAATCAATTAATAAACTTTGTTTTTGATCTAAACTGTTTATCTTTCATCAGGATTAAGTGATTGTTCACAATCTTCGTATTTCAAGTTTCAAGTTTTGCTACACATATGATGGGAACTTTTCTAACCTTTTTTTTCTAACTTTTCTAACCTAGTATTGAAATCATGTCGAATCAGATTTGTCCATCGCTTTCACAAAGCTTTTTGTTAAACCGAGCTTAATGTTTAGTGGCAGTAAAAAATTTTACGTGGATCAACCAGCGGAATTTAGGGAACGCTGCTTACACCGGGTTGCATTCAGTTCTCAACATCCAATCACGTTTTATGTAGTCATCGTTCACTTTCACAAACAAAGGAAGCAGCAAAGCTTTTTAAACCCAGTTTTCTAGAAGCATTACGATGATCTTCAAAGTTGCCGAATATATTCTACTGATGAATTTTGTAATATCAAGTAATACTTTCATTTTTTTATGAGTTTCATTCAAATGTTCGGAATGAGCAGTTGAAATGCATGGCTTCTCATTGCCATTATGCAACAATACGACTTTCAAATTTCTCTTAGATGAATCAATAAACAGATGCCAATCAAAAGATGAATGCACTTGCAATAAATTTCCGAAAAGGTTATTAAAATTGTTACAATAGCACAATGGTCCGGCAACAACAAAAAAGCTAGATAAGCCGACGTCGCGCTTTTGATAGTATGCCACTTTAAAGCTAATTCAGGTAAATTTTTTTCTTTCAGTAGTGATGCCAAAATTTAAGCTTTCTGTTTGCTAAGAGACAAGCCTCTGATCAAACCATTCAGTTTGCGGTGTGCAAAAGCCATTGGCTACTTGCCTTCATCATTAGGTATAAGATTAGCATAAGAAATTTCTTAATGTTTATCATCACCCGTACACTTGCCAACATTTTTATCGTTCACAAAGTTTAACCCATTAACCGTTAGCACTGTTAAGCAACTGTCATGAGAAAACCACCTGATCGCAGAATCCAAATTCAATTACACAGTTTGGTACTTCTCGACAAAAATCCAGTGATGTTAACAGCGTAAAAAGCAGTTAGTGTAATGATCATTTGGATTTCTCCAAATCATAGGTATAGCAAATCGAAAAGAATCTTTCAACTGTTGATATAACTTCGTGATAAGTTGCAGCGTCCATTAAAATGCAATTAGTAGAATTTCGGAATTTCTGGTGTTTTTTCTTTGTACGTTAATAACGTAAGTTATACGCAAAAGTAACAAAAGGTAAAATTTGTTGAGTTTCTAGGCATTATATAATGCGGCGTTGTGGTATAAGTGCATGGCAATGTGGCATAATATATATTGAGTTCGTTAAATGATTCTAAAAAAAAAGAAAGCATCAATAAAACTTGCACTCTTCAATAAAAAGCAATTTGCTGTGCATTTTTTAACTTTCAACTTTAAATTAGTACTAATTAATATTATTTAACATTTGTTTGCATACATTGGTCAAGACCGAGCAGTGAATGCCTCAGCGAAGAAATAGCATAACTCCTATGATTAGGAGTAATAAAAGTATTATCGGACGGATGTCCAGAGCAAATGAAAGACTCTCATAGGTGAAAAATTTTTTTCTTCTTAAAACGAATGACATTGATGAAAAAGTTTTTTTGCGCAAATGACGCACATGCACCAGATTAACAAACAGGTTATCATCGTACGACCTAAACTTATCTGTCTATAGTGTCACTATCTCTTAAAAGATACTGAGATTACCCATGTAGAGAATTAAAATTCAATTATCATCAAAAACAATGGCATGTGGTACCAACCCCCCGCATCGAAATCTGATCGCTTGATTTTTTATGTTAGCTTATTACTTTTTCACTATACTACGAAGACTGAAGTTGTGTACAAGTTTATTAGATAAAAATGAAAATATACGTATTTACGTTACACATTAACTTTACTTATAAATTACATTTGACTATATGCTCTTGCTGAATTTAAATCATAAATATAAACTCTACAACAAACTAATTTTTGTAATCAGGTTTAACAATTTTATGTATATAATATGATATTAATAATAATAAAAAATTTTTTCGGTTCGTGCAAATCTAACCTAATGTTCCAACTTCTTGCCCTGTGTCAGTAATCATTTTAAAGTTTCTAGTCCAGTGTTCCTATCATTTTAGAGTTGAACTCCCTGATTCGATGTTATTAATTCCAAAGTAATTCTTCAAGCTCTGGCCTTCTTGGTGTCAATATTCGTTTAAAAGTTAACATGGATTCAGTATTTGCCTTGTGTAATTCTAGCCTATTTCTCCCAGTCTTAGCTTAGGTTTTTGCTTTGAGTGATGCTGGCCTAATTCTCCAACTTCTAGCCTAATATCAATATTTGTTTTAGAAGGGACAAGTTTCTACTCAGTACAGCTATTCAATTTCAAGCCCAGACTCATTGTCCGTTTTACAGTTCTAGTCAAGTGTCACTGTTCGTCCTTTAATTTTTTTTATTTCTACTTGGATTAAGTTTCTGCTCAGTGTACTTCTAGCCTAATTCTCTTAGTTCTAGCCTAGTGTCCATATTCGTTTTATTTTTAAAAAAACGATGTTTCTAATTGGATTATGTTTCTGCCAGGTGTGTTCTAGCCTTATTTTCATAGTTCTAGCCTAGTGTCAATATTCGTTTTTTAAGAATTGACATCGATTTCTAGCTTAGTGTCATTATTCGTTTTAAAATTTTACCTTTCCGATTGGGTTCAGTTTCTGCTCGGTGTAAATCTTGCCTCACTTTAGAAGTTCTAGCCTAGTATCAGTAACCGTTTTACAATTTGAATAAGTTTTTACTCGGTGTGATTCTGGTCTAATTCTATGTTATAATTCATGTTATAGCCTTGTGTTAATATTTGTTTAAAAATTGACTTTTGTGATCTTTTGATGACTAGCGGATCAAATAATCTCTTAATGCGGTTCTCACCTTCATCAATATCAGTTTAGGACTTTAGCATTTTTTAGTGAATTAGTTAACTCCTTTAAATCAGCTATTTCACTCTAGCCTAATTTTTCCGTTTCTAGCCTAGTGTCATTATTCGTTTTAAAGTTGACGCTCGCCTATAGATTAGGTATTTGTTCGATGTAATACTGGCCTACTTCTTTAAATTCTAGCCTAGTTTCAATACTCATTTTAAAATTGACTTTTCTAATAAGTTCTTTGCTCGATGTGTTTTCTAATTTATTCGTTTTTAAAATTTTTATTTTTCAAATTGCATTAAATCTCTTCTCGGTGTGTTTCTAGCCTAATTCTCTTGGCTCCAGTTCAGTGTCAATATTCGTTTTTCTTATAGACTCGACATTTTAAATTGGATTATGTTTCTGCTCGGTCTATTTGTTAGATCTAGCCTCTTGTGAATATTTGTTTTCTGGAAGTTGACATTTCTAATAGGAATAAGTTTCTGCTAGGTGTAATTCTGATCCAATTCCCCAATTTCTTAGCCTTGTCTCAAAAGTCTTTTATAAGTTCTAGCCCAGTATCAATATTTTTTTTTTTAAAAAAAATTTCCAATTGCATTAAGTTCTTGCCTAATTTATATTTCTATCCCAATTCTCTTAGTTTTAGCTGAGTGTCAAAATTCGTTTTTTTTTTTTAAAAAAGGTTTATTAAGTTTATGCTCGGACTGTTTTTAGCCTCGATATGACATTTGTTTAGGAAAAATTTTTTGCTCTGTCTAATTTTCGTCAAATTATTCATTATCTAGTCTCAATATTCTATTTAAAATTCTGGCGAGTGTGAGGTTGACATTTCTGATCGGATGAAGTCTCTGTTCGTTGTATTTCTAGACTATTTTTCCATGTTCTAGCCTAGTTTCAATGTTCGTGTAATGTTTTTAGCCCTGTTCATTAGAATGTTGACTTTTCTGATTAGATTAAGTCTCTGCTTGGTGCTTCTGCTAAGTTTCTAGCAAATTTCTCCCAATTTTAGCCTATGTTGATATCTGTTCTAGAATCAATATTTCTTAGTGGGTTAAGTAGTCGAACGATATAAATCTCGCCTATTTTTCAAATTTCCAACTTCTGTCATTAATCTTTTTTAAAGTTGATATTTCTTAGTGGATCAAATAATACCTTTGTGAAACCTTAATCATTATTCGTTTAAATCTTTTGCACTTCTGATTGGATGAGTTAATCGAAATCGGCTGTTTCACTCTACCCAAATTCTCCTAATTCGGTCTCCTCTCGGTCTCCTCTCGGTCTCCTCTCGGTCTCCTCTCGGCTCCTCTCGGTCTCTGCTCAGTGCATTTCTAGTGTAGTTTTCTAAATTCCGTCCTAGCATCAACATTTGTTTTAAAGCTGATATTCCTGATTGGATTAAGACTCTATTCAGTGTATTTTTTTGTATTTGCATACATTGGTCAAGACCGAGTGGTGAATACTTCAAGCAAGAAATAGCATAGGTCTTAATATGAAGGGCGGTAAGAATTTTTTCGTATAGATGTGAACAGTCGAATAAAAGATGACGTGGATGAAAAAAAATTTTTTATGAACAAATGATCAGTATATACTAGATTGTTATATAGCTTACCCCTAACTAATGCCATCTAATACATCTAATTTTGTCTGCCTATATGAACGTTTGGGTGACCTATGGAGAGAACGAAAACTAATATGCCCGCAAAAAAAGAAAAAATGTGACATGCAGCGCAACCCTCGCATCGAATCTTATACGATTTTTGTATTAATAACCTTCCACTATGCCATCCCGACGAAAGACAAACGGGTTTTAAACAATAACTAATATAAATTACATTTGACTACATACCCAAATAATTCTATACAGAACATGCGCATGTAAAAAATCTTTATACACAACAAATATATGATTAAAAAAGGTTTAGCAGTTTAAATTTATTTCAAGAAATAATTTCACGTAACAACAGATCAGCCATTAAATTTTATAAAAGCTTCAATTGAAATTAACATATTTTTTATTTAGTTTATTTTAAATTTACGAAGCAAGAAAAACTATTTTTCCTCAACATTTAGTAAAGATAAGACCCACAATAAATTCAAAGACTTCAGAAAATTTTCTTATAATTCTACAACTGCTGTTAAATAATTGAAATCTATGTTACAAACTTTGAAATAATTTGTATATTATAAAGAAAACCATTAGAATGAACTCTGACTTTAAACCAATTTATTATCAGCAAATGATTTGCACATCAAGATCTAAAAATATTTTTAAATTTTGTAAGAATAATCTACAAAACATCAAGAACTTTCTTTGCACATCTAAAATTCTGTAATATCTTTACAGATCTCATGACTATTTAAGTTGTTGATGACATTTTCCTCAATAATACTAAAAGTAAATTTTATACTTACTTCTTTTTTGTCACGATGACATGTGCGACAGAACCTTCGCACATAACAAAAAACCAAACATGCAAGCGATATGCACATTAATAATGTAAAAAATAACACAAAGGATCCTGCAGTTCGATTAACTTTCCATCTTTCGCCTACAAAATGAGTCCCTGTCTTTATCTCACAATATATTTTATCTTATGGTAAATATTAATCAAGCTATCACCATTGTCTTTATTTATAATTATTGACACTATTTTTCCATTGTTATCCTTGAAAACTGGTTCGTCACTATTATTGTTAACAAAGATTACAGCTGTGGCATTGTAGCTTACAGCAACTTCAATCTTCGTTTGGTATGTACAGTTTCCGACAGGAATTAATGCAATCCAATCATGCGGTTTCTGAACTTTACCGAAGGAAGAACACCAATCTTGATTTTTTACGTGGAACAAATATCCTTCCCTCTTAGATTTTGGGCTATCGCTCCCATATTTCCCATATATTATTTTTTTGTCTGTAGCATTTAATACAGCTTGTGTGTAAAAAGTGTTTTCATTGAAACTACTGGTGTCACAAATAACATTCACCAAGTAAACTAAAAAAACAAACCAAAGAAGATTGTCTTTCATTTTTTCAACTGTTTACGAATTCCTTATTACATAATATCCTGTTTAGTGTTTGCATAAATTAGACTCGCATTTATTTCCTTGTCATGAAATGTTCCTTCAATAACGTGAAAAAGTTTTTTGATATCCAATCAGATTATTGAAAATTGTTAAACCACTTTACGAATCGCAATTTCAATGCTTGATTTACTTTTATAATAACACTTCATCGCTGGTAACCAGGTCAGCTGGTAATCAAGTCACGACACGTTATTAATGTTTTTACAGATCTACTTAACATTTTTTTAACGAATATAATTGTAAATTTACATTTTCATTCGTACTATTTTGTAATTGCAGAATAATTGCTTTTACATTTTAAATGGTTGGATTTTGTAAAATCAATTTTATATTTGTCTTTAGACGATATATTCACACGAATAGTAGAAATTGAATAATTGTTGCTCCACAAGTTTTTCAATAATTACTTTAGTCAGTATTTCATAATTACTTTAGCGTAACAGTTGATCAAGTCATATTTCTAAAATATACCCGGAATAATCGCTTCTCGCCCTAATGGCTAAGATCAAGTGTAGTATCACTTGAGTTGATTGCGAGCTGGCCAGGCCGGTGTACCTGTATTAAACTGACACTTTCTTTCTCCGCCCGCTCCTCAAAGGGGAGGCAAACTCAGGGTCGACGTGCTTCTGAGTCTTCACTGGAGAGGTTCGGGCAAGTCTGCAAGGCATCGGCCGGAGGACTCAAAATACTCAATACCCGGAATATATATGGCCTAATGGCTAAGATCCAAGTGTAGTGACCTGGCTAAGCCAGCGTGCTTGTATTAAACTGATACTTTTCTTTTTTTTCCGCCCGTTCCTCAAAGGGGAGGCAAACTCAGGGTCGACGTGCTTTTGGGTCTTCCCTGGAAAGGTTCGGGTAAGTCTGCAAGGCATCGGCTGGAGGACTATAAACACAATTCTCTCTCTCTACCTGGAATATACCGGAAACCTTTAAATCTTTAATCGATCCAATAAAAAATGTTAGGTTTTAAGTTTCAACTAACATCTAGAAAACAGCTTCTATAAATTAGAATTGAACGAATTCCATCACATCGCTTTTGATTTAAAGTCAGAAATTCTTTTTAAAGCTCAAAGCCTTATGGAATTATTTAAAGCTCAAAGTCTTAGGGAAATTCATCTGAACTCTTTTGAAATTTTCCTATTGAAGAGTTTTTACTACACTCAAAGTGGGCAGTGTTTCCTCAAAATGCGAAAAAATTTATAAAAGATAAATTTCTAAAAATATTTCATGTAGATATTAACCAGAATCCTATGCTTTTATAAAAACAATTTGGACTTAAAAAAAATATGTAGCAAAATTAATTTGTTATTTTATTTTAGTATGAAAATCATCATTGTTGAAAAAATTCTAATTTTCATATTAAAAAAATGTAAAGTTTAAAATATAATATATTTAAATGCTTATTTCTAAAGCTATTCAAAAATTTTCTGTGGCCTAATTATATTAATTATTACACATCAATGTTTAGTTTTTACTTTTTTTTTTTAATTTTTAGGTGTCCCTTTTTTGCCATTTTTAAAACTTAGGCGACGTTTTTAGCTCACTAAATTCCCCCAAATGAGACTCGAAATGTAACTCCCTGATGTTTACAATAATTCTGATAAATGTTTTGGATCAAAGAATCATTAAAATCAAGCATCACCCAATCAATTTGAAGACTTGGATAACTTGTTGTAATGCTCGAAGGATTTACAAATAAAAGTTTTTCGTATTCGATAAAATGATTTTACAGTTATCAGGAAAGTTTGAGATGTGAGTTCTTTATTCAGTAGTTTTAATCTATGAGTAACAAACAGTTTTGAAAAAATTGAAAAAACTCATCGAAATTTTGTCATTTCTCATATTTTTTGGGTTCAATGCAAAATTGGAGAAAATGCTTAACTTTGCATTGCAATAAATTTTTGGTAAAAATTTTTCTATCTGATGTAAAAATAAGTAATTGTCTGCCAATTAGCCATTTTTAAGTAACACCTATTATTTTTATATCAAAAGGAATTGGTCATAATCTAAAAGCCTGTTTTTGACAAAACTTTAATAGACTAAATGTAAATTGAAAATAATTTACAAAATTAAATGCCTCGACTAAAATTTTAGGGTTTTCTTTTTTACTAAAATGTAAGCAACGGTAAAATTCAATTTTTTAATTGAAAGTCAATTAATAATTGAATATAAAAATTGTTTTAAAGTATAGAAATAAAACTGCTTTGGATTACAGGAGGATTCATGTCCAGTGGGTGGACATTAATCCTCCTGTAGTCAGAGCATGGTCAGTTTTGAGATCAACTTTTTTTTTCTTACAATTATTAGTAAAGTGAGCTCTTCATATATTCCGTATTAACAATGATCCCTTACAGATCATTGGTTATGATCTTTTGTTCCAGACATTGCGTATCTAGAAATATGTGTCTTGTTCATCCATCTTTTAGGGTGTGCCTGAAAACTTACACCAGGTGAGAATTCTTCACTTTTAGGTCGAGGTTTTCGTTTGAATAAAAGGTTTTAATTATTTCCCATCTGCCTAGTAAGCCAAAGCTATTTAAAGATAAATAAATCTGAAATGAGTCTTCATATCCAGTTGTTTTAATTATTACAGTTTCTGAAAATGTTTATATACCATCTCCTCTCCTTGCACGTTTGGTATTTCAGGAACAAGTTTCTCTTTAATTTTATTTTTCCTAGCAGCAGATTTTTGAGACATTAATCTCAGGAAGTTCCACAACTAATAATTTAATTCCAACCTCATAAGAATGCCCACTTCGTTTCATTTTCCAAAAAATAATAGCTCCTATAAGCAATAATGATCAGATAAAAAACCAAATTAAAGCCGAGATCTTACATTGATCGTGATTAGAGACGAAAGTATCTAGACGTATTGTCTAATTTGAAAAACTGTGAAAAATGAGAGCTTCACTTACACGCGATAATATGTCAATTTAAAACCAACAATAATTATTAATTTGTATATTTTATAACCCGCATAGAAATTGTTGTAGCAATTTTGACGCGATCAAGACTTTCTCGATTTGACGCGATCAAAACGATTTCTTGATTGGATTTCTCAAGTGCGTTAAATCAATATTATTAAATTTTGATTACATGAACATGAAGATGTTTTTATGTCGGATCATAATAGTTCAACCTATTGTTTATAGACTTACTTCGGAATTTAGTTGTAGTGACATATCCACCACACCCTACTCATAAATAAGCAATTATGAAAAAACGGAGGCGAAATATTAATGATTTCTTATTAACATACTCCTCTCGAGCTTACTAACCGGCTGTATAACTACGATTTTGAACAAAAACGCTGTTCTTACAGTTTTTATAATGTAGCTTGGACAGTGAGACAAATGTCAATCTTAAGATGTTTTTTCATTTTCAATTAAGACTTAAAAAACTTTAATAACTTTGGAACTTACAATGAAACAATTGGCTTATTGATTATTACGTTTGGGTAAGCTGGATCATCATTAGACTATTACTAAACTCTGAAAGTAAGTATTGGAGAGGTCTAAGAAAACAATCTCCATAGAGGGAGATTAAAGTTTTTTAAACACTTTCAAACTCATACTAATAATAGGTATCAGTAATTTACTTTCGCAAAACGGGGAATTATTTGTCTTCAAAGTTGGTCTCCTAAAGTTGGTTTAAAAACCTTTCATTTAGGTCCATAAGTATAGAAGACAATTAAGTCTATCGGTTTCGTTGAATATAAATAGCTTCGTTGATCAGGTTCTTTGTTGTTCCGATTTACAAAATCTCAGAAGCGGTTAATGTTGTTATTTCTGTACTTGCTTCTTATCAATGTAAAGAAACCTCAAAGTAGCACTGTTATTATTCTTGAAGTTCTCAAAAACAAAGTATGCAAAGTCTGTGAAGACTTTCTTCAAAGGAAATACTTATTATGATACTGAGAAAAACTTGTCTTTTCTTTTTATAAAGATTTGCTCAAACTTTTAAGTGCACATTATTAACCTTGGTGTATGTAAGACATCTATTGAACTATATATGACATCTATTGAACTTCAAATGTTAATGCAGCTGAATTATCGCCGCAACTATTACATTTGCAACCACTAACATGGTCCTCAAGACTGGTGATTTGCTATTTGATCCTATAATCTTTTCTATGATAAAGGTTTTTCAAATCGACTGACATGTTGGGATGAATTGTTGCAAATTTTTAGCGGATACAAAATTTCTCTACATTCTTCATAGAACTCACGAAATATTGGAAGCATTATGCGTCATGAGAATCGTGGGGCAAAAAATATTATTCGCAAACACAAGTATAAAAATTGAACAACACGGTTGAGAATTCCACCTTCTTTAGCTAAAATTAGAATATTGCTCTAAAAAGAGAAAGAAAAAATTACCCACAAACCCTTTTACTGTTATTTAAGTTTTACTTTAACATTAAAAAATTTTCCTCAGAAAAGTTTTCACTTGAGGTAAGGTTACTACATTATAATAATAATTTTAAACCTTACACGAGGAATGCTTAAACGTGCTTAGGTGGGCTTACCAAAAAATACTTACGGTAAGAAGTTTCTCTTCGATGAACATTATTTGATGACGTAAGAAGTCGTCAAAAGCCTTAGCTAAAAGATATGCATTAAAAGATATACACTAAAAGATATACATTAAGGGATGTACATTAAAAGATGTACATTAAAAGATATATATTAAAAGATATGCGTTAAATAAAACAGTTCCACAGAAATATTTCAGTAGACACATTTGTGTCAAAATTATTTTGAAGAAAAAATTATAACTTAGAGAAATTAAGTCATGAAAAACCTACATTTAACGAATTGAATCAAAATTTAATCTATTACTAACCATAATTTGAAACAAACCAATTCCTCAAATGGGATGAACTCAAAATAAAGAGTTTCATTCTCGTAAAAAGGTATAAAGTCGTTAAAGCAATGGCTGTAGCTATCGTTATCAATTTTGGATAACCTCGTTTTGGCTTTTGAAAACCATAATTTAAGTTTTTGTATTTCTTCGTGAATGCGACGTGAACGTTGAAGTTGTTTCTACCACTTGCTTTTCATTTCGGACTCAAGTATTCATTTTCTTGTTTTAATCTGACAAAATAAAACGGAAGCCTTTTTTATGTAGATAATGAATTACTTCAACACGAGATAAATTTTAAAACATACCTACATTTTGCTTACAAGTCTTTAGGGCGTTTATCGAAAAAAGTACACGATCGGCATCAATCAATGAAAGCTGATTTTCAAAATTTTATAAGTTTTGTGAACTTAAAAAAACTCCATTAAAATCAAAGTTGATACCGTATCTCTATAGTAACACGTTTTACGAAATTAGGCCATAATAGCTGTCTTTATGCCATAGAAAGTTTATCCTTGTTCTCCTATTATGATCACCTTTTAGGATTAGTGATCAGCTTTTAAAGGCCGTAATAATTTCGTAACGTAATCAATCATCTACTTTCATTTTTGCGAGCATTTTATGTTTCAAAAAAGAAATGGTTTCCTATATTCTACCTCAATATCGATTACTTGGTGTAAGATTTTCATTGAAAATTTTATATTTTAGACTTTTCAGCGGATATGAAATGCGGTACACATCAATAAATATCTTTCAAAGACAATGATAAATTAGATTCGATTCTCAGAGAGAGTTTAAATTGGTTAAGGCTTGATAAGGACACTTGTAACTTTTTGCACCATGCTCTTTTTGACATTTTTATGTAAAATTTCTTTATATTACATATGTTTCGCAACATCACACTTGAGAAACAATGACTATTTATATAGAGAAATAAAAATAGAAATTCTATACTAACTTTAACTGAATTAAGGGGGAAATGTTGCATTTACATGTGTCGACTTTTATTTCTCATATTTACTTGAAGATCCTATTAACAACTTAATAACAGAACACTGTAAAGCTTTGAAATTCAAATCAAATCAGATGAACAATTCGAAATTCGATTTGATTTTTAAATTTATATATAATTCGATTTGACATTTAATTTGAAGTAGAATTCATTGATTCGCAGACTAAGATATACATTTTAAACAACTGTATATATTAGAAAAGTTCACAAATTGAAACTTCTTAATATCATAACTGATTCAAAGCACAGATGCAATTTTTTTCTTATGGTAAATGAAATAAAAATCCAAACAGTCCTTATGAGCAATTTGTACTTAAGAGAGAAGAACTTGTTCTCATACTGAAAAACAACGTGATCGGTTACTTTCGTAACATTTTTACGGCTTTTAACTAAATTTTTTATTACAATCAGTTTCTTTATTTTAAACTTACAAAAGTAAATAATTTAAACAATACGCTGGATAAAATATTCTAATAAATTATATAAATTTAAATGTTATTTAAAAAAGTTATAGCTAAACAAGAAATTTAGCTAACGTAGAAAGAATTTTAAAAAGCGACCTAGCTGAAGATTAAATACAAAAAACTATAAGGTTTGAAAACGACATAAGTTACTTTTTACTTTGTTTAAATCAACGAAAGAAACCGTGAAATGAAAGAGAAAAACCAATCATTTTATGAATCATAAAATTCGGAAAGACATTCTATTGAATTTGATTTACGTTTCGTTGCCTGATCTTAAATAATGAATATTAAAATTTAATTACTTAAAATAATAACTATATAAAGCTGACAAAATTAACAATATGCAAAAGCTTAATTATAAAAATGTTTGAATTTCATTTACTTTTTTTTTTTTGTTTCAACAGTCCAAACCACAAGCGGGAGATTGAAAGAAAAGATAAATCAGCGGGTCTGTATATCAATGTTTTGGGGCATTGCGCAAATCTTTGTGAATGCGACTTTGGTTATGGTAAAGTAGCTCCGCAAAAAACACATACTACAATTATACACGGAATTAAACACACACTACAACTTAGTCACTGTGTATTAAGGTATGCACACTAAATAGTGGTTGCGGATTTGAGGTTTTTGATGCATTCCTCAAATCTTCCGCAATTGTATATACTGAAATGCATTACTGCGTTTCTTTCTTCAATTTTTACCCAGGGTGGAGAGCTCGGAAGAGCTAACTGCCCAAAAAAAAAAAAAAGTAACTCCGCAAACCGTCATCAAAACTATAATCGGTAAACTAACCGACATAATCAAAATAAAGTACCATCATCATGCAGAAAGAGGCCCACTTACTGTCTTCAGTGAGCTCTTCTGCCACAACAACATCCTGTGTCAACTAAAATACGGAAAAACTTTATAGTTAACATAAATTTTCTTTTATGAACATTTATTGTTTTATTTGCATTTGGTTATTTATTTACCGATCATTTAAATAATTATTGATTTCACTATCCATATCTAAAAACTCCCTTCTTTTCTCTCAGCCCTTAATTTTGTGTATCGACATTATCCTTATCTTCTGTAATACCCTTCGTTTTTCCATTTTCCCCCTTTGAACCCCTCCAACAGTTCTTTCACTAAAACTTCTTTTCATTAAAACAACAGAGAGAAAGAATTTGTAAACATCACTTGAAAGTTCACTTTCGATGTCGTAGAAAAACGAAAACTGTAAAACAGAAAACCCCGTAAACATTTATGCAATTTCTTTATAAATGTTCTTAAAATATGTAACAGGTACTAATATTTTTGACGAAGTACATTGTAAATAAACTTATATTGTAAATATGAGTTAAAAAGAAAAAAAGTGATTTAATGAAAGGATGGTGGATTTTTCTGGCTTCTCTAGCGGAAGCCATTAGATAATTATCACTTAACTCCTATATCATTAAGCTGCATTAAAACACTACTGCATTTTTAATTCATTTGAATTTTATCAAGAACTACTCTATTTTTAAAATATTTTTTCTATATAATACTCTTTCCTAACAGTAATGTTTTAAAAAAGCATTTTAAATGGTATAAAATGTTTATAATTTGAATGCTTACTTCAAATAACCTTTGGGAATAAAATTTAATAAAACAGGTTGAAAACAGGTTTCTTTGAATGATTATGTTAAACAAGTTAAATTATGTTAATTTATTTTTTTGTGGGACAAATATCAAATTTCTATACGTTGATGATATCTAAGTAATTATTTTATATTTTAGCGTCATATCTTAAATACCAAAAAAAATAATTCAAACTTAAAGTTTTTTTTTAAAAAAAAATACAAATACCTGCCAGATCAAGAAAACTGCATATGCTTCTCAGTGAGATCTGATATTTGTGTTGGTAGGTTTGAATATTACCTCAAGTCCACAACTTTAAGCAACTGGAGAGAAAGAAATGATGGCGAGCAAATACACAAGTTTAACATCTATTATTCTACCGTATAAAAAGAGAGGTAAGCACACACCTAAGCACAAACCACTTTATACTTCTTATTACACTTTTTTAATCATCAACGTATCAAAACTATTTTATTGCGATAAAATACGATAACGATATATCATATCGTGAAAATTTAGCACTACCGATATTATTATCGAAATATATCTATAGAACCAATATGTAACAATAATTATCGAAATTAACTAATATTATAGGTTAGTTTCGATATGACAAAAAAATTAATATCGAAATGTCAAATAGTTTCGATATGACAAACAAATTGATATCGAAATGTCAAATAGTTTCGATATGACAAACAAATTGATATCGAAATGTCAAATAGTTTCGATATGACAAACAAATTGATATCGAAATGTCAAATGATACTTGTTAATATGGATATACAACGATAATAATTGATACATAACAATATATAACGATAAGTTCGGAAAACATATTTTATTTTGTTGTTAATTTCTTGAATTGTATAGTAAACATTAAATTTTTAACCTTTTTTTTATTTTTTTTAATGTTAGTTAATTTTTTTTTTTTAAATACAAACCTTTAAACCCTAGATTCCTAGTTAGACTCTAGACGTCACCAAAATCATAGGTTAGGACTCCTAACTCAGCATAAATTTAGAGAAAATACAATTAACCCAAACGTGAAACCCAAAACGTAAGGTAAACTTAATAAAAAAGAAGTAATAAATAGGTTTATTGGATTTTCTAAACATTAAATTTTATTCTGAAATTATCGGAGAATCACAAGATACTCTTTAAACCACAATTATGCGATGATTTTGTCAAGACTCGATGATTTACAGTAGAGGCGAGTTTAACAAAAAGCTACCGTGATTATGGCTTTCAACTTTCTCTTTGGCAAACAAAACATTTTTCTAAGCTCGTTAGTTTAATTTAAAAAGTTAATAACTCATAATTCACGATTTGTTTAATTTTAAAATGATGCCAAATGCGAGAAAATGACGCTAAAAAGTAAATAAACACCATATGTTAGCAAAACAAAGTCTCAAATGACGCCAAATTCAAAATAATTCTTTGTTTTATCAAAAGATTTCTTTAAGAAGCAGGAGTTTGTCTTTATAGATGATATAGTTTCATCATCTATAAAGACAAATGGTGGAAGGAACAATGATCCAGAAACTCCAGAAACTGCAGATGATGCTGAAGATTGTAAAAACCCAAGTGGCCCTCTAATAGTTGCTGTTGGTTCAACCATTTCCTATTTATCGTTGCCGTCTACAGATCTTAAAGTTTTTCAACCTGCACTGGTTGAAGCTTTGTTCGTTTATATCATAAAATTGCTCCAACAGCACTGAAAGTGCGTTCAGAGGAGGCAGAGGAGGTACACAAAGCTAACTTCTTGCTACTTCAGCCAACAGAGAAAAATTCTCTTAGTTTTTCTTAAAAGTTCTAAAACAGCCATTCCTGCTTTTGCAGGAACTTTTTCGTAGATCTCTCATTCTGTAGATATGTCAAATTTTGAAGAAGGGGCTTGAGGTGTAGAAACAGACGGAAGCTTGTCGGCAACACCATAGAATGGGCCATCTTCGGGGAGATCCGAATTTCCAGATTGTTCAGAAAACATTTCCATGAAACAGTCTTAAACCAGTCTTGCTGAGTCTTTGATTGAGTAACTAAAGTGTTGTAGACCCAAAAGCTTTATTATAACTTTATAATAACTTTATTATAACTTTAATTTGCTCAATTACAATAATTCGGGTAATTTTCCCCGAAAAGAAGTACAAAAATGCATATAAAAATAAGTAAAAAAAAAATAAAATAATAATATTTTTTTAGTTCAGAACAAAGACTTCTATGTAAAGAATGAATCCTGAAAATTTCAATAAATTTGACAAAACAGATTTTAAGTTACTTAGGATCAAAGTTGAAAAAATTCGAATCTGAGAAAAACTCATAAAAAGAATAAAAATTAATCTAAACAATTACTATAAAGTCTAAAAAGTTCCAGAAGCAAACATTTCACTTTCTGTAGCAATATTTTTATCATCAAAACTCTTTTTTTATTGCTCTGAGCTTTTTTCTTCGTTATTTAACAATATCACTTGATTTTTTTTTAGAACTTTTTATGCATCCTATATCATATTTTCAAAATTGACCAGGTTGCAAACAAAAGCTATAATAAACACTTAACAAACCATAACCACCTTCATTGAAGCATAGCACTGCAGAAGCAAAAAAACTTTTGATTTTATTCAATAATGAAAACTTAAAGTTAATTTCCATACTGAATGAACACAACAATAGATAGGAAATAAAATAAATTCAGGTATCACCCTGGTTGCTAAGACCCTTTGCTAAGGAACTAGAAATTTATGAACATTTCAAAGGCTAAGTTAGGCTAATTTAGATCTTATTTTCAGAATCAGCAATGTCAAATTGACCAGAAAAATTGATAATTTAAATTTTTAAAGTTTTGAATTTTTTGAGGTATGTACCACTTTTAAGGCAGTTCAAAAAGAATCAATACATGATTTTTACCTTGTTGCTATGCCGTTGCTAAGGAGCAATACTTTATAGTACTTTTTTTAAATGAAAAGTAAAAGATTTTATGTAAACTATATCGGAAAATAAATAATTCTATCATTTTCAGCATGAATGAAAGTTCCAAGAAAAGTTATTTCCAAAAAATGAAAAATTTTGATATTTTTGACCATACTACCACCTTAATCCTTTGAACTGTTGAGAATTTTCAAAAAACCCATAGCTAACGTGGCTGCCCTATGTATGTATGGATGTATGTATGTATGCATGTACGTATGTATATGCATATACATTTCCGCCCAATGGCATTTCTTGTTCTCATTTATTTTTAAAAACGGGTAAAGATTTATAATTATTATATGATGTTAGTATGAGATATTGGTTACAAAATAATTTTCCAAAAAAATATTATTTATGCTTGTGAATTTATTTATTATTTTAATTAATATATTTACACGTGCAAAACTTTTCGGTCACAATGTACTACAAGCAAAATTACTAGATGTTCAATAACAAGCTTAAATGTTTGTGCTAATATTATCCATTGCATTTTTATGTTAAATTTTATCCTGTTCATTATTTGAACTTGGATAATGCGGCTTGATTTGAATATCTATGCATTCGAACTTGCCGATCTTCCCATATGTGTTTTACTGTGCATTCAAGTTCGGCCAGCTTAAAGCTTCCACATTCAAAGTAGAAAACCAATTTTTTAACAGTGGTTTTCTGTTGCAAATGTTAGAGTTTTCAAATGTAAGAGTTAACTTGGATGTTTGAAGTCATTTTCCTGATAAAATCTCTAACTCTGCGGCATTATTTCTTCAGCACATGATAACACATTGTTTTCTAAAGTATCTTTGTACGTAGCAGTGTTTATATTTTAGTTGATTTCGACTAATCTATCGACTCGTTGTGCAGTGAAAATCCCTCATTTTACTTTGGAAGGTTGTAAATTTTTCTAATGAGATTTCTTTTTTCAGTGAATTTTTTTATTGAAAAAAAGTTCATAGAAAATTTAAGTGATACGCCCTAAAAAAGTCAATGGAGTTAAAATTCATCTCAACGGAGAGATTTTTTTTTATCATTTTAAGTAAACTTTTAAAGAGGTTGCTTTAGTTTCCTTAAGGATGCTGAAATTAACCGCCCCATATTGCCGAAATTACCACACTTGGTTGCCAATTTCTACATTATCATCATAAAGATAAATATTGTATTTGTATATATTCGAATAAATACAATAGACATTTCTCTAATTCGATTGCGCAACTAATTTCTCAGCTTGAAAAAGAGGCCAGTAAGGACAAAAATGTAAACAGATAAAAACTCTTTCTCGAAATTATAAAATTAAAAACATAATTTCGCTCCAAAAGATGTCTCATTCCAACCCAAGCATTTTCAGACCAAATGAAGTGAAAAAAGGTGGAAGAGGGATGTATTGCTGTATTCCACTGTGCGGAAGTTCGTTTTATAATAACAATATGGAAAAGACTAACATTGCTCTATTTTCTTTCCCAATTAAGGAAAACAAATTTGATGTTTACAGAGCTTGGTGTAGCGAAATATTTAAATATAAACGTAAAGGAGGTGCTGATAAATTTGAAATAATGAAACACACGAAAGTGTGTGAATTTCACTATAGGCATGAGGAAATAAAAGTTAGTTCAGGATGCGGTAAAAAAAACTTTAAAATCAGGGAATGACGTTCCTAGCATTTTTTCGTTCAAGACACCACAAGATAAGTTACTTAGAAAATCTCAATGCAAAAAGTTAAAATATCCAGAGTTTACAACTAATATTGATACTGAAACTCATACAATAATCGATTCTACCAAAAACTTAGATTGTGAAAATTGTAAACTTTTATCATCCGAAAAAACAATCATAGAAAAAAAAATAGAAGTATGTCATGAAATTTACAGAAGCTTGAAGAATATAAAACTTTAAAAATAGTAAACGACCAGCTAAAAAATAATATTTTTAGCTACCAAAATTTTGAAAAAGAAAAAATAGTTTGCCGCTATTTGTTTACATTTTTGTCCTTACTGACCTCTTTTTCAAGCTGAGAAATTAGTTGCGCAATCGAATTAGAGAAATGTCTATTATAAGTTGTATTGATACATATTTATACTAGTTGCTTGACGAAGATAAGGAAATCACGAGAGCGTATGAGAGCAACAAAACAAATCATATCCAAAGTCAGGTTACCACCACGTGACCTAAAAAGAGTCATAACATTAAACTAGATAATTAACGGAATTCTGAAATTTTTTTTTTTTTTCTTTTCTTTTTTTTTTTTTTTTATATAAAAAGTTAATATTCAGCTAGTTTGCTTAATTAGTAAAAAAGTTACCCATTAAAATGTTTGACAAATTAATTAAACAATTCTCTTTTAATTTAAAAATGATTACCATCCTTAATTGCAATAAAGCCACGTGAGGCCAAATTAATTTGATGAAATTCTATCAGAAATTTCAAACTCAATATTTGGTTTGGAAGTTGTTGGCATTACCTCTAATTCAGTTACAGGATAACCTAGATGATAACGAAGCCAAGGACCAACTTCCTGAGAATATATAAAGCTTCTGAAGAACGAGACATCGAGTGGTTGAAGTTAAAGCGTGCAACGGGATGGTTGTGATAAAATAATTAGATTTGCGTGGCGTGTCCGATTTACAAATATAAATTAGTATGTCCATTTAAAATAAAAAAAATTATATGATGGGACATAAAATCCACTAGATGATAGCATTGAATTACTGTGATTGTTTTACCTTTTTCAGCGCTTGTTTTCAGAGCTTGTCACCAGCATTTTTTATAACGTTTCATTACAACATCTTCATTTTATGTTTGAGCAGGAAATAGCATGTAAAATAGGCTAATATTGACACATCTTAAGAATAAATGTGTATGAATCTATACACACACACACACACACACACACACACACACACACACACACACACACACACACACACACACACACACACACACACACACACACACACACACACACACAAATATATATATATATATATATATATATATATATATATATATATATATATATATATATATATATATATATATATATATATATATATATATATATATATATATATATTAGCTTTGACAAAAAAATATTGGTATGCAATATTTCCGTGTGTTTACCAATGATATTGCTGCCATAAACCGCTAAAAAGTATTTAACTACATATGCAGTATTATTGATAGATAATTTTGTTGTTAGAATTCAAATATCAGTGTTACCCCCTATATGGAATATTATTATTAGTAGTATGTTTTATGCTGTAAATGTTAAAGTTGCATTATGAGGGGCAAGATCATTGAAATTTTTAGAAACAAAGTAGAGAAAACATTTTAAATATATATTAGTACTAACGTAAGGTTTGGTTTTAAAAATTAGCAGCATAAAATGGTTGTAAAAAGCCCTGAAACCATTTCAAAAAATTACTATTTGAAAGATATCGATTAGCTTCAGTTCTGATAGCTTCTACATGAAATATAATAAAATATCGGTAGCATTATGATTAAAAACTGTTTTTACTCCACAAATGTTTAAGAATTCAATCAAACCAAATAAAACCAAACAACAATTTATTGAGATATTTTGCTCGTTTAAAAAAAGTTTTCAACAAAGATGTTTACAACGGTTTATCTGAGCGTCATTATTTTTACAGCCCACGCTTCTGGTTAATTCACTTTCACACTTCAATTATATGTATTATTCATAATTATTCACGTTACAAAAATGTAAAAGTGTTGCATTCCTTACACAGCCACGCATATAAGAGTAAAGCAATGCGAAACGTACGATGTATAAACAATAGACTTCTTTTCGAAAAAACTGTGTACCGTTTTAATTAAAATCTTATTCTTTATGGTTTTTAAATTTGAAAAAAGGCAAACTCGCTGGAGTTGTTTAGCTGATAATGAGTTTGATAAATAAAAAATGAAAAGTACAGTTTTTTTTGAGGCTAATCAATCTCAAGATGGTAAGTTTGATAATTTAAAATAACTAAATAAAGTATAGCAAAATATAAAAAAGCTTCATTCAATTTCTTGGTTCTTCATTCACCAACCTTAATTTTTTGCATTTTTTTAGTATTATTTCCGACATGTCGCCATTTTTTGCCTCGACTACTCTATAAGCTCCATAATATATATTCCACTATTCATTCTATTATGCATTCTATAAGCCCATTAGAAATTACACCAACTAAAAAGTTGGTGTAATTTCTAATGGGTTTTTTTATAATTCATTTGATAAAGCAAAACCTTTTAAAAAGTTATTCAAATTTATAATTATCTTGCAAAAGCGGCCAGATATTTCATGTTTTCGTTTTTCATATTTCATATATTATTTCATTTGTCATAAAAAGCACATAATAACTTATTTGTTTTTGTCAAATAAAAGTTAGTTTATATATAGCTGGTAAATCATGCTACGTTAATATCAAATACTTAGTTACTCTTGCGGTTTGCCATAAATTGGCTTTGCTAAATTCTTTAAAACTGTGACAAATTATTTTATTTTTTATTGTATTTATATTCATTTTATGTATAAGTTATTTTTGCTTAACTGTATATATTTCTGTTGTTAAACATAAAAATTAAAAATTCTATAACATTCCTAAACTGGAAGTCTACAGCAATATTGTAGATGAAGTAGTTCCCTGGACATGAAACCAATATGCTCTAGGTAGCTACAAAACTAGTTGATATTTTGTATCATTTAGTACATCTCTAGTTATACATGTACTACAGTGCTTAAGTAAATGATCTCAATTTCTATATCATCATCCGCGTTATTTCTTAAAATGTTAAGAATGTCTTTCTCTATAAAATTCAGCTTAAAATTTAGTTCCATCGCTGTTAAAAAAAATTCAGCTAAAAATTTAGCTCCATCAACTTCCTTTAATTTATCTTCAATAAATTAAAGGAAGTTGATGTGACTGGTTAGACGAGACCAAAAATTTCCGACGAATCCGACAGACTTTATTCAATTTCTATTGTTTACAAAAAATTTGAAGCAATGCGCAAATAGCATGGTTCGCAAAAAAAAACATCGTCGGACGTTGATCTCTTATATGTCCACGATGTAATTTGTGCTGAGTAATTAAGAAAATGAACGGACAATTTATTGCCAATTGGCATCATAAAATGTAAAATTATGGAAATTAGGCGTACAGTGGCATTACTTTCGCATAATCAAAGTAAGTGGAAAAAAACTGAAAAAAAAAAAAAAAAAAAAGGATTTTCAATAATAATGACTATTTAAAAATATATGTTCTTGAGCTATTTTGGCACATTGCTACATAAAACATGTCTCATCAAGCTCATCCCTTCACAGTACGATAAACATGAAATTTTTTTATGTCTCATCAAGCTCATCCCTTCACAGTACGATAAACATGAAATTAGAAAAAAAACTGATTTTTCGTTTTTTTTAGAGAAAGCTGAAAAATAGTTACTTTTATTTAGCTTTTGTTTAAAAGGACATAATATTGAAACATCAAGAGTCTGAAGTTTGCGCATTTAACATGTGGTAGAAATAAAACTAAAACCATTCCTTTATCTTTTCAAAAATTAACAACAATAAGTGGCTCACATGGATATCAAGTAATTGCAAAATCTTGATTTATATTGCTTTTTAAAATGTTCAAGCATTTTTATAAAAAGTTCTTCTGTCATCAAACCACTATTGTGGCTGTAAGCAAAACCACAACTGTTACATCCTACTTCGAATATGTTCATAAACTCTTGCTCTCGGAAAAAAATAGCGGTATAAAATCCCTCTTTGAGCTGATAAGTTTTTACCAATACGTTTTTACCCACACCTAGCTATGATATTACAACATAATACTAGTTTCGTCGAAATTAAATATACAGTCAAGTGTATCCAGAGCATGTTCTAATGCTTTTTTTTAAAAAAAAAAAAAAAAATAAGAAGAACAACAGTTCTAATGGAACTGTTATTTTGTAGCAGTTATTTTGAAAATATTTACTAAATTTGTAATTGCGCATTACGTCGCTTCTCTTTCTTCAAATGCTATCAGCTTCTGTGGGATCTTGTTTCAAAATTCAATTTTTATTAGAGAATCTATAATGCACGTGCAAAGTAGATAACAATTAAATGTAATACAGTACAATCTCTCTAATTCGAATCTCCTTAATTCGAAAACCTCCGTAATTCGACTAAATGTAAAGTCACCGTGAAATGCTCTAAAGAAATTCTTGTTTAACTTTCTATAATTCGAATCTCTATAATTCAAAAACCTCAATAATTCGATTGGATTTTTCGGACCCTTTAGTGAGTATCTCTCTGTAAATCGATTTTTTATTTTCTGAAGTGTAAAAAGCTCGTTAACCATTGAGTTCTTTTTTCAAATTTCGAACGTTTTGAATTTTTGAAAAACGATTAACGTGAACTATTATCTTTTGTTTAAAAAACATCATGGCATCAAAGAGACCGCATAAAGAAACCAATTTAAAGCGGAAACACGATGTTCTACTGGAATTGGAGAAAGGAAAAACAAATAGAGGTTTCGAAAATCTTTGATATTCCACCAAGCATTCTTTTAACCTGTAAAAAGAACAAAGATGAATTATTTGACGCTTTTCGTCAAGGAAATTTGGCTAAACGGGTGCAGGTTGGTACGTATTATCATGTTAACAAAGCTGTTCTTAAATGTTTCAAACAAATGAGCTTATATTTAAAAGAGGCGATCTACAATTACTGACTTTTTTTTTTTTAATAAAAAAGTTTAAAACACATAATCTCTATTGCATTTAGGCTTAAGAATCACTATTTGTTTGTTTTTTTCATTTCTATTTGTAATTTGACCAGAATATTTGAAAAAAAATCAACTTTCTATAATTCGAAAATCTCTCTAATTCGAACTTTAATTTTTCCCCATGAAGTTCGAATTAGAGAGATTGTACTGTATAAAGTTTCGAACGCGTGGTTTCCATAATCACACATTTAAAACTCTATTAATTTCTTTAAACTGTTTAAAGTTTTACAAAACATATGATAATGATCTTGGTTCAATTAAAATTCTAACTTTGTTTTTTTTTTTCAACTTTCCCTTAAAAGTTCGTATTAAAGAATGGCATTTTTGTCATAAGACTATAAAACAACGATATAGCTTATAAGAGTTTCTTAAGGCAAGCTCAGGGGACTTAAGATTTTGTTTGAAATTGCAAATGTTCAAAAAGAGTAGCATTTGAAATAACGGACATTACTGTGCAAAATCTAGACTGTCTAATCGAGTCGAAGTCTGATCGAGTCGAAGTCTCAGTTGTTTTAACTCAGTTTTTATTTAGTCCGGTAGCTATCGAATATCGAAAGTCTAATACAATTAGGGATCGCTAGTCTATGGTATACTAAAAATTTAGTGTACAGTTTACCGTATAGTATACCGTAAAGTATACTGTGAAATATAAGGTAAACTAAACTTTTTACTTATTAATTTTTTTTATAACTATTAATTTATTTGAGATCAGAGATATTCATGGAATAAACAATCTTAAATCTTGAAACGGTGAAGAGCAGCACAAACAGCCTGGTATAAAAATATAATAACTTAACAAATTAAAGTTTTTATAAGTAAATCTAAGAAACAAAAATTGAATTAAAAAAACAAAAGCACTTTAATCATAAGTCAAATAATAGACATAGTCCAGTAATTTAATTCATTAAGAAAATATAATTATCAGATTATCAAGAAAGTCCAAAAATATTTCACAAATAAAAGTAAACAGGTATACTAATCTGTATACTCAGTGGCGTACCTAGGGTAAATAGCGCCTGGGGCAAACACCGATCTCGCGCCCCTCTTCCCCCACATAAAGTGCTTAATTACAATTTTTTAATAAATGATGACACAAACTTTATTTTATATAATATATTTATTTTATATGATATATTATTTCTTAATTTATTTTATATAATTCTCGCTTATTGTATCGCAACCAAGCCTCTTTTGCGCCCCTTTCAGGCTGGCGCCCATGGCACTTCCCCTGCCTGCCCTACCCTAGATACGCCACTGTGTATACTAATACCCCATTCACACCAAAAATAAAACTTGTTTTAATCGTGGTTATTTAAACTTGTGACGCATTTTTCCGTTCACACTGCTTTTTAAAACCATGTTTTAAATAAATGAGTTTCAAAAAACGGTAGCTAAATAAAACACCGTTTTAAAAGCGAGTGTTATTAAAACTTGGTTTTGTTGGTGTGAATGGGGTATAACTTTTAGTATACCAAGTATACGGTAAAGTATACCGTAAAGTTAGTATACCGTATACTGTAACCGGCGATCCCTAAGTCTCTTATTCGAAAACCTCCGTAATTCGATAAAATGTAAAGTCACCGTGAAATGCTCTAAAGAAATTCTTGTTTAACTTTCTATAATTCGAATCTCTATAATTCAAAAACCTCAATAATTCGATTGGATTTTTCGGACCCTTTAGCAAAAATCTGTCTGTAAATCGATTTTTTTATTTTCTGACGTGTAAAAAGCTCGTTAACCGTTGAGTTCTTTTTTCAAATTTCGAATGTTTTGAGTTTTTGAAAAACGATTACCGTGAATTATTATCTTTTGTTTAAAAAACATCATGGCATCAGAGAGACCGCATAAAGAAACCAATTTAATGCGGAAACACGATGTTCTACTGGAATTGGAGAAAGGAAAAACAAATAGAGGTTTCGAAAATCTTTGATATTCCACCAAACATTCTTTTAACCTGGAAAAATAATAAAGTTAAAATCTTTGACGCTTTTCGTCAAGGAAATTTGGCTAAACGGGTGTAGGTTGATACGTATTATCATGTCAACAAAGCTGTACTTAAATGTTTCAAACAAATGAGCTTATATTCAAAAAAAGGCGATCTACAGTTACTGACTTTTTTTTCTAAAATAAAAAAGTTTAGAACACCTAATCTCTATTGCTTTTATGCCTAAGAATCACTATTTGTTTGTTTTTTCATTTCTATTTGTAGTTTGACCAAAATATTTGAAAAAAACATAACTTTCTATAATTCGAAAATCTCTCTGATTCGAACTTTTATTTTTACCTATGAAGTTCGAATTAGAGAGATTGTACTGTATTACCTATCTGATTATTGAAATCCCGTTTTATATATCGCGAGATTAGAATTATTTTGTTCTATCTCCAAGTTTAAATGTTGAGAGAAAGTTTTTGATTTTTTCTAAAAGTAAAAATTGTTTAAGTTTTAGCTTTTATTTTTAAAAAAATAATAACTTATGCTTTAAATGATTAATGTTTAAGCAAATTATTTAGAAAAAAAATTATAAAATAATTCGTATTTTAAAAGTTATTATTACTAACTAAAATCAATAACTCATTTTCTCCCAACTTTTAAATATGGAGATAGAACAAAATAATTCTAACCTCGCGATATTTGTCCGATATTTTTAACTTAGTCCGAACAATCATAATAGCGGATACCGGAACTTCTATCGGAAGTGGTCACCTTTGACAAAATCAAACATGACATTTGTCTAAGCATCAATTTTTAAAACACTAGCTATAAGACCTATTTTTACCCACTCAAACTTAATATGGTCGTTTTTTACTTACAGTGACTCTCAAAATTTTATACACTTCTTCGAACTTACACTTCTTTTATACACTTCTTCGATTATTTGTATTTTGTTTTATGTAAAAAAAGCTAACTTTCATTCATATATACAGTTTTATTGAATTTAAAAATCCGCCTAGGCATGCTTTCAACAAGAGTTTTGCATATTTCGCGTGGTTTATATCAATTCGTTTGTCTGAAAACTATTTTTGAGTTAATTTTTCAGTGTGCTTTTCATTTCCTCGCTGGAAGACAATTTAGGAGGTTTCTGAACTTTTTTATGGACTCTTTCAAACGTGTAACCCCAACCATAATCGAGCAAGTATCGGACTTTAGTGTTAACATGTTAGAGAAGGTATTTTTTCTCTTTTCGCTTTCCGTGACATCTTCACCCTGCATCTCAAAATGTCCTCCGAATGTAAGGTCTACCATAATTTCTTTTTCAAGTTTCTGACCGTTTAGATCTCGTTCAAGAGTTTTGGGAAAGAGGTTTTTTTTGGAAAGGAACTTTTTTCATACAAACATGTTTTCGTTTGGTAAATTTTGCAATGATTTGAGAAATTTGTTTATGCTACCAAACGAAACTTTCAAACACATTCAAACTTGGGGCGAGATCGTTTTTTTTTTCTAATGCTCTTCAGCTTGTTTGATAAAAACTGCATCAAATGGTTTTTTGTTCCCACACATTATTTGAGAGTAAAATAAATTTTTTTGATTCATTGAAAACACTACAGAAAATTCAAATTTCTTTGAATGACTTTTAAATTGTATTAAAGAAATATTTACACTAAAATACATTCTTTTTACTGAACACGAATATTCTAAAGAGGCGAAGTCACAAAATACTATTTTTTGTTTGAACTTCTATTCATTCGTACTCCAGTTCTTCATTAGATGTAGAAAAAAAAAATGCTGTTGTTTCAATGCGATTTTCGTTTTTTTAATGATTTGAGAGGGTAAATTAAAATATCAGAACCCCCTGGAAAGAATTGTTTTTTTTAATGGAAAATTTTGATAGATTCTAGAACCTGTTATTTCTGTTTCGTTCATGGCACTATTTTGAGTATCAATATTACCTAATATAAGCTATATTATTTACTGGGGATGAATTGGGAATAGCATATGTATGGTCTAAATTTGATATTGAAAAATGGTTTGAAAAACAGTTGAAGTTCCAAAATATCTAAATTGTGAGAATATTGCAGCATTAGAAATCTTTGAATTTTATCAAATGCGGAATGTACACGGCATTTGGGTAATTCTCCCATAAACATTAAGAAAACGGGAATTATGGCAAATTTAACAAAAAAACAATATTTCAAGCACATGATGAAGGGTGTTTTGGTTATCTAAAAAAAAAAAAATTAACAATAAAGACTCCCTAGCCACTACATCAGCCCCAATGCGTTCACAAAAGAATAAAGAAAAAAACATGGGTTTTCCTTAGAGGAAATGTATTTCTTAAACTACGGATGTTTAGCATTGCTCGTTTGTTCGTTCCAGTCTCTTTGAAGCTCCAATGTAAACCTAACTTAATTGTTAATCTGTTTATTTTATGTCGCTCAGACTTGTCGTTCTCCTGTTTAGTTTTTAAAATACCATTACTATTTCACTTGTAATGTGTCAAACTTTTTTATTTTTATTTTTAAATGGCTCAGAATAATTTGCCAAATAACGTATATTTTAAACAGTAATGGAAAAACTCAATCTTAAACGATCTTTCGGCCGAATGGTCGGCAGAGGTGGAGTAACATTTTTTGTAAATTATATATTGTATAATTTGTTTGTTGCTGTTATTATTAACATCATAATTGTTGCTTTTCTAAAGTGTAAATGAAACAATATATCTAGAGTTTAATAATATTTTTAAAGAAAAATTTGTTTGTATTCAATCCACATATAAATTTATATTTGCTTAACATTAAACTTGCACCTATATTTGAGCATATATATGCCTGAATATAAATTAATATGTGCATTATAATAAAATTTTGATAAATATAAAAATCCTGATGTATAAATTGCTATGTGCATTGTAATGAAATCTTGTTAAATAAATTAGCTGAATTGTGTTAGTAATGTGTATCAAGGCCACTGAAAGAAAATTTGGGCCATGAAACAACACTGAGTTTAAGCTCCTAATAAACATAGAGTCCTGCCATTCAATTTTTCCGTATGTTGATGTTTTTCTTGCAAACAAATAAATTTGTTATTTCTTATGCCCAGCTAACTGGGCATAAGAAATAACACAGATTAAGGTGTTTGCAAAATGCAAACATTCAATGTAAAAATTGCTTCAATAAAAGTTTTTCTACACAAAATGCGTTCATGACATTTTAGAGTTGATTGACATTTTAGGGCTTTTATAATGTATCAAATAAATTTTCAAAAAAATTTAAATAAAACTTCTGAAGATCTTGAACCCTTTATGGAAATGTTCAAGCAAAGCTCTACATTCACAGGCATTAGTTATAATTTCAAATGTACTATATGTATTGCAATTTAATTTTGATATTAAAATATTTTTTATTTGATAGAAAATGTAAAAACCTCAATGTATTAAATTATTACTGTCATTTAAATTAAGAATAAACTAGTAAGAGTGGGAATAAGTGTAGTTGCAATTGAAATTTGTATTAAATAGTGAGGTTCATATTACATATATATATATATATATATATATATATATATATATATATATATATATATATATATATATATATATATATATATATATATATATATATATATATATATAAAATATATATATATATATATAAAATATATATATATATATATATATATATATATATGCAATATAATATAATATAAAATATATATGTATATAATATAATTTATGTATTTATATGAATATATACATATGTAGTATATATAATACTATACATACACACATATAAACATATATAAGTTTTAAGTTGCTATACTTTTATGTTAGCATATAGGAATTATAATTTATTGATATTAATTTTAGGAATCTTGTTAATCACCTGCTTCAATATGAATTGTGATTTTTTTTTTTTTGGTTAAATTTTAATTCCTTTCCATTCTAATTTTTTCTATCAACCTTTAAAGCTTTTTTTTCTATTAACCTTTAAATCTATTTCAATTTATTCTTATCAAGATGCACTCATTGTTTACTTTTTGTGTGAAATAGTTTTTATTTGTCTTTAAGATAAATTTTTAAAAAAATTATTTATTCATGATTATTGATCATAATACTTTTTTAAATATTAAAAAATCTTTTTTATTTTTAATGATGATTTTCAATGCACCATCTTTTATTTGATGGTTATTCAATATTTCTGTAATGATCTTTCAAAGGATCTTCAACTGTGAGAAATATTGGAACATTAAAATTATTAATTATTCATTAAATGACTGTTAAGATGCATTTGCTAAAAAAATGGTCTTCTGAAATAAAGATAATAAAAAAAGCTATTCTGTTTTTTTTAGTTTTCAAATAAGAAGTTACAGCTAATTACCAATTTGATATGAAAGATAATCTAAAATATTTTTGTGATCAGTTTTACAATTTAAACAGCATAAAATCATTTATGGTTATATATAGTTCTTAAATTAAAAACTACATCTTTTAACCCATATCAGTAAATTAGGTTAAAATTACGCTTAGTGAGAATCGTGGTCTTAAATGTTTAAATGACTTAATGATGGTCTTATTATGCTCTAAAAGACTTTATTTTTTAAAGGATCAATCTTCATATCTATCTTTCCAAGTTTTTTTTTTTAATCTTTGTATTGATTATACGTTAGTAATTAGTGCTACTAAAATTATCCTCTTTAAAAAGATCTAGTAACATAACTACAAAAGACTTTACAAATGAAAAATGCTTTTTTAGAATCATACGGTACCTTATCAGAGACTGATGAAACACGAAAAGCTGATCGTATCATTTACTTAAATCAAATCCAACCGCATAAGTTTTGTGGCAATAAAATTAGGTATTATGCTTCCTTTTTTGTTTTTGAAAGTTAAGTAAACAAAGAACTTAATTTATTCCTTTAAGCACTTGTGTCCATTGAATTAGACTCCCCCTTTTTTAAATTAAATTTTCAATAGTTCAAATGAGTGTTCTCCTTTAAGAGCCATGACATGGTTCATGAAATTTTAATTTAAATACACTGAGCAAATCTCCTTTTGTTCCATATACAGTTTTGTACATAAAAATGAATACATAAAGTATTTGTTTTATTTTTTTGTTTGTGTTTTGGTTTGGTGCAGGAATTTTTAGAAATAAAGTAAAACAATAATTGAAAAAAATTATATGTTTTGTGAAAAATTTATTATATATTGTAGTTATCTGGTCGTTTCATCCTATATCATGTGATCTTTGGAAAACTTAAGTTTTGCTTCTTAATGTTTTTTTGTCAATGTTAGTTAATTTTAGCTCAGTCCTTATTTTTTTTGTCTTGTTAGCTCTCCTGATGATGCACATTGTAAGAATGTTCTGTTTTTTTAAGGGTTTTTTATAGAGACCGCCGATTCGTTACTGTTTATCGGTTTGCGGATTTTGCACCAAATTATCTATGCTAAACGGTTCAAATTATTTATGGATTGATTTGATCCGAAAATAATGTATCAGAAAAAAATTTGTTAAAATTTTTTCGGATTGCAATCCGATTCGATACTTTCCGATCGGATTGCAATTCGAAAAATTTTTTTCGAATTAGAATCCGAACCGATATTATTTTTACGGATTTATACAGATTCAGAATAAAAAATGCTTTTGAAATAAGATTCATTTTTATTTATTTATAATATTCAAATATACAATGAAACAAAATGATTTCCTTGTTAAGAAATAAAATAACTCAAAATCACACTGAAAGTTAATCATTTTCCGAATTCATTTCCTGGCCACACAATGTCTTGAATTTTACTGAGTTGCTTAGTGTTTTCTTTCATATATACCAATATCTCAACCTTTGAGATTGAAAGATTGGTTCTTCTAGAGCTGTATATATTCCCTGCTGTTGAGAAAACTCTTTCAGATGTTGATGATGCAGCAGGTATACTGAGGTTTTTTCTGGCCAGCCTTGACATTATTGGGTAAATATACTGGTTTTGTTTCCAGAATTCCAGTACATTTGTATTTGCTGGAATTGGTTTTGATTTCAAATACCCCTCAATTTCAGCAGAAATGGCTTTCTTGGTGCTTGTTTCACCTCCAGGAATAATATAACCTGCACCAAACACTTTCTTCCTCAGTTGTTCAGTGAAATCAAAGTCGTCATCATTTTCATCATCCAAGATTGAAGGGAAAGGCGTGCTTTGGCTAGCCAAAATTTCTTTTTTTGACAGTTGTCCCATAGATTTCTTTACTGCAGTTTTGACTACTTCAAATTTTTCCCCCTCATCCACAAAGCACATGCCCTTGCTGTTCAGAGAATTCAATATTCATCAACTCCCCTTCGAATCTTTTGTTTAGATCTTCATTGAAGTAGTGAGCAAGCTCTGATGACACCTCGGTTTTTGATTTACAACCTCCAGAAACAGTAGGGTTCGGATCCTTTAAAGAATGCATCGCCGGAAGAAGATCCACCACAGACTCCATTTGATGGAGGTCAGAGTTCCATCTTGTGGGGCATCTCTGTGCTAACTTCGTTCTGGAGTTATTTAAGGCTTTGGCACCATTAACTAAAGTCATAGCTTTTTGAGAGGACTGGTTGTGACCTACTAATTTTGTTATGTTGTGGTTAAGAATTGACCATTTTGGACATCTTTTATCACCGACAGCACCACTGACAACTAAATTTAGACGGTGGTCGACACACCAATTGCACTTTGAATCCCAATTGATTTCCTGCACCGTCGAATGTTATCCAGGTTTGACTCCAAAATCAAGTTCAAGTTTGTTGATAGATTCATTGAGCTTCTTGGCAATATTGTCGCCAGTATGTTGTTCGGGGAAGTACGATATTTCCACCAAGAAACTCTTTAATTGGAACTTTGAATCTATATAGTGGAGTGTAAGGCTCATGAAAGACAAATTGATGTGATCAGTGGTCCACACGTCGGATGTAAAAGCCACTCCATCAAGATTTGACTTGTCTGTATTGAAAATGTTTTTTAATTGTTCCTTGATGAATTTAAAAAGCAGAGGAATGTATTTTATAGATATATTCTTTACTGTAATGGCTCTGAATTGACCATTGCTTGCAGTTTTCATCATCCGGGTGAATGCGTCAGTTTCTACAATAGAAAATGGTTGTGTCCTCAATCACCCATTTAGTAATGTCAACAATAGTTCTTATTTGATTGATGTCAGTAACTTCCCATTCAGGTTTGGTAGCCTGTTTTCTGCCTTGCCATGTCTGTGTGTTGGAAGTGCCACAAGTTCCACTTGGTCCAGGCTGTGGCGATGCTGGTGTATCTTTTTGTGTCTCTGGACATCTCCTCTTTTTTCCTCTTTCTAGTGTTTGTTCAAAATCTGAGTCTTCAGAGGCAAGCTCATCAAAAATGTCTGGTATTGTTGATTTTTGCTTGTCTTTCCTTTCTAATTGTTTATATAAATTCAAGTGGACTCTTTTCAAATGGTTCCTTAAAGGACTTGTGGTACTTTTATTGATTAAGTATATTTTGCCACAGGCCTTGCATTTTGCCTTGTTTTCCTCCACATTGTTGAAGAATTCCCAAATATTAGATAGCTTAGGCATCTGAAAAGAAAAAAAAAATGAAATAAAAAAAAAAGAAACAAATCAGATTAAGTTTGCCATATCAGATCGGACGAATCTTTCAGATTATTTATTGAACTTAAAATCCACAAAAATGAATCAGATTGTTAATAAGGATTACTTTTTGGATTAAAAATTCGAAAACACGGATCAAATCACATTTTCGGTTTACGGACTTTTTATTGAAATATTTGCCTCAATATTTCCTTGATATTTGCCTTAATAAAACGCGACTGTTTTTGATGCATACAAACAGTTTCCAAAAAAGAACTAATTGTTTATTAAGTTATTTGAAAATTTTCCTTAATATTTGTCTTAACAATAAATGATATTTTAAAGGCATCCATAAAGTTTTCAATAAAAGAACTAATTATTTGCCTTAATTATTGAAATGAACGTAACAATTTTTTAAACTAGTTTTTATCTCTATTTCTATTTTTATTTTGTTAATATTTAAGTAGAAGAAATGTAACAATATAAATTTTATCAGACCAATCCACTAACTGAAGCAATCCGCAATACGAAATAATTTGCAAAGGAATTCGGATCCACAAAAAAAAAAACCACAAAAATTCAGTTTGAAATATTCTTAACTTTTAAATCAAAATAATATAACAATGGCTTACCATAATAAATGTAGGTGAAGAATAGTAGACTTGATCTGTTGAATGAATTGTTGTAGGTTAAGATTTCCAAATAGGACTGATTGAAAATAAAAAGGAAATCCACTATTTATAGGACGCGCACATAATAAAAAAGTAATTTTTTTGGACCATACCATTTAATGGTGACGCAAACAGAACGCGATTCATATAGTTCGCTAAGCAAATTAAAGTTAAATTGATTCGTAAAAATTTTTCGGTTTAATAATCCGAACAGCAAAGAGAATCCGGGAAAAAATCCGCTTATGGATTGTAAAACTTTTTCAGATTAATAATCTGAACAGTGAAGTGAATCCGCAAAAAAAAAATTCAGTAGTGGTTCGTAAATTAGTTTTCGGATTATTAATCCGAAAAATTTTTACAAACTGACTGTTTTAATCCGCAAAATAAGTCGGATTGGCTTTTTGCGGATTTTACGAACCAAATTGGCGGTGCCTAGTTTTTTAACTTAAGTTTATAAAATTATTTACTACATGACAAAACCTTTTGATTTTTATTTGCAGTTGTCAATTAGAACAATTCACATCTTTGTAATCAACAATTCTTGCTTTTTTCTTCTGATCCTGTTTAACCAATCTTTGTTAAAAATCAAAGTCTTACCCAAATTTCAGTCAGCTCTAATTAAATGGTCGAAACAAACTGATAGAACTATGGAGATTTTAACTTTTCAAAAAAAATTTTTTCAATTTTCTCAGAGTCACATAAAATTGTAGCAAATGCATCTGTAAAAAAAAAAGGTCTAATAAAAAAAGTTTCTGTGATCAGTTTTACAAATCATATAAAATTTCATATAAAATTTACAATAACAAGATGGAACTATGGAAATTTTTCTGAGTGTAGATGATGTGTTTGCTCATTAATAATTTAAGTGTAACTGAAAGTTGAAAAAAGTAATTTCAAAATCAAAACAGTGTTCCTAGTGATTGGTGGTCTTTGGTTTTTTCAAATTTTATGGAAATTGTTTTAAACTTATAAATCTTTTATATGTTAACAACAATCCAATGTCTGATGCAAAAATTCTTGATATCAATAGACAACATAAACTATGGCTTTTTCTAAATTTGATACATGATTACTGTAAAATGATTTTTTTTTTAATCCAAAATGTTTGTGACTATTAATGTAATAATATTAACCCTTATTTTTTGCATAACCTGAAAATTTTTTAAAGTTTAAGTTTTTTTTTAAATTGTAAATTTTTTTTAGAACAATCCTAAAACATTTTTTTATTTAAAAAACATTGCCTTTTTATTAGTACTGCTAAATACAATGTTGTTACGTTCCTACCAAAATTTCTGCTGGAGCAATTCAGTCGCTATGCAAATATATTCTTTTTGCTGATTGCTCTACTTCAGGTATTTTGTTCCTTTTGTAATAATCTTCTTACTACTTTTATTTGCCTACATTTACTAATGGTATTTTTTGTTGTGACATTGTTGGAACTGGAGAGTTTTTTTAATAAAATTTTAGTGATGTTTAATCTATTTAAAACTGCTCTTTTTTTTAATGAGGGTTTCAGGTTTATTTACTTATGAAGGATTTTTCTTTTTTTCTTGTAGCAAATTCCTAATGTTTCGCCAACAGGTCGATACACTACTGCAGTTCCGTTATTGTTTGTGTTAACATGTTCAGCTGTAAAAGAGATTGTAGAAGACTTAGTAGGCCATATACATTTTTATATAATTTACCTTTTTTTTTTCTTACTTTATAAAAAAATGCATAAAATTTTAGAAACGCCACAGAGCAGATGACCAGACTAACAATAGAGTTGTTAAAGGTAAATAATTAAAGATTTTACTCTCATTTGAAATAAAAATAAAAGTTTTGACTTTTTAGAAGCTTATTCAAAAATAACATAATGATAAAGTTACTAAGTTCGTTATTTGTAAATTTGTAGGAAACCTTTTAAAAATTATTTTATGGTTGTATATATTCTTGAATAAAAGCTTTAATAATTACTATTTTCTTTTTATTTTAATTAAGTTAGTTTTTTGTTAACCTTTAATTTTTGTTAACCTTTAGGCAATAGTTGATTCTTTTTTCACATTACAGATAAATTGTTATATAAATTGTATTAGAGTTGATAAATTATATTAGAGTTGTCTTTAAAAAAAAACAACAATTTTCTAGGCATATATTACAGCAATTAACAGACCTTTTAATTTTTACACATTTTTAAATAAGTATTTAGCAGGTTTACTTTAACTGCCATTAAGTTACTTAAAGCTAAAAAAACGTATGTTTCAATGATATGTTTCAGCCCTAGATTATATTTTGACAACTTCCTCTAGTTTGAGATTTTTCCCACTTAACCTTTTTTTCCTTTTCAAATAATACTGGTGTTATATTTAGCAATTCGAAATAATCATCTTGTTGATATACAATGGACAGAGGTAATATCTTAGAATTGACAATTATTTATATAGTTAAGAGTTATCGTTGTCACTTTTTTGTAATTTTTTTGTTACTAGAAAGGTTTTTTGGATTTTTGACACAACAAAAATACACTTTAATAGGTAGTGGTTGGTGATATTGTCAAAATTGTCAATGGTAGTTTCTTTCCTGCTGATCTCATCTTATTATCATCAAGGTTTGTTACATAAAGATCTTTTCTCTGGCTGAAAAATGTTAGGTGTAAGGCCCTAGTTATAATGTCTGGCTTACACAAATTGTAATTGATTTCATGTCTTCACTGATTACTATTACAGTGAGCCAATGGGAATGTGTTACATCGAAACAGCAAATCTAGACGGTGAAACAAATTTAAAGATAAAAACGGTGATTTAATTCTTCTTTTACTTTCAGCTATTTCATTAAATTTTAAGAAATTTCTTATTATTATTTGTGTTTTCATAGGCATTGCCTCTCACCAGTGAAAATGTAACTGTTGAGCAAACCAGTGATTTATTTGTAAGTACAGACAATATTTATGCTTTTTACCCTCTAGGATTTTGTATGGTATTAATTTCCTCATATTTTCTTTCAATTAAACAAAATATCACTTTCAACCTGAATACTTGTGTGATCTTATTGATATACACATTTATATGCTACATTTTATGATGATACACACATGCATATGCATACAATCCCATATGAGTATGTATTCTGTAATAGTGTATTTATAGGGTCGATTGGAATGTGAAGGACCAAATAATAGACTTTATGAATTTGTTGGGAACATAGTTTTAGATAGTAAAAAGTAAGAACAGTTAACTTCTGTAAAAAAATTTGTTATAATTATACTTCATGATAGTTTATACATTGTATAGTTATAACTTTTTATTCAATATAAAGTATTTAATAGTAAAACTTTAAAAGATTTTTATAATGCTTATGATAATAAATATTTATAGTAGTAATTTTGTTAAACTCGTCATAAATTTTACAACATTTATTAGAGCAATCCCTCTTTCTGGTGACCAAGTTCTGCTGAGAGGTGCTCAACTTAGGAATACGCAATGGGTTTTTGGTATGTTTTTTTACTAATTTATCTTTGTGTGCTCATCAATAATACTAAAATAATTGAAGTTGAAGATTCCCTTTTTCTTTTAGGTTTAGTTGTTTACACAGGGCATGAGTCAAAGTTATTGCAAGTGAGTACTTTTCACCAGCAAAGATGTCGTAAAACAAAATTTTTTAGAATGTATAGTTTTTACTCTCTCTAACCATATGATATTCAAAGTTTTGTTAAATATTAACCATCTTTGCTCATAAGAAAAAGATTAATTTTAAGCTGTCTATCTCGATAAATTTATAAATTGTGGCTGTTTTACTGGGTTTTAAAAAGTGTTTAAAGAAAACTAAAGAAATGTTTGAATTTCTAAAAATGCATAATTAATAAAGGTAAATAGATAATGGCTAATGAAACTTAACTACTAATTTTTGGTATTTTTCAAATATTCTTTAAAATATATGAATATGAGAATATTATCAAATTGTTAATGCTTTAATAGAATGCTACTGCTGCACCAATCAAGCGATCAAATGTAGATAGAAAAACAAATATTCAAATATTGTTTTTGTTTGGCTTGCTGTTAGTTTTAGCTTTACTAAGTGCAATAGGAAATAAAATATGGACAGGTATTTCTATTACAGATTTTAAATTTTAAAGCTCTTTGCATTCTTTTTATGCTTAAGAATACAAAAATACAAAGTTATAAAAAAAATAATCCACACACGATGTTAAATACCTCTAAAGCTCTGACGCACATCAACACTTCAAAAGTTGATAAATGTGATTTCTATGATGATTTTTACACAAATTTGGGCTGTGAATTTTTATTATTTTTATCTAGATAATCATCATGATTGGTATCTTGGTTTTGAAAGTATGTTGAAGTAGTTTTGTTATCTTTCTCAGTCTTGAATAAATTAAATGAGTATTTCTAAAGCATATTTTGTAATTTTCTATTTAACATTAATAATTTCTTCTTTGGTAATATTTCAGCCATGAAAGAACAAAACTTTGGTTTTACATTTCTAACATTTTTTATTTTGTACAACAACCTTATACCGATCAGTTTGCCAGTTACTTTAGAGGTGCGTAGTTTACTCTTGATGTGAATAGTTTGATGGAAATTTTATTTATTCTGACATTTCTCTATTTTAATAGGTTGTGAAATTTATGCAAGCGATGCTTATTAATTCTGTAAGTTTTTTATGCTTTAATCTTATGTGTTGTCTGAAACAAATATTTTTTATTATCTGATGAGATTTTTGCTATTTCATGTTAGTTTAATATCTAATGAGTTTTCTGCTGTTAGTTTGTTTAGTTTGTTAGAATGTTTTCTACCTATACATAACAACTTAGAAGGGAGGGAGCATCAAAAATAAAACTGAAGTTTTTCTAATTTTACTTAATACTCCTTGAATTAATGTAATTTGCTTTTTATTTGCTAAATTACTTTTTTATTCGTTAGGATTTGGATATATACTATGAAACTAATGATACTCCAGCAATGGCAAGAACTTCAAACTTAAATGAAGAGTTAGGCCAAGTACAGCATGTATTTTATGCATAAATCTGATATATTAGTTGTTAAACCTAAAAGTGTTACTACTAAATATTTTTGACTTTGTAGGTTAAATATATATTCTCAGACAAAACAGGTACATTAACATGCAACATCATGGAACTTCGTAAGCTGACAGTGGCGGGGGTTATCTA